>NW_006399780.1:2143658-2148993 GCF_000299155.1 Elephantulus edwardii | reverse complement strand
GAAAACCCAAAATCTCTCTAAATGTTCATTAAAATTAATAAAATTTAATAATAATAAAAAAACCAAAAAACTGCTGAATGAAACATTTCAACTCTTGCCTGTGACCTAATCCATAGGAAGGCATGCTGCTAAGTTAAGGGTTGTGCTTCTCTGGTGGTTTGAATCCACTAGTGGCTTCCCAAGACAGAAAGGCAGTCAATCTTCTCTCATTCTATTGACAGCTGAGGAAACTTACTGGAGGGTGAGCTGTGCATTGGTTCTGACTCAACGGATGAATCACACAGGAAGGGGCACTGGTTCTTGATTATCAACCAGAAAGTCAGTAGCCCAAATCCCTAAACTTCTCTGCAGAAGAAAAATGTGGAAGTCTAATTCTGTAATGATTTACAACCTTGATACACTATGGTACTATTTTTACCGTGTTGCCATGAGTAAGAATAGCCTCAGTAGCAACACATTTGGGGTTTGGTTTGTACCATAGGTGGTGCAAATGGTTAAAAGGTTTGGCTTTGACGATACAAGTCCACCTAGAGGCACCTTACGGAAAGATCTGGTTAATTACTTGCAACAGTTAAGGCAATGAAAACCGTGTGTGGCAAACAATTCTACTCACACATGAGGTCATCATGAGTATGAATCAACTCAATGGCAACATTTTAAAAATATTCAACTCATTCACTCGTTGTCATTGACTGAGAACTGCCTCACAGCTGACGCTCCAACATGTCTCCAGAGGTTGCAAATCATGTGGGAAGACATGGGTTCATTTACTCCCACAGAGCAGCTGGTAGATTTGAACTACTAGACTTTGGATTGGCAGCACAACCTCTTACCCACTAGGGCTCCTTTAAAAGTCAAGTTGTTGTTGTTGTTGTTACTGATTACCTTAGAGCTGAGCATGACTCATAGCAACCCTATGAAGAAAAGGCCTGAAGACTTTCTGTAACTATTGACATTAATCAAAGTTCATAGAGTTTCTGGAGGCATGTTGAAAAGTCAGGTAGGAAGTTTTAAAAGTTTCTAGCAGTAGTGAAGCATAACTCATTTCTTTTGCTTTTCAGAATCCTCTTCTTATTTCTTGCTATAGTTCAGGGCTGTTTCCCCATCAGGTCACCTACCTGGTGATTCCATAACATGGATATTTTTGATTGCTTTTGATTTCTCATTGCTTTATGCCAGAAAGCTACCTTTGTCCTAGTATTGCCACCTTCAGGTCAACTTAAAAACAACTCCGCTGTGCCCTGTGACCTGTGGCTATTTCTGTGTAGGTGGAAATTTTAGTATAAAACTCCTGTAGAATGTCTGCATCTCTTCCAGAAAAAGAAAGAAAATATTCCACTTTCTGAGATTGCCTTTATAAACTAGAGGTTTACTAATATAATTGAAAATTTAGTTGCTGAACCAGAATGAACCAGATTTGAATAGCATCGTTTCCTTTCTCAGAAGTTAGAGCCCCTTTCTCCCTCTGTGTACAGCATGAGGAACCAAAACCTCCATTACTATCTTTTCACTGAGTACCAATTGCCCACACCTTTTGAATTCTGAAAATATATCAATAAAAAGCATCTAGAATGTTTCAATGAAAGATAAAAAAAATCTATTGAGTTTATTTATCGATAGTAAAACTTCAGGCTTTTGTTGAATTTGGTCTATACATAGAGAGTTCTAAGAGTTTCTGCTTGCTTATATGTGTGCTTTTGTTATTGTTTCTTTTGACTATATCACTTCCATTTTTTTAAAAAAAAGAACCTTTCTCACATGAAATCTACAAGCTAATAGACAATATAGACAGAACAAGTGGCACATGCTCCTATCTATCTGAAGGTGGTTTATGTTAGCAAGTGGTCATTAGAATAGTCCAAAATCTCTGTAGATGTTTACGGAAATTAATTTAAAAAAGAGAGAGAATAGTCGTAAGGAGTTGTACTGCTATCAAAGGCAAGTGGTTTGAATCCACCATCTTCTCTGCAGGCAAAAGACAAGCAACTCCCTCCTATGTTATTTAAAGCCTCTGAGACCCACTGGAGGGTCAGCTATGAGGTGGTTAAACTTAGCAGCACCACCATCAACACTGTCATTCTGGCATGTCTTTCACAGAGTTTGCCTTACTGTTCAGCAACTTTTACTTTTACCTGGATAACTGGAAATGCATTTTAAAAACAAATAACTCCATTATTGCCACTTTTTTCTTTACCACATTCAGCAATAAGGCCCCAGGAGTAGATGGTATACCAATTGACATATTTCAGCTTACAGATGCTGCCCTAGACGTGCTCACCAAGTTGTGCCAAGAAATCTGGAGAACAACCACTTGGCCAGCTGACATGAAGAGATCTATATTTGTTCCAAATCCAAAGAAAGGTGACCCAACAGAGTGTGGAAACTATAGAACAATATTGTTGATTTCACATGCAAGCAAGTTTCTGCTGAAGATTATCCAAAAACGACTGGAACAGAACATCAACAGAGAAATTCCAGAAGTCCAGGCTGGGTTTAGAAGGTGTCGTGGTACTAGGGATATTATAGCTAAGGATAGATGGATCTTGGCTGAAAGCAGGGAATACCAGAGGAATGTCTATCTGTGTTTCATTGGTTATGCAAAGGTGTTTGACTGTGTAGATCATAACAAACTGTGGCTGACTCTGAGAAGAGTGGAAATCCCAAAACACTTGATCGTGCTAATGTGGAACTTATACTTGGACCAAGAGGCAGTCTTCAGAACAGAGCAAGGAAACACTGCATGGCTCAGAATTGGGAAGGGCATATGCCATACCTTTTCAACCTGTATGCAGAACAGATTATCTGGGAGGCTGCACTTTAAGAGGAGGAATGTGGGGTCAAGATTGGTGGAAGATCTATCAGCAATGTGCGTTATGCGTATGACACAACCCTGCTTACTGAAACTAAGGAGGACCTGAAATGCTTGCTGCAGAGGGTCAAGGACTGCAAACTTCAATATGGATTGAGGCTCAATGTCAAGAAGACAAAGATTCTCACCACTGGGCCAATTGGCAGCATCGGGATGGATGGTGAAGAGATTGAGATTGTTCACAGCTTTATTCTAATTGGCTCCACAGTCAACGCTCTTGGCACCAGCAGCCAGGAAATAAAAAAATGTATTTCAATGGGAAAGTCTGCTGTTAGGGACCTCTCCAAAGTACTGAAGAGCAATGGTGTCTCTCTGGAGACTAAGGTGTGTCTCATACGGGTCATGGTCTTTGCAATCACTTGTTATGCATCAGAGAGTTGGACAGTGACTAGAGAGGACAGAAGGAGAATTGATGCCTTTGAGCTATGGTGCTGGAGAAGAGTATTGAGTGTACCATGGAGTGCTAAGAAAACAAATAGATTCATCCTGGAGAGGGTTAAACCAGGCTGGCTGCTCCTTGGAGGCAAGGATTTTGAGGCTTCGTCTGACATATTTTGGACATGTTGTAAGGAGGGACCGGTCCTTGGAGAAGGACATCGTGCTTGGGAGGGTGGAGGGATGGTGCAGTAAGGGAAAACTCTCTGTGATGTGGATTGATTCAGTGACTGGGGTAATCGGGATGGGTGTATTGGAGACAGTGCGATTGGCACAGGACAGAGCAGAGTTTAGGGCTGTTTTACGTAGGGTCACTAAGACTCACAAACGACTTGATGGCACACAACAACAACATGGATAAGTGATGATAATTTCTGTGTTACTAAACTATCTTCTCATCTCAGAATTAAAATGTGATAGAATGTTATAATACTTGTGACTTATGGCATATATTCTCTAAGGCTGTTCATTAACATGTAAGTGGAAAATATCTATTATTCTTATCTTCTTTTCTATCTACACATTATGTGCATTATACAGTTTCTATACTGAAGAATTATATGATAATAAGAAATTAGATAATGCATACATGCACAGACTCCATAAAATTACTTCAAGGTTAATACTAGCACAAGCTTCTTAGAGAAACCTTTATCCCTCATTCAAATTAACACCTTCTTTACTGTGGCTATTTTGTTACTGTTTCACTTTATTCCACTTCTTCCTGATGGCAATAGTCTTATTTGTTTATAAATGTGCATGTGTCTGGATTGTCCGTCTGCCTAGACTATCACATGGCCCTCCTGTGGAGACACAAGTTATCTGTCTTGCTCCTTCCTCAATTCTCAGCCCTGAGAGCTCATTAAAATATGTGGGATGAATGGGTGGCTAAACATAATGGTGAAAAGTTTTGCAGGTTTATCTTTTGTTTACATAATCCCAAAGATCCAAGATGAATGATTGAACTGTTAGAACAAAGCGGAAGATCAACAAAATATCCTGTGATGAGGTTAAATAGTTACATATGAGTAAATTCATGACATAGTAATATGTGTTTACGGAAAGGGATAGCTATTGTGTTGTTGGTAGGTGTCATTGACTTGGCCATGACTCATAGCAAGTCCATGAACAACAGACCTCAACCTTGCCTTATCCTGTGCCATCCTCATGATCCCTGATACACTAGAGCCCGCTGGTACATGAAAATGAATACATAGTGTAGACTGAGAAATATTTGATTCTAGAAAGTACTTTTAAAAATATATGCTTGTATTTAGGGAGTATTTCCTTGATTAGCAAATGAAAGATCATGTTACAGTATGCTATTATTTACTTGATAGATACCATTCAAAGGTGCTATTCCTTTAAAACAATGCAGTAAGAAGCAGATCCTAGATCCAGATCCATATTGATACAGATAATGAAATAAATTAATAAATAGCAAGAAAAGGCAATTCTCCCATATCGGATTCCAAATCATCTATGTAGATAACTACTCAGCACAAATCCAACTCCTTAAGTGGGGCCTGTGCTCAGTAACTCCCTTCTGAAGAATACAGCATGGATAGGAGAAAAAAAAGAAACTTCATAGTTAAGAAATTTTATCAACTTCTCCTCATTTAGGTGGCAACATTAACATCATTAGTGAGAAATCATCATGCCACCGTTGCATAATCTGATATGATGTGATCAGAATAAGGGGAATATGGTAAATGGAATTTGAATTTATTTTTACTTGAAAATGGGAGGGGGGAGACAGGGATGGGTGATTAGTAGCACCACCTAGTTGAGTTGAAATCAACTTGATGGCAATTAACTACAATAATGAGATAAGAATATCAAACCCTCAGTTCTCTACAGGACCCCAGCCAACATTTTAGCCTGATCTTGTGTCTTTCTTATTCAGTATTAGTCTGTATTCAGGCTGCCCACTCAAGTTCATCATTATATTGCTTAATCTTATTAATTATGCAGTTAGCAAAGTATGAATACTATTTAAGTGAGAAAAATTATTATCTTACATTATTATTA
>NW_006399780.1:2138850-2143558 GCF_000299155.1 Elephantulus edwardii | reverse complement strand
TCTAAAGGGCCCCTTTGGCAGTAGGAAACACATAGACTATTATGGAGATTGATTTTGGAATTTAGATGCACTGTTATTAATTGTGCTTAGCTGTACAGGTTCATATCCTTGAAGATGCGTCATGGAGGTGTTGCAACCAGCCTTTCTCCTGCCAGGTTAGTTCCATGGTGATTACTATTATAAAACACAATGTTTGTGAATGATTGTATGACACACAATATGAATGAAGGATTTTGTGAAACACAGTATACATGAATGAACCACATATATACAAATTATGTATGCAAAGCAATATGAAATTAAAGAAATAAAAAAAACACAACCATAACAAATATTATTACCCAAATGCTGACGTCTGAATAGCCAATGTTTGTTTGTTAAATATCTTTACAAGGAGAAAATGGTGTTCAGAGAGAAAAATGCTTAGTACAGTGTACAAACTAGGCAATTCCACTGGAGTTTCTCCCCTGAGATACCATCTTACTTAAGTTTGCAGTAGAAATGCTTTATGTCTGTTTCCCATTTGGTTATACAGAATAACAAAATAAGGTGTAGTCAAAGGTCAAGAGTTAATAAAATTTGTTCTACTTCTATTTCATCAGGAGCATTTTTAAGTGGAACCAGACTCCCAACTCCACCCCTACAAGTACACAATGGTGAATAATTTTTTTACTCAATTAAATAACTAGTGATAGTGTTGATTTTCATGCCTGGCATTAGTCATGCTAAAGTTCCTGCAGTTTGCCTACCATTTCTTTTGCACCAGTACAAATGCCAACAGAGCAAACAAGGCAAATAGTAGACTTGTTTTCTATCACTGTTTTTGTTCAGTAGCGTCGAGTTGGAACTGACCCATACTTGACCCCATGGCTGGTTTTAAGAAGCAGTTGATCGTTGGGGAGGAGATTGCCCATCCTTCTCCCACAGAGCAGCTAGTGCCCTCAAACCCTGTGCCTTCGGTAGTACAGGGCAGCTTCTTGCCACTAAGCCACCAGAGACAATTACTACAAATGTAATGGCCTAAAAACCTAAAACAAACTGATTACTTTTTAGTGTCTGTGGGACACAAATCCTCACATGGCTTAATTACAGTCTCTGCTCTGGTCACACAAAGCTATAAACTGTAGTCTTCTAGGCTTATTAAAGTTGTTGGCACCTTTCAGCTCCTTGAGGTTCAAGTCCTCACTTGATCTCTAATTGGCAAGTGGAAACTGTTCTCTGTCCCTCAAGGCCTAGTCTCCCGTAGGCAGTTCACAATATGACTGTTTCTTTCTCAGAGCAGCCAGATTAGATACTACTGTTAAAAGGCTCATCTGTTTAGGCCAGGACCACTCAGGTTAATCTATATTTTGATTAATTCAGTCAACAGATTTGGGACCTTGATTACATCTGTAATATCCCTCTTATAATGTAATAAAATCATAGGAGTGATAGCTCATCATATTTACTGATTAAAAGAGAAGGGATTATACAATTCATGTATGTATAGCAAAGTACAGGAAATTTGAGGCCACTTTAAAATTATGTTTTAAAGAATTTTTAATTGAGTAGAAGTTGACAAATCACACTGTTTTTTTTTTATTCAATCATTTGTGAAATTTTTTTTATAAAATAATTGTTTTACTCAGTCTCTTTTTGTATAGGGCATTTCCCATCACACAATTTATTTATTTAGTAATTCTTACTCCTTTTGTTTTCCCTTCCCATTCCTGTTAACCTTCCAAAATAGTCCTGTTAACCTTCCAAAATAGTTTCTTTGTATAAATCTTTCCTTAACTTTTTATATTAGTGTTTTTTATGATATAATAATTATTTTTGTGGCATGTCAGTTAACATAATTGGTTCTAGATAAGTTTATGAATTCTTAATCATTTTTAATGACACATAATACTACTTTTTGTGACTGCAGAAGCATTTTTTTAACCATTCATCCACTGATGAGCACTTGGGTTGTTTACAACTCTGCTATACCAAATAACACTGCAGTAAACATGGGTATACATATGTCAGTTAGTATTGCAGTACTCATAGGTTTATATTTTTTTATTCATTTCAATGAATATTTACAGAGATTTTGGATTTCCATTCATTCATTGTCGCACTTTTCTCGCCGCCCACCCCCTCCCCCACCTCGCTCTTCTCCTTGAAAAGCAAAAGAAAAACTCCTTCATTGGTAAACAATGCCCCTGCACCCCACACTCCCACCCCGAGTATACTCCACTCTGTAACCCTCATTCCGAACTCAGGATAACCATAATGCCCTAAAATATATTACTTTTAAACTGTTCTCTCCCTCATCGGTTTCAATGCACTATACATAATTAATCCAGTTTTTCTCAGTCTTGCCAACACCCTGATGTCAGCCTCATTCTACAACAGTGGCACCACACAGTATTTGTCCTTTTGCAGCTCTCATAGATTTGTGATATTTACTTAGTGGTGTATTTTCTGGGTCAAATATTATTTCTATTCCTAGCTTTCTAAGGAAGTGCCAAAGTGCTTTTCAGAGGGCTTGTACCATTTTACATTCCTACTAGCAGTGTATGAGAGTTCCAATCTTTCTACACTCTCAGAAGCATTTGGCTTTTTGCTGTCTTAATGATCTTTGCTATTGCTGCTGGGCAGAGATGATATCTCATTTGCATCTCTTTAATAGCTACTACCTTTGCAACAAATAAAACAATAGCTAATAAGGGAGCCTAATGTGGAAAGAAGTTGTGCTGCCAACCCAAAGGCAAGCAGTTCGAATCCACCAGCTGTCTTGTGGGAGAAAGATGGGCATCCCATGTGATTGTTAGCCTCTAAAAAATCGCTAGAGTCAGCTATGGGTATGTTCTGGCTCAACAGCAGGCACATAACAACAATAGCCTAAAATGTATCTCAACATCAAGAAAACAAAGATCCTTACCACTGGACATTAGGTAACATTATGGTAGATTGAGAAAAGGCTGAAGACGTAAATGACTATTTTGCTTGAATTCACAAACACCACCAACCATAAGTTTGTCCTAATTATTTTCTTTGTTAATCTTTATAATTTTAGGGTTTATGCCTAGGCCCTTGATCCATCTGGAGTTAGTTTTTGTATTCAGTGTGAGGCATGAATCTTGTTTCAATTTTCTATAAAAAAATAGATACCTGGCTTGCCAACATCATTTTTAAAAGAAGCTATGTTTTCCCTATTTAATGCAGTTCATCTCTTTGTCAAAGATCAGTTGTCAATTGGTGAATTAAAACATTTTGGAGCTCTCAGTTGTTCCATTGGTCTATGTACCTGTCAGTGTACTAGAACCAAGCTGTTTGAAAACTGTGGCTGTGTAGTAGATTTTGAAAGCAGGAAGTACAAGGAGGGCCTTCTTAGAATTATGCTTTCTACAGACATCTTAGTACCATTATCAGGACCAATTATATCATTTTCAAGGGTTAAAGCCAAAGAAAATGTATTTAACAAGTGGGTCACTTGTTAAATAATTTTGAAAACTTTTAAGAGATCTTTGAAAAGCATCAAACTGAGGGCAGAGCCACTCGGAGCATAGGAATGACTGCATAGGAAGACAGCCTGGAGTATTATACATGTATTTATGACCTTGTGAGTATTTTCCAAAGATCTTGGAGACACTCACAGACCTGTAGTAAATATTTTAATAACTGCTGAGTGACAACTATGAGATATCATCTCACCCCAGTCAAAATAGCAAAACAGAAGCAACAACTGCTGGCGAGGTTGCAGTGAGACTGGAACCCTTATTCACTATTGGTGGGAGTGTAAAATGGTGCAACCCCTGTGGAAGGTGGTATGGTGCATTCTCAAAAAGTTGCAAATAGAGATACCATTTGACCCAGCAATTCCACTACTGGGAATATATCCCGAAGAGACCATAACTGACATCCAAGCAGATATATGCACACCCATGTTTATTGCAGCTTTGTTCACAATAGCAAGGAGTTGGAAACAACCTAAGTGCCCATCAACAAACGAATGGATAGAGAAGCTGTGGTATATTCACACAATGGGATACTATGCTGCATTGAAAAACAAGGAACTTATGCAATATTATTCAAAATGGTTGACTCTGGAGAACATTATGCTGAGTGAAATATCACAGTCACAAAAGGACAAATATTGCATGGTGCCACTGTTGTAAAAGAGGACTGACCTTGGGGTTGGGGATAGACTGAGTAAGATGGGTTCAATAATGTATACTGCATGGAAACAGAGGAGGGAGAGAACTGTTCGGAAGAGATATGTGGACCTGGGGGAAGGTTTGCAAAATAATGAAAGAAATTTTCTTTTACTTTTCCAAGAGGGTAGTGTTCTGGGTGGGGGAGAGCCTTGGGAGGGGCAAATGTACAACAATGAATGAATGGAAATCCAAAGTCTTTGTAAATTTTTACTGAAATTAATAACAAATTTAAATTTTTTTAAAAAGAATTAAGTTAATTTCAGTAAAAATTTACAAAGACTTTGGATTTCCATTCATTCATTGTTGTACACTTGCCCCTCCCAAGGCTCTCCCCCACCCAGAACACCACTACCCTCTCGGAAAAGTAAAAGAAAAATTCTTTCATTATTTTGCAAACCTTCCCCCAGGTCCACATAAACTGGATGAAATATGTTTACAGCATTGAAGTCTATGGGGGAGAGAATAGTCTAAAAGTATCATATTTTAGGGCATTATTTTTATTGTAGGAGTATGCAATGAGGGTT
>NW_006399780.1:2136692-2138750 GCF_000299155.1 Elephantulus edwardii | reverse complement strand
GTATTAGTATTATTATCTCACATTCTGAATAATTTACTTTAAAACGATAATACACAAATAAGGTATTTTATAAAAGAAATGTTTTGCATTGCAGATAAAGATGATCCATTATGTATAATTGGTTCCAAATTGTTCTTACTATGACAAGTTTTGGGGATTTTTGGTTTTTGTTTTTTTAATGTTTCATATCTGAACATACCTAATAAAATATAAAAAGAAAAGGGCTAAACAATAATGTTGTTTTATTTGAATGCGAGTGGTGTCTTTCCCAGCAATTTTATTCAAAACTGGCCCAACACGAGGCAAATAAAAAAATATGAATATGCACTGAGGAAATTACTAACAATGCAGGCTTCACCCTTTATGCCTCCGCTAACCTTAAATTAAGAGCTTTCTGGGGAGACTTTAAAATCATTTCGCTATACGCAGATTCGATGTTAAAGGGTTTAAATGCCATTTTTTCCCATGTACTGGACCTTACATATTAATATTCAGGCCAGGAACAGTTTAAAATTGCAGAGAACAAGAACGCTCAACAATAGCCCAGTGGGAGGCTGAGCATAAATAGCTGCCAATCACCTGAAATGGCCATTGTGAGCCCAGACAGCCCTAACAACACCCTAATGGAGTCCCGATCACTCTTGTTGCTCAGCTAGGCTTGGAGCAGATGTAAGTGGAGGGAGGGGGAAGCCAGGACCCAAACAGAGTGTAAGGAAAGTTGAAACCTGAAAGCTACCAACTGTGGCCAGCAGGAGGGAGAACCGGCAAGAGGTGGGTACATGGTCTCTAGCAAAGGCCCTGCAGCTACTGCAGGTTCCACTTCTCTGGCACGAGTTTACCAGGCTGTACTCAGTGGAAGCTTGGCTTCCTGGGGCTGCAGTCAGGGTGGCCCATTACAGGCAGGTGTGGCTTGAAGAAATCGACACTTGGATGGTTCTATTTATTTGGAGGCCTCATGTATTAATGTTCCACTCTGAATCACTCTGGCCAATCCTGGCTGATGTAAGACATTTATACATGCTAAGTCTGTTTATTCACTCGTTCATCACAGAATCACTTTTTGTCAAGCTTCCTTGGCAATTTTCATTCAGAACTATGGTAGTCCAACTTCTGCTTTAAAAAAGAACTGGCAGGATTGCCATATGGTGGCTGCCATGCATTTCCAAGGATGAGAATGCACTAAACTCCAAAGCATTTAACCAGTATCATGGTTATCTTTACCATACCCCTGTGATGAATGCATTACTTCTGTTATTTTCTATGTATAGTTGAGAAATGTGTGCTTCAGATATGCCATCATCTTTGACTTAAAGTTACCTAAAAAACCATTTGAGCTAAAATGACCAAAAATCCCCAAACTAAAACACAAACTGAAGGCCAAAAAACACAAACTGAAGGCCAAAAGGATCCCAACAATAAACATAAACAAAGGAAGACTTTCTCTTGTGGAAAATCAAATGTTATTTTTCTATAGTATACTGATAAAATTTTACCTTAAATTATACATCATCTTAGCTGCTACATCACAAATTTGTTATTGTTGTGTACCACTGAGTCAAAGCAGACTCAAAACTGACCCTCCAGGGGGTTATCAGAGGCAGTAAATAGCACAGGAGTAGATTGCCCATCTTCCTTCCTCACAGATCCTGGTGAGTTTGAACTGTGTACCTTTACATTGGCACACAATTCACAAATGTAGATAATACAAATAAATCACACAATGAGATAAGCTTAAGTCAGAATTTTGGAGATAGGGAAAAGTTAACTGATAAGAAGTAGTTTTGGGAAAGTTAATAAAAGATTCTTGTGGCTATACTTTGAGCATAACTGAGCGTCACTTTCTAGAGAAGTAAAAGCTGAGGTGGAAGGCAGCAAGCAGAGGGTGACTTTAGAGCCCATCACCAAGTCTGAAACACCAAGGTGACACTGAGAACCCAGGGAGGCAGATCTGTGCCAATTTTTTTAAAAATCTATTCGTTGTACTAAGGATATCATTGCTGATGTTAGATGGATCTTGGCTGAAAGCAGGGAATACCAGAAGAATGTCTATCTGTGTTT
>NW_006399780.1:2126803-2135612 GCF_000299155.1 Elephantulus edwardii | reverse complement strand
GAAACGACTCGATGGCACATAACAACAACAACAACAACATTCTACTACTACGGGGATACTGATGGCCTACTGGTAAGAAATTGCACTGCAATCATGAAGGTACATGGTTCAAATCTATCAGCTGCTCCAAGGAAGAAAAATGGGCAGTCTCTTCTTGTGCATTTAATGGCCTCTGAAAACCTGCTCGAGGATCAGTTATAGGTGGGTTCCAACTTGACAGTATACAGTAACAACAACGATTTCTCTTACTGGATAAACATCTGTAAGGATACATTACCCAAAGAAGTTGTACAGCCTAGGTGTATGTATATTCTAATTTGTGAATAAGAATATGCTTCCAAGAAAAATTAGAATGTTCTTTACCAGTGGCTTAATATCTTTTGCTCTAAGTTTTCAATATAGGAAATATTCTTGGCTTTGTAATGTTTATGAATAGCAATGGGAAGATAAATTCAGTGACTTCTTGATACTGTTTTAATCTTGGATTGATTCATTCATCTGACAAATATATACTGAAGGCTTTCTTGTACACTTCATGTTAGAAATACGTAGATGAACAAAACAAAGTCCATACCCCTCTAGCACTTATATTCGATAGCCAATGGCCATGTGGGTGTATATGGAGTTAGGGGTATTCTTTGATAGTGCAATGATTAAATGTTTAAATTTTAACTATATAATTGATGTTTCAAATCCACCCAGTGTTTTCACAGGAGAAAGGCCTACTGATCTATATATTCCTGTGAAGTATAAAACTAAGAAAGCTCTACAGGGCAATTCTACTGTTACATGTGTTTGCTATAACTTGGATGTTGCCTATTGGCCCAGTGGTACGGAGTTTTGCATTCTTCATTTTGGGATGTAGTCCATATTGAAGGCTGTGGCCTTTGACCTTCAGTAAGTACACAAATCTTCTTTACTTTTGACAAACAGGTGTGTCACTGCTTAAGGCAAGGAGTTGATGAATCTTCCTCCATTCCTGAAGCCACATTCTTCTTCATACAATCTAGCTTCTCAAATTACTTGATCAGCAGAGAGATTTAATAGGCATGGAGAAAGGATATAAACTTTATATGCATATTTGCTGTTTTAAAATCATGTAGTGTTCCCTTACGGTTTTTGTTTTCTTTTCAGAAACTGCTTTTTTATTTAAGTATAGATTTTGCATGAGCACAATTAAATATCCTTGGATTCTTATTCTTCTCAGGGATGCTGTTGTTATGTGTTGCCAAGCCACCTACGACTAGTAGTGATCCTATGAACAATGGCTCTGAACCTTGCCCTATCCTGAGCCAATTTCACAGTCACTTGCATACCTGCCCCTATTATCCCTAGTCACTGTGCCAAGCCATCTCATTCAGGGTATTCCTCTCCTGCACTGACCCTCGACTTTTCCAAGCATGATTTCCTCCAAGTATTAGCCCCTCCTGACAACATGCTCAAAGTATGTGAAATGGATTTTCAAAATCCTTACCTCAAAGGAGTAACATGGTTTTATCCTCTCTAGGACAGACCTATTTTTTCTCATAAGTCTATGGTATGATCAATACTCTTCTCCAGCACCACAACTCAAAGACATCAATCCTCCTTCTGTTATCCTTAGTCATTGTCCAACTCTTAGAGGCAAAGCAAATAGTTGAGAACACCATGGCCTGAATCACCTGCACCTTAGTCTCTAGACTGATGGCATTACTCTTTTATACTTCAAAGAGGTCCTTGACAGCATATTTTTCCAATGCAATTCTTCTTCTGGTTTTCTGACTGCTGCTGCCAAGAATGTTGATTATGGATTCAAACAAGAGGAAATCTTTAAAAACTTCAGTCTTTTCTCCATCTATAAGGATACTGTCCATTGGCCTGATAGTGAAGATTTTTGGTTTCTTGATGTGGAGAAGTAATACATATTAAAGGCTGCAGTCCTTTACCTTCTGCAGCAAATGTTTCAAATCCACCTCAGCTTCAGTAGGCAGGGTTGTATAATTTGCACAACGTATGTTGTTGACCAGATCTGTTCAGCATATAGATTGAGAAGGTCTGGGGAAAGGATATATCCCTAATCATTCTTTTCTTGGTTTGAACCATGTAGTGTCCTCTTGCTTTGTTTGGACAATAGCTTCTTAGTCTAGGTCTAGGTTTTACATGAGTACAATCAAATGTTCTGGGATTCCCATTCTTTTCAATGTTGGTCATAAGTTGCTGTGATTCACACAGACAAAAGCCTTTGTATAGTTGATAAAATACAAATAGACATCTTTATGGTTCTCTCTGCTGTCAGCAAGTCCATCTGACTTCAGCAATGATATTCCTAGTGCCACAGCTTCTTCTAAATGCAACTTGTATTTCTGGCAATTCTGTATCTATGTACTTGTTCTATTCATTTTTGGATAATCTGCAGTAAAATTTTTCTTACATGTGATGTTAGTAATATTATTTAATAATTGTCACATCCTGTTTTACCACATTTTTTTGGGAACGGGAATAAAAATGGATAATCTTCAAGTCAGTTGGCCAGGCAGCTGTCATCCAGATTTTTTGGCACAACATGGTGAGCACATCCAGGCCTTCATCTATTTGTTGAAACAAATCAACTAGTATTCAATCAATTCCTGGGGCCTTATTTTCAAGGATATTTCTCGAGTATAGAAAATGAAATATATACTTTAGCATAAAGTATATTTAACAATTAGTTACTATATATTTATTTTAAGATTTAATCTTTAAATCACACATAAATCTATTCCACAATAATTTCTTTCATCTTCTGAACCAGAACTCAATCTATCTGAGAACCATATTTATTGCCATTTCAAAATAAGGTGATTCAATAGATTGTTGAAATTATTGAGTAACGTCACATGCAAGCAAAATCCTGCTGGAGATTACCCAAAAATGACTGCAATAGTACATTGACAGAGAACTACTAGAAAAACAAGCCAGGTTTAGAAGAGGCTGTGGTACTAGGGATATCATAGCCAGCGTCAAATTAATCTTGGCTGATAGCAGAGAATACCAGAAGAATATCTATCTGCATTTTATTGACTGTGCAAAGACATTTGACTGTGTCGATCCCCAAAAAATGTGGCTAACTTTGAGAAGAAAGGGAATTCCAGAACAATTGTTTGTGCTCATTAGAAACTTATGCTTGGACCCAGAAATAGTCCTCACAACACAGCAAGGAAATACAGCATGGTTCAAAATCAGGAAAGGAGTGTGTCAGGGATGTATCTTATCTCCATTCATTTTCATTCTATATTCAGTACAGGTTGTTTTGGGAGGCTGGACTTTATGAGGAGAAATGTTGCATCAGAATTGTAGGAAGGCTCATCGAAAATCTGTGATATGCAGATGAAACAACCTTGCTTGCCCAAACTGAGGATTACCTGAAGCATATGCTACAGAAGGTCAAGGACAGCAGTCTTCAATATTGATTGAAGCCCAACATCAAGAAGACAAAGATTCTTACCACTGAGCCGATTAGCAGCAATGATGGATGATGAAAAGATTGAAATTGTTAACAATTTCAGCTGGCTTGGCTTCTCAATCAACACTCTTGGCACCATAAGCCAGGAAATCAAAAGACAAATTGCATTCACAAAATTCTGTTGTTAAGGATATCTCCAGAGTGCTAAAGAGCGATGATGTCAATCTTGAAACTAAGGTGTGCCTTTGATCCAGGCCATTGTCTTTGTAATTACTTGCTATACATCAGAAAGCTAGATAATAATTAAGGATGACAGAAGAAGGATCAACGCCTTTGAGTTGTGGTGCTGGAGAAGAGTATTGAACATTCCATGGAGAGCCAAGAGAACAAAGAAGTTTGTCCTTGAGAGGATTAAACCAAGTTGGTGGTTAAAGGCAAGGATTTTGAAGCTCCATCTGACACACTTTGGGCATGTTACCCATAGGGACCAGTCCTTGGAAAGGGACATCATCCTTACAAGGGTGGAGGGGAAGTGCAGGCGAGGAAGACCATGGATGAGATGGATTGGCACAGTAAATGGAGCAATGAAGATAGGTGTTTTAGAGGCCATGAAACTGGCTCAGGATAGGCCAGAGTTCAGAGCTGTTGTACATAGGATCACTATGAATCACAGGTGACTCGATGGCACATAACAACAACAACCACAGCAATATTATATCTGAAGAACCCTAGCGGCATAGTGTATAACATTTTAGGCTGCTAAAAGATTAAGGAACTTGGGTGACTTAGTGATAAAGAATTACACTGCATGTGCGAAAGTACATGGAGAAAGACGGGCTATCTCCTCACATGTGATTTACTGCTTCTGAAAATCTGCTGGAAGGCTAGCGATGGCTTAGTTCTGATTCAGTGACTCACAATGGCAACTCCAACAACCAAAAAGACTGTGTTTGACTCCACTGGCCACTTTGAGGGAGGAAGATGACATTCTGCTCCCATATGATTTACAGGCTTGCAAAACATATTAAGAGTTGCAATGAACCAGAATTGACATGGCAGCAGTGGGCTATGATGTTTGGATGGAGTATAAGAACAAATACTATTCAAGGAATTGGGATTCATAGAGAAAATCTTTCTTATTAGAAGAGTCCACTCCATAAACTCTAGTTTGGCATGCACTGATACAAAGGATTCAGGAATACGGATGAGTTTTCCTTACATTCTCTGGTGTAATGCTGGTTGCCATCAATATTCCTGAGGTCCAGAAAGCAGCCAGGTAAACCACAGGAAGGGGCTTCAGAGCTAGGTTCTTGGGTTCTGCAAACCACTTTCCACCCCTCATAGAAATCAACAACAGTGATGTAAGTTTGCATCGTGTTGGCTTTTTCTGGGGTATACGATAACAACATAATTCTGACACCTCAAAAACAAGATATATACTGCCTCTCATTTTATCAGATGCTCACTAATTAATCTAGCTCCAGTAGCTGCACAAGTTACAAAACTGAGAGAGGAACAGAGAGATGCCTGTTCCATCTGCCAGCTGGCAAATTCCCAACTACAGCTCAACTTTGAGCACTGAGGAAAACAATCAGAGAAATCTCTGAGCATTGCAAAGAATCTGGGTCCACATTCCCAAGACAAACCATTTTCCATGATCACTCTTCATTGTTAAGTCCCAACCAAGCACACACACGTATGCACACACATAGCTTGACACTGAAAAGAGGACAGTTTAATTTACATAAAGCCATCTCTTCATTGCTTTAATGCCTCAAACATGGCTCTGGGAAAACTTATCTGTACTAACAGAACAGATACTGAGGCTAAAGTAATAAGCTTGGGGAAAGATGACATGCATATTTCTGGGTGTCTGTGTGCTGCTTTCATTTCCCTATTCACTCACGGTGCACAATGTTGGTCCCTTTTTTGCTTTGGCACTTAATTGCATATGCTCTTCGATAGTCCTATTTAAGATGTGTGTATGTTTTATTTTTACAGCAGGCCTACATAAAATGTAGATGTTAATTTCATGTGAAAAGAGGAAATATGTGTATTCTGAAGGAGGTATGCTTTGGTTCAAATCCTAACCTAGGCATTTACTGTCTGTCTGACCTGGAAAATATTACTTAGCTAGTTTGAGCCTATTTCTTTGTCTGTTGCCCATGGATGATGATGGTGAGAATGATGAGAGTGAGGATGTTGTAGGATAATTATTAACTGAATAAATTCAAAGAAATAGATGCAGGCCTGACACAAAATAACCATTGAGTAAGTCATCATTATTATTATTTAAGAGAAGTCTGGTGGTTTGATGGTAAGGAATCACACTGCCAACACAAAGGTATGAGGTTCAAATCCTTCAGTTGTTCTATGGGAGAAAGATGGACAACTCACTCCTGTGAGATTTACTGCCTCTGGAAACCAGCTGGAGGGTTAGCTATGGGTTAGTTCTGAATCCAGGGTACCTAACAACGAAATGGCCTAAAAGAGTCAAAGAACTAACTATAGAAACAATATACCTAAGAGGAAAATTCATGTTAATACTCTTTATTACTTCAGGCATTCATTTGGCATTTATGTTTCTAATCCTTTGATTAACATAGAGGAGAAGATAAGAACTTTAAAAGTCTGGTAGTGTTGAAGAAGTTATTTCCCCATTTGATCGCTTGGATTTCCTTGTTGAATATCAGTTGACCATAGATAGCTGAGTCTATTTCTGGGTTCTCAGTTTTGTTCCATTTGTCTATATGCTTGTCATTATACCAGTACCATGCTGTTTTGTTTGCTATTGCTGTATTTGTAGATTTTGAGGTCAGGGGATGCTATGTCTCCAATCTCATTTTTGCTTCTCAAAAGTGTTTTGCGTTTTCAGGGTATCTCATCTCTTAAAATAAATTTGATAATTTCCCTTACAATCTCCTTGAAACATGAATTGGTAACTGGATTGAGATTGCATTGAACATGTGCTTTTGGTAGGATTGTCATTTTCATGATATTCAGTATTTCTGTCCATGAACGGGGCACATTTTCCCATTTCTTTAGGTCTTTTATTGTGTCTTTCAGAAATGCTCTGTAGTTTTCTTTGTATAGGTCTTTCGTATCTCTAGTTAGGTTCACTCCAAGTATCTCAATTTGTGACTGGCTATTATAAGTAGTATTGTTTTCTTGGTTTCCTTCTCTAAGTTCTCTTTGCCACTATAGAGGAATCCCACTGATTTTTGGATATTGATCTTATATCCTGCCACTGTACTAAACTGGCCTATTAAGTCTAACAGGTTTTTTTTGTTGAGACTTAGGGATTTTTGTGTACACTATCATATCATCTGCATATAGCAACAGTTTAGCCATCTCTTTGCCAATCTGGATGCCTTTTATTTCCTTTTCTTGTCATATTGCCCTAGCAAGCACTTCCAATGCAATATAAGAAAGAAATGGTTACAGTGGGCTTCCTTGGGAAATGATAACTTCTTCAACAAATGGTGCTGACAAAACTGGACTTCCATGTACAGAAAGCAGAAATAGAATCCACATCACACACCATGCTCAAAGAGAAACTCAAAGTGAATCAGAGACCTGGGAGTAACGCCCCAAACCATAATGTTCATAAGAGACAAACTGAGATCAAGCTTAGAAGCATTAGCTAAAGATTTAAAGAGACTGTCCAATACAACCATAAGTGCACAATCTGAAGAAAATAAAATTGATGCATGGGATCTTATAAAGATTAAATCCATATGTACATCAAAAATTTTTTCCAATAGGGTGAAGAGAAAACCTACAGACTGTGAACAAATATTTGATAAAATCATCTCAGACAAGAGTCTTATAACAAAAGTTTACAGAATATTCCTGGGCCTCCACAAGGAAAAAGACTGATAACCTAATTACAAAATGTGCAAAAGACATGAAAAGAATTTTCACAGAGGAAGATATTCAAATGGAAAACAGACACACGAAGAAATGCTCCAAATCACTGGAAATAAAAGAGATGCAAATGAAAACCACAATGAGGTACCATCTCACTCCAGTAACAGTGGCAAAGTCTAACAGGGCAGCAAGTATTAAATGTTGGAGAGGATATGGCAAGAAAGGAACTCTTAGACATTGTTGGTGGGATTGTAAAATGGTACAACCATTCTGGAAGGCAGTTTCGTATTTCTTCAAAAAACTGAACACAGAAATTCCATATAACCTAGCAATTCCACTACTTGGAATACACTCTGAGTATATGAGAACTGAGACACAAACTGAGATTTTTGTACACCAGTGTTCATAGCAACATTATTCACCATCACAAGAACATGTAAAACAGTCCAAATATATGATTAGGCATTATATGTATGACAATAGAATAAGAGGTGTGTTGCAAAGTGGACTGGGGGAGGGAGAGGGGTAAGGAAGAAGGAAAGGAGGAAACTGTGAAGCAAAAGAGGGAATATTATAAACGAAGTGAACTGGGGAGAGAGAAAGAAAAGGGAGGAAGGAAAATGTGTAACAATGAATGAATGAAAGTCCAACTTTTCTGTAAACTTCTGTTAAAATAACATTTAAATAAAAAATTATCTTAAAAAATGTATTCATACAATGGAATGCAATGCAGCACACAGGAGCAAAGATTTTATAAATTATTACCTAACTTGGGAGGGACTGAAGAGCTTTATGTTGAGTGAACTAACTCAGTCCTACAAGGATAAACATTATATAAAACCATTATTGTAGAATGAGTATAAGGATCCAAGGGGGGGTGGGAGAAATTGAAAGCAGAGGGATGAGGATGTGAAGGGGAAGAGGGGGATTAATCATAGGGTTGTACAATTTGATGGGTTGTTGTTGTTGTTGTTATGTGCCGTCAAGTCGCTTGTGACTCATAGCTACCCAATGTACAACAGCCCTAAACCCCGCTCTATCCTGTGCCTATCTCATTGCCTCTGACACACCCATCCCAATTACCCCAGTCACTGAATCAATCCACCTCATAGAGGGTCTTCCCCTCCTGCGCTGTCCCTCCACTTTGCCCAGCATGATGTCCCTCTCCAAAGACCTGTCTCTCCTTACAACATGTCCAAAGTATGTCAGGTGAAGCCCCAGAATCCTTGCCTCCAAGGAACAGCCTGGTTTAACCCTCTCTAGGATGAATCTATTTGTTTTCTTGGCAGTCCAGAGTACACTCAGTACTCTTCTCCAGCACCACAGCTCAAAGGCGTCAATTCTCCTTCTATTCTCCCTAAGCATTGTCCAACTCTCTGATGCATAACAAGTGATTTCAAAAACCATGGCCTGTATCAGGCTCACCTTAGTCTCCAGAGAGACACCGTTGCTCTTGAGTACTTTAGAGAGGTCCCTAACTGCAGACTTTCCCATCGCAATACGTTTTTTGAATTCCTG
>NW_006399780.1:2110598-2126022 GCF_000299155.1 Elephantulus edwardii | reverse complement strand
AGGCTGCAGTCCTTGACCCTCTGCAGCAAGCATTTCAGGTCCTCCTCAGTTTCAGCAAGCAGGGTTGTGTCATCTGCATAACACAGATTGTTGATAGATCTTCTACCAATCTTGACCCCACATTTCTCCTCAGAGAGCCCCGCCTCTCACATAATCTGTTCTGCATACAGGTTGAAAATGTATGGAGATAGGATGCATCCCTGGCATAGGCCCTTCCCAATTTTGAACCATGTTGAACCGTGTTCCCTTGCTCTGTTCTGATGACTGCCTCCTGGTCCAAGTATAGGTTTTGCATTAGAACGATCAAGTGTTCTGGGATTCCCATTCTTCTCAGAGTCAGCAACAGTTTGTTATGATCTACACAGTCAAACGCCTTTTCATAGTCAATGAAACACAGACATACATTCTTCTGGTATTTCCTGCTTTCAGCTAAAATCCATCTAATATCAGCTACAGGAAATAAAAAAAAATCCCCTTCCCCCCAAAAAAGCCTGATCTTAATATCTAGGTATAATATTAACATTTTGATGTACTCCAAATAAACTTTAAAGTTATTAAAAACATCACTAAAGAAACATAGTTAGCTAGATTTTTATATTCTCTATCTTTACTAGTTATACTAACAGTACTAAGATTTTACTAATTTTAGGTTCTTTATTACAGAAACATTTCGACCTGTGTTCTCTATTTTCAAAATTAAAAATAAAAATCACGTGTGTGTGTGTGTGTGTGTGTGTGTGTGTGTGTGTTTGTGTGTGTGTAGAAGCCTGGGTTTTGCCCTCTTGGATCACAGAAAAATATACAAAGGTTTAAAATCCCTCATTCACATTTCTGAGAGCCAAGAGAGTCTACAATTGAAAAGTTGTGTGGATACTGCTGCTGCTGTTTATTTGTTGGTAAAATATGAATTTATCAATCAGCAATACCTTTCCTGAACTATGTGAGGCTACTGATGATCTCTAAGATACAAATTAATTGAGAACATTGAGCTGAAACTTGTTGAGTAATTAACTTGTCAGTAAGTGAAGAATCATTCACTCACTGCTGCTGTGTTGGATTTCTGAGGTTGTAAATCACATGAACCAGAAGGCCCATCTTTCTCTCTCAGTACTCTGGGTGGATTTGAACCCCCATCAGAGAGATATGGTCTTTGGATTAGCAGGATGCCTTCTTATGGACTATATTACCAAGTAAATGCAGTACTTCTGGAATATCCATCAGGGATGGAAAAGTGTGTCCTAAATCCAGTGAAAATGAGGAAGATGAGATCTCCTCAGTGAAATAATAAGAATAGTCGAATAGTAATGCAATTGCTTTACAGGTTATTGTGATCTAATCAGTTGTATTACTATTATTCTGTAGCTGAAAAGTGCAAACAGGATTGGGACAAAGCAGATAGTAGATTTTAAAAATCACTGCAATTATTCCTCTTTTTGCAATTCTATGCTGCAACTTTTCCCATCAAGAGGTGGTATCTCATTTCCTCAAATCTTTAATCTGTACTTGCCTTGGGTTTTTGTCACCCACTCAAATATAACAGAAGTGACATTGTGTCAAGAGTTCTTCTGCTCTTCCGTTCTTAGTCTTTGAATCCAAGCAGCATGTAAGCACGCTGGAACCAGTTTGCTGGAGTATAAGAGATCATATAAACAAAAGACCTGAACATTTATATAACTTTCACAGTTTCTCCAAGCTCATAGAGTTTCCAGAGGCAAGCCTGGTTTTAATTGTTTTTGGTCAAACATTCTTCTAAGTATCATAGCACTAGTCTGTCCCTTTGCTGTACTCATGGTTGCTGTACTCATGGAAACTCATGGTTACTATGATGCTAAACACTGTGACACTGATGTGTCAAATGTGATAATGGTTACCATTGGTGGACAGTGTTTGGCGGAGCTCCCCACTTAAAACAAGCTTGGAAGCAAGAGTGGCATCAGCTTCTGAAATAGCTTGCCTCCAGAAACCCTATGAACTTGGAGAAATGAAAGTTATGCAAATGTTTAGGTTACTATGTATGAGTCATCTACGACTCAACAGCACCTAACAACAATAACAACAACAACATGTTATATCATTTGGAGGAACTAACTCTACATATATGACTGGCTAGGCAGTACTGGTTTTACTATTTCTTAGTTGTATGATTTTTAGCTATTTACTTAACATATCCTCATCTCACTTTTATTATATGTAAAATGGGAATACTACTAGTAACTTTTCCAGAAAGTTATAAAGATTAAAGGTTAGAACAAAGATTTGGTCCATTTTGTTCACTGTTCTCACACTCACAGTAGTGACTGACACAAGTTCTCAGTAAAGAATTGTTGATAGCATATTAATCAATGTATTTATTGCAATTACTCTGTGTAAACTCTAGCACTAAATGCAGAGGCATTTGTTCCATATAACCTGTGCTTGGCCTGCCACATAGTCAGTACTGAGTAAATGTTAACTGCAATGACTTTTTATTATTACTATTATTAGCCACTTCATCTCACAGGGTACCATGAAGATGAGTAACATAAATATATACATGCTTTCAGAACAGTTGAAGAAAAAGTCTGAGGCTAAAGAGGAAAAA
The DNA here is from genome assembly GCF_000299155.1 of Elephantulus edwardii. Taxonomy (NCBI): domain Eukaryota; kingdom Metazoa; phylum Chordata; class Mammalia; order Macroscelidea; family Macroscelididae; genus Elephantulus; species Elephantulus edwardii. Next base: position 2,123,441 of record NW_006399780.1, on the reverse strand, counting down.
TTAGGCCACAAATTATTATTGTCAATCTCAATTCTAGATTTCAAAATCCTGTTTCAGAGTACATTATTTACTCAGCAATATAAAACATTGCTTTTCTTCTGGACAAAATGCAGTAAATGAGTACCTGACCTGAACAAATGGACAGATTATATACCTTGCATAGAACCTGTCAGTGACTTGAGTTCTTCACAGGAGTGGGTAAATATATTATTTAGTGGGTATCATACATTTCACTGCCACAGCTCTAGTTCCAACTGTAGGGCCAGCGGAGTTTGGTAGATATCCCCAAAATCTTTCTTTAATCACTCAAATCTGAAGAGGTTTAAAAAAATTAAAAACTAACCTTGAGCGGAACGTTAGGGGCCTCATTTTCTTTCTTTCAACACATGGAGCTCTTTGTTGTCTCTGGAAGTTTGTCTCACTGTGTACTCTGCCCAGCTCTTACCTCAATTCTTTATCATGCTGTCATCTTTCAACACAATTCCCAGTTTAAATGCCAGTTCCTCCAGAGGTCTCCCTCCTCCCTCCACCTAGGGCAGTCCCTTTCTCCTTAATTTCCTCTATTGGCAGTGAGAGTGCTCTGATGGTTTAGTAGTAAGGAACACGCTGCCAACCCAAAGGCGCAAGGTTCCAGTCAATCCACTAGGTGCTCAGAGAGAGAAATGGGATATCTTCTCCTGGGAGATTTACTGTCTCTGAAAACTCAGCAGAGGGGCTCTGATTCAATGACAAAGAACAACAATATATAATACCAGAGGCTGTGGGTTCATTTCAACTTACAACAATCATGTGTGTCAGACGAGAACTGTGCCCCAGGGAATTTTCAATGGCTAGCTCTTCAGAAACAGATCACCAGGCCCTTCTTCCCAGGTGCCATCCTAGGTGGCCTAAACCAACAACCTTTTGATTATCAGGTGAGCAATTTAACTTTTGTGGTACTCAGAGCCTCTCTACTGCATTACCTTGCACTTAATGCCACATCAAAAAATCTCAATCTCTAATCTTTCTTTGTCTATTTGTTTGGTTCTTTGATCAGAATGCAAGCCACGGAAAGCAGTATTCTTCACTGTTTTGGCCACCTTATTTTCCTCTGTGTCTGGAGTACATTTTGACACATAGTGGACCCTTGATAAATATCTACTGAATGAATGTGAATTGAATAGGAAATTTAACAAAAGTTAAAATCAAGTCTCAAAGAACTGAGTGTACAAATTATGCATTTCAAAGATATTTTGAAAATCTTCTATTCCACAGCTTCTCAAACTGGGAATTCCAGAGTCAAATAAAAATTAGTGTTTGTATAGCAACTGAGGTAAGCATCTGAGATTCTCCAGCTACCTTTAGGAATAATAGCTGTTTTATACCATCCACAAAAGGGAAATGTTGTTGTTGTGAGGTGCCATCAAGTTGACTACGACTCATAGTGATTCTATGGACAGTAGAGGAGGTATCTCACAACACTTGCAACTCATTTGCAGCTGGTATCCTGATTAAAATCATCCCATATATTTTAAAACAAACCAATATAACATCTTTTTTTTAAAATAAGAAACATCATAAAATTTCACAGAAAGAGAAGGGGTACAAAATGTGCAAGATTTTTTTTTTAACTTTGCCAGGAAAAAGGTATCAGATAAAATTATTAGAGAGGTACTTTTATCAGTCCACCATGAGAAATTGAAAATGTAAGCCACCTGGATCTGTTATTACAAATAGTATAACAAGGACCACAGTAGAGGCGATGATGGATGTCAAATCTTTATTTTCAAAATTTTAACAACAGCAGGCAACCCAGCGGTTAGCCACTGAAACTCTACTACCCGCAGACCTTTCCGTTCTGTAAAGTTGACTCCGTGGGAATGATACTTGGGCATTTGTTGGGCTGCACATGCAAGCTCCTGCCGGCTAAAGCATCTAATAAAGCATCACATGGCTGCAGCAACAAATCTCTGTTCAGGTCCAGTCATAAGGGCATCCAGTGATAGTGGATCAGAGCTGCCCATGTTTTTACTAGGAAACAAAATTAAGGTGAAACCTTAATTTCAGGGTCTTCAAAGGTAAAGGCAAGCTTTTTATTTATTTGTTTTTTACATTTTCTCACAGTATGGACTCTAAAGATCTTCCAGAAATCAGTAAACTAGAGCCTGGAATGCTGAGTTCCCAGCTGCTGGAAACCTGAAATCATCCAGAAAGGCTCCCAGAAATTAAACATAATGATAAGAAAGTTCACGTTTTAAATATATATATCTTTTCCTGAAAACTTTTCTTCCCCTCACCATTAAGGACATTTCTAATATGGTTAGTTATCTGATTTCCAAGAACACAGATGCTTCTAGAAGCACATTTGAAAGGTTTGGTTATAAAGCTACTGGAACAACAACCATATATACATCAGGAAGGAAAGACCACAAGGATGAAGGAGATAAGAGAGGGGCAACGATGCATCAAAAAATGAAAGCACCATGACAATCCACCTGGTTGAGAGTTTCCATCTTTTTCACCATCCCTCCACCTTCCCAAGCATGATGTCCATCTCCAATAGCTAGACTATCCTAATAACTTGCCTGAAGTATGTGAGACAAAATTTTATCATATTTGCCTCTAAAGAGCACTCTGCCTGCTCCTTCTCCAAGATGTATGTGTTTGTTCAATTGGCAGTCCATGGGATATTCAGTACTCTTCTCTAACACCACAATTCAAAGGCACCCATTCTTCTTCTGTCATCTTTAGTCATTGCCTAGCTCTCAGCAGCATTAGAAGTGATTGAAAGGACCAGGGCCTGAATCATACATACCTTAGTCCTCAAACTAACTATTGTTAGTTTGAGGCAAAGACATAGGAAGATAATATTCTATTTAAACCAATATTATTTGGAAAAGATGTTCATCGTAAGTATTTGAGAGTTCAATATGTAGTATGGTTAATCAATATCATGCAATTAAAGTCCAAGAAATAAAAAGTTCAAACAAAGCCCCTGTCATTGAGTCCATTTTGACTCATGGGGAACTTCTATCAGCTCTCTAAGGATGTAACTCTTAATGAGAGGAGATGGCCCATCTTTTGGTTAGCAGCACAGCAGGATATGAACTGAAGTTTCAGCAAACTTGTGTTGGAGAAAGAAGTCCACTTGCTTTTGTTATTGTTCCTGTTGGGAAGAATTATTTACTGGAACAGTATCAAGGTTGAGAAAGTGATTGTTTTCTTGGAAATCAATAAACAGTACAATGCATGTCCAGTCTTTATAAGCAATTTAATCACAGACTATATCCAGTGAACTCTGTGAGAGCCAGAATTTGAAAAGATCGCCCTTTCTTCCTGGGTCTTGGCAATTGTTTGCCTTTGACAGGGTGCAGACTTATCATTTTTCTATCAACTCTCCATGAAGAGAAAAATATTTCAAAGAACCAGATTCTGGCTTTTGTGTGTTTTACTGTGTAATGTTTAATCTTGTAGTTGGGTCATATATGATTTTCCAGGGCTGCAAAAAGTCTTGGAAGAAATGAATTCAGGGGACACCTTGGAAGCAAGACTGGTGAAACTTAGATTTACATACTTTGGACAAGTTGCCAGAAGCAGTCAGTCTCTGAAGTGACTTGATGCTGGAAAGTCTCACTCATTGTCAAGTTGGAACTGACTCATGGTTGACCCTTCAATGCTAGTTGCAAAGAGGGACAAGTTCTTGGAGAGGGACGTCTTGCTTAGGTGGGTGGAGGAACAGTACAAGGGCTGTGACTCACATGGGAGGAGATTGTCCGTCTCTCCCTTGTAACCACCAGTGTATTCAAACTACCACTTTTGGGTTAGCAGGACAACTCTCTACAGACTCATCAGTGGGTCAGCAAAATAGAGGAGGAATTTTTCAATAAGATGAATTGATACTTGTATTGGTATTGCACTGAACATGTAGATTGCTTTGGGTAGAACTGTAATCTTCCCAATTTGGGGTTTTCCTATCCATGAACAGAGCACATTTTTCCATTTCTTAAGATCTTTTATTGTGTGTCACAGGCATATTCTGTAGGGTTGTTTTTTTTAAATCCAGGTCTTTTGTGTCTCAAGTTAGGTTCACTCCCAAGTATCTCAGTTTGTGGTTGGCTATTGTAAATGGTATTGCTTTCTGAGTTCTCTTGGTTCCTTTAGAGGAATCCCACTGATTTTTGGATATTGATTTTATATCCTGCCATTTGATTAACCTGGCAATTATGGCCGTCTCCTCCCTCCTCCTTTTCTCCTTTTGGGCTTGAAGCCACTGGTGCCTTCAACCCAAGGCCAAGCGTGGCTTCCCTGGCTCTTGGAGGCAGAGTCACCTTTCTCTAGAGAACACCACAACACAACACAACACCCACGTACACAGCATCATGCTCTCTGGCCAAAGGATCACAGCCACCTTGGGTGGGGCAAACCTGGGCGATTATGGCCGTCTTCTCCCTCCTCCTCTTCTCCTTTTGGCTGAAGGCACCAGCGGTTTCAAGCCCCAAAAGTATCTTGGAATATACTCCGAGAAAATGAGAACTGGGATATTAATGGAAACCTGTACACCAATGTCCATAACACTTATCTAACATCAAAAGAACATGGAAACAGCCCAAATGTCCAATCATAACTGAACAAATTGAGACATTATGGTACATTCACATGAAGAAATAACATACACTAATCTGTGTTATGCATATGACACAACTCTGCTTGCTGAAACTGAGGAAGACCTGAAGCACTTGCTTCAAGGTCAAGGACTGCAGCCTTCAATAGGGATTGAAGCTCAACACCAAGAAAACAAAGATTCTCATCACTGTGCCAATTGGCAGCATTATGGTAGATGGTGAAGAGATTGAGATTGTTGACAGCTTCAGTTTGCTTGGCTCTACAATCAACACTCTTGGTATCAGCTGTCAGGAAATTAAAAGACGAATTGCTTTGGGAAAATCTGACACAAGAAACCTCTTCAAAGTACTGAAGAGAAAATATATTGTTCTGGAGACTAAGGTGTGCCTGATAGAGTCTTTGCAATTACTTGCTAGGCATCAGAGAGCTGGACAATGTCTAGGGATGATAGAAGGAGAATTGATACCATTGAGCTGTGGTGCTGGAGAAGAATATTGAATATACCATGGACTACTAGGAGAAAAAACAAGCTCATCCTGGAAAGGGTGAAGCCAGGCTGCTCCATAAAGGCAAGGATTCTGAAACTTCATCCGACATATTCTGGACATGTTGCAAGGAGGGACAAGTCCTTGGAGAGGGGCGTCATGCTTGGGAGGGTGGAGGAACAGTGCAAGAGAGAAAGACCCTCAATGATATTAATTGATTCAGTGACTGGGGTAATGGGGATAGGTGTATCAAAGACTATAAGACTGACACAGGATAAAGGAGGATTTAAGGCTGTGTACACAGGGCCACTGAGTCACAGGTACATAAAAACAACAATATATAAGATGTCATTAATATAAGTAATTAATATAAGTCATTAATATAATAGGGAGTTCTGATGGCCTAGTGGCAAGAAGCTCTACAGCAATCCTGAAGGCATGCCATTCAAATCCATCAGCTGCTCTGCAGAGGAAGGATAGGCAATCTCCTCCCATTTGATTAACTGCCTCTGAAAACCCACTGGAGGTTCCAACATGATAGTACACAACAATAACAACATATATAAGCAGATACTCAAGTTATAAAAGCATTACTCAAAACTCATATCATTGCTTTCTAGCCAGACCTGACTCACAGCTGACACTGCAGTCAGTTTTTGGATGCTGTAAATCGCACAAAAGGAGATTCCCCATATTTCTTTCGAAAAGCAGCTGGTGTCTTTGAACTGCCTGTCTTTTGGGCAGCACAATTTCCTAGTCAGTAGGCCACCAGCGATCCTAGAAAAGCATCAGTACATAGTTTATTTATTATGCATCATGAACTTCTATAGCATGTAAGTATACATGAAATTCTGGTTAATAAATGTGTATATACACATATAATAACTGAATTTTTACTTCTAACTTTTTATGATGAAAGAACCATCAACAATAAAAACTACACATAATTTAACCTTTTGTTAATGACTCGGAAAACTGTCATTCAAAACTTGCTGTGTTCAGTGTTATCAATATGCTCATCAATATAATTATAAATCATATAATTGTATAAATAAGTCCTCCTCAATATATTGATATTTCAACTAACAGATTATTAAGTGTAAACATTTTTTAATACGTCTCAAGAAGTGTTAGCAAGAATAATCACCATAAATTTATTTCTTTGAATCCTGGTTATGTATTTATACTAATTTTTAAATCTCAAGAATTAAATTTAAAATTATATGAAATTTGAAGGGTAGATGATCTTCAGGGCATGGCAAGATATTTAGATTACATGATGTCAGAAGATTCCAGTAAAATTGATATTATAAACTTTGGATATCAGATTTCTCTTAATCAAAAGTAAATTAAAGGATAGACAAAGCAGTCCAAAACAATTTTTATCTTGATTCTCCATTTCTCAATATGATATTGCCTTGATATTTTATATTAAAAACAAAACCAGTAAATGGTTTTTAGTGCATCTTCATCCCTAACAATAGCCCTAAGAAATCTCACAAGATTACTACAGGTAATCTGTAGTGCAGTAACAACAAAAAGATTGTTTTTCAGTAATTGCTAACTTAGTCATTGTATAAAACAACATCTTCCACACTAAATATTATTGTTGAATGTTATTAGGGTGTTCATTTCCCTTATTGACTTAATTTTTCCTTGTAACTGAAGTAGATATTTAAATGTAAGATTTCTGTTTTCTATCTATTCTACATTAACTGTGTCATGTTTCTCACAAATGGTTCTAAGGTGTAGGTTTTAGAAATCTATTACAGATTTAATGGGGTGAAGTGTGTAAGTGTGCTCTGTGGCCTGCCTTTGAAGAGACATGGTTATGCTCATTCCCTATGGAGAAGGCCCCCTGCATATTGAATTACCTGGAGGTCAAAGAGAAGATGGCAGTACCTGGGAGAACCCACCTTGAACCTCTGAGACAGCATCTGGGCCTGTGGTAGATGATCCAGCAGTGCCCAAAAGGGCAAGACAATTAAACTTCCATAAGTTTTTGTGGAGCACTTTGAAGATGAAAAGCACTATATAAATGCTAAGTATTATGATTACATAGGAGGAGTAAAAATGATAAATGTTAAAAGAGAGATACATATATGACATCAAGTACCAGAGTAGAATGGAAAAAGACAATGTTCTCATTTTGAAGTTTAAAAAGTTAAAGAAAAAAAAAAGTAGCAAGAAAGCCATGTTTGAAAATTAAAGGAAACCTCCATGCAGTCTCAAGATAAATTATGCAATTTTAATACATGTTTACAGAGCCAGAGGTCACCAAAAGAGACAATGGGGATTCTGGAACATGGCAATGATAATTAATTCCTAAAAAAATCAATTAATATTTTCTCTCATCAGTCACAAAAGGGGATGAAGCAGATGATGGAAACACACACATTTCCCAAAGGAGGAGCAAGGAAGGAAATCACAATCAAGTCAACATGGGTGATCAGAAAATTAGAGCGTTTGACAACCAGGACTAAGGCAGTAACTATTCTGAGACTCAGTAGGAAAAGACGAAGGGAATTGAAAGGTGAAGCTTTAAAAAATGATTAGCAAATGAAACTTATATTTAGGGTACCTTGAGAAAGATAAGCATCATGGGTCCATTTAGTTCAGCGAATGAGACTTACTTTCCAATTGTTGTAAGTTTTGTTAGGTGCCACCAATTGAGTCTGACTCATAGCAACCCTACGAACACCACACCCAAACTCTGTCCTATCCTGTGCCAACCTCAAAATCTCTCACACACTCGAGCTCATTGCTGCTGTCATTTTTGGTCTTCGAGCTCATAAAGATAATTTATGCCTACACAGAGAAATACAAATAAACATATACATAAAAGCACACAACACATACAAACATATCAGAAAGTAAAATATAGTAACCAAGTTTTTGTGGTATCTACTCAGAGGAATCACATATTATTATTAATAAATATCTTAGAAAGACCTTCTTCACTGCCTATTAAGAAACAATGGAGATCAACAGAAGCTCATAGAACAGTTTTGTAATGATTTTTACATGCAGAATTTACTAAATGTTTTTTTTGTTGGCTTGTTTTGAAGATAAAAAATAAAAGGAGTTAGAGTTATGATGTCTATTTAATAGCATCATAAAATATTCTATTAGAAGAAACTCAATGAACTCTAGAAGCAGACAATGAAGCGAGAGAAATGATTGGAATGAAAGAGGAAACAATGCTGGAAATAGACACTAAATATTGCTAGAGTTTGCAATGGAATAAGGTCAGGGTAAGAGCAGGTTAGTCCTAAGAGAAAAGATACTCAGGACAGTAATAATGTCTGTTAATGATATTCACTGGATGGGGCCAGCCAACAAAGATGAAGGTGAAAAAAGTCAGTGTGACTCTGATGGAATGGGTTCCAAGTAGGATAAGTGGTGAATGCAATTAAGGAGAGAAAAATGAAAGATAATGAGATTAGGGATAAAAAATGTGAAAGGGCATGTGGCCAAAATAATCACATGGCACTCGGCCTTGAATAAGATTCAGAGGTGGAAGATAATGATCTAAACCTTGCATAGGAGCTGTTATCAGTGGTTTTAAAGAAACAAAATCCAGTGGCATGGGGATCAGTAACTAAAAATACACTCGAGGAGATTATTCCAGCAACCTCATAAGGGTGGTGTGTATGAGATCACATTTGAAATAATGTGCTTCATTCAAAACAGTGTATGAGCGAAGGAAAAACAGAGGGTGTTCAGCCGATGCACCCTTACAAAGAGCTTAATTATTGCAAAAGGTCAGGGTCAGGCAGGAGAGCCTGTGTTCTTAGGAAAAGAGAAGATTGAGAAAGAGCCTCATTAGGAAAGTGATGAATCTTTGATTCGTATTTAATTTGTACACAAATAGTGCCCTTTTCAAGATATTGCTATTTATCAGAACAGGGCCCTGCTGGTGATGTCAAAGAGATCAAGACGGTATTTTTTTTGTTGTTGTCTGATTTGAAAATGGTGGTGTTGCTCATGTATTTCTGTCCCTGAGAACATGTCCTGGTACCCTGTACATGGACTCAAAATTTCCAAGCTTCCTTCTTTCACTAAAGAAAGGGTTCAGGATCTCCCAGAGGAGCCCTTATGTTAGATCCTGCATCTACCACTGACACTCAGTCAGATGACATAGATGCCAAAAGCAGATCTGACTTGTGTAATAAATCAGTAAGCAACTGCCAGAGATCTGTAGGCTAAAGGTGTGCAGAGTGAGGAAATAGCCAGAACACCTGCCCTTAAACTGACTGTGGCACAAATAGACTTGGGGGACGGGTGGGAGGCAGGGAATTGTGCAACAATGAATGAATGGAAATCGGATTTTCTGTAAACTTTTGTTAAAATCACAATAAAAATTTTTTTATTAAAAAAACAAACACTTGAGTGTTCTTTTCTGTGATATTGTCCATTAACCAAAAGAAAAAGAAATGTTTCAGCTATTTTCACCAACTTTGGAGGAGAGTACCAGCAAATCATATGGGACTTGGGCTCAATTTTGAGTCTTGTTATTAACTCTATGCTCATTTTGAACCTTATGGAGTTAAACATTGGTATTAAAATTAATAGTAATTTCAAGTCTCCTGACTATTACAATCGTCAAAACTTCTTTATGTCACTAATTTACAGAGGGCTCTCTCTTCTCCTTATTTCAGTCCACAGTCCAGTGTTTTTATTTCAGTATCACAGGCCAGCATATTTATTTTAGAAGGACTCATCTCAAAAAAGGGACTGATATGCCAAGGACTCAAAATGTTTTAATGTAGCAGAAAAAATCACAAAGCATTGAAAGAAAGCAGAATTCCCAAATTTCCTGCTTTTACCAATCTTACCACAAATGAAATTGTAATGCACAAAGCAACATTGTTCCTGTCTCAAAGTCTCAGATCTGACATGCTTTGATATCTTTATATTTACTATCAATTCTATGAGCCCTAAGTTTAAAAATAGTAATTATTCAACTTCTTTTTTGTTACTTTTAAAGCTGCCATTGAGATTTTCTTTCCTGGTTCATCTTTCCTTAGATTTACCCATCTCCTTTCTTCCTTCTCATTTTATGTATCTTTTATTGATGGCTGTATCTACACATTCATCTATCCCAACTGCTCAGTTCCTTTAATCCACTGTTGAAATGAAGACTGAAAGCTTTCTAGAAAGAATATCCATTGCATTTCTTGGCTAGGTTAAAATAAAAATAGAATATCTTTCAAAGATGCAATCTTGTGCTTTGCGTAGTTGCTAAGTGGTAGAATCCATGGCTCTCTTTTCTTTCATCTTCTTACAACTCTTCTCTGCCTTGGCCCTTGTGGATGAGGAGTAGAGGATCATTGGACTTCAGAATGAGTAAGGAAAAAATGTGGACTAGGCAATGGTACACCCTAGTGTATGGTATAAACAAATAATGTGCTTAGCTACTGACCTTAAAGTTGGAGGTTCAAGACTATCTGGGAAAACCTCACTCTTAAAATCTCTGTATTATCTTTGACTCCCTCACTAGAACACCCTTTATGATCTGATAATGTCTTATGTACTGTCATCATGTCCTTCTATGACTACCATCTCTTGTGCTTTGGCAGACACTTTGAGTCTTGTGTACCACATGTCCTTTGGGCCTGGTTTATGGTCCTACAGCTTGGTTTTATCCACAAATATCTTCAACTTATCCCTAGTCCCAAGCATGTGCTATCCAATGACATGATCCCATCATGTTCTCCAACATGAAACCAAGTATTTATGTCTTGCTTTATAAGAACCTTGTACAAATTTATCCAACCAACAGGGCCTGCTATCTAGAGCTATCAAGGACTACAATAAAGCTAAATCAATGTTACAAATTAGTATAGCCCAATTATCTCCTAAGTACTATCCAAAGAAGCTCTGATGGCTTAGAATTGTGCTGCCAACCCAAAGGAATATGGTTCTAATCCACCAGCTGCTTCACAGAAGAAAGATGGGCAAAAAGCTTCCCATGTGATTTATACTGAAAACCTACTAGAGGGTCAATTATAAGATAGTTTTGACTCAAAGGTACTTAACAACAACTTTTTTAGTATTATCCAAACCCACCCCTTCACTCTCGCTCCACAAATGTAACACACTCTGATATGCTCTTTCTTGGTCTTCATGAATATCAACATTATTACATTTGTAGAATTCCATTTCTGCTTTCCTTGGAGAAACTTCAGAGATACAAGACCAAAGAAAAGGATAGTGTTCAATATAGTAGTTAACATGAAATTAAAAAAAAATACTAAAATAAAAATTAACTGGACCATTAAATTGATTGGCAGGAAAAATTTGGGTTTTAACCCACTAAAGAAAACATGACTTTAGGTATTTTCAGCACTTTGATTCAAGTACCATTGGATCATTTGAGTATTCGCCTTTGTAACTAGGCCAATTTTGAATGCTGCTATTTATTCTCCAGTCATTCTGAGCCTCTCAGAGTTAAATTTTGGTGTTAAAACTGTTAGCAATTTCAATTCTCCTGACTATCATTTTCTAGCTTAAGACAAGATGCTGATTGACATGTGGATATGGGGAAAAAACATATTTGGAGATGGAACAACTCTAGCAGAATACCCCTGACAGAAGAAACATTACTCTTAATGAGACAGCACTTACAGAACAATGTCAAAGAAGAGGGAAAGCATAAAACTAAACAGTATTCTAAACCTACACTTCTGTTGAAAAAGGCATCAAACTTTGTGTGAACCATGAAACTTTCAGATTAAGTAGAGCCTCAATGTTCAATAGCATCATTTAAAAGCAGAGATGCCAAACGGTTGGGAGGAAATTCAAATATTTCCTCAAAATGGAGACAAGTGCAATTGGGTTTGGAGAAGCTTGATTGTGTAGGAGTAAACCTCAGGAGATAATCACTCCAGAGGAAAGTGACATTTAAGTCAGATTCCCAATGCTTGTGGAACGTGTGTGTATGTGTGTGTGCATGTTGTATAAACCAAAGTCACTGAAAACATAAAGTGGTTGGAGTCACCAAAGTCAGTGAACACTGTGTATCTGCTTTGCTATATATCATTTAGCTTGATGTAAGCAATAGCAGAAGGCTATGTGTTTGATATAGCTGTTGTCACTTGGCTTTCTTGCTACCAAATATTTGATCATTTCTATTTCAAAGTGAGTTGGGAAACTCTAATTTCACAGAAGCTATTCACAACAGCTAATTAAATTTTAACTGAGAGACAGAATGGCATTTCAAAACAATTACATCAATGCATGATGCAGAAAATTTTCTTCAAGTTGTATGATAAAATTTAAAAAGCAAAACACAAACAAACAAAAGTCCCTCATTGCCATTAAGCCAGAATGGACTCATCAATTACCTTCCAGTAAATTTTTTTGGAGATTGTAAATTGAATGTTAAGACAAATATTCTCACCACTGGACCAATTGGCAGCATCAGGATGGATGGTGAAGAGATTGAGATTGTTAACAACTTTAGTCTGCTTGGTTCCACAGTCAACACTTTTGGCACCAGTAGCCAGGAAATTAAAAAAAGTATTGTGATGGTAAAGTCTGCTGTTAGGGATCTCTCCAGGGTACTGAAGAGCAATAGTGTCACTCTGAAGACTAAGGTGCATCTAATACAGGCTATGGTCTTTGAAATCACTTGTTATGTATCAGAGAGTTGGACAATGACTAGGGAGGTAGAAGGAGAATTGATGCCTTTGAGCTGTGGTGCTGGAGAAGAGTATTGAATGTACCCTGGACTGCCAAGAAAACAAACAGA
>NW_006399780.1:2107144-2109558 GCF_000299155.1 Elephantulus edwardii | reverse complement strand
TAATAATTACATCTTGCTTGGCTCCACAATCAACACTCTTAACACCAGCAGTCAGGAAATCAAAAGATTCTCTAATTGCATTGGACAAATTTGCTGTCAGAGACCTCTCAAGAGTTGTTAACAAGCAACAGTGTCAGTCTAGAAATGAAGGTGCACCTAATCCAGGCCATGATCTTCACAATTACTTGTTAAGCTTCAGAGTGCTTGACAATGACTAAGGATGACAGAATAATAATAGATGCTTTCAAGTTGTGGTGCTGGAGAAGAATCTTAACATACCATGGACTGCCAAGAAAACAAATAGGTCTGTTTTGGAGAGAGTGAAACTAAGTCTCTCCTTGGAGATTAGGATTTTGAAGCTCTGGCTCTGTCTCACACACTTTGGGCACACGGCTAGGAGAGATTGGTCCTTAGAGAAGGACATCATCCTCAGAAGAGGGGACCAACAGTGCAGGAGAGGGAGACCCTGGATGAGATGGATTGATAGAGTAACTGAGGCAATGGGGGTTGGTGTGTTGGAGTTAGTAAGACTGACTCTGGACAGGGCAGAGTTTAGATCTGCTATACATAGGGTTACTACTGGTCATAGGTGATTCAATGGCACATAACAACAATAACAACAACAACAATTCATCTGATTCCTCATAAAATGTTAGGTGTAAGAGAGATGCAAATAAAAACCAACTATGAAATATCATCTCACCCCAGTAAGAATAGCAAAATTTAACAGAGCAGCAAACAACAAATGCTGGTGAGGTTGCGGAGAAACTGGAACTCTTATTCACTGTTGGTGGGAGTGTCAAATGGTGCAACAACTATGGAAAGCTGTATGGTGCTTTCTCAAAAAATTGCAAATAGAAATATCATTTGACCCAGCAGTTCAACTACTGGGAATACACCCTAAAGAAACCATAACTGTCACCCAGACAAATTTATGCACACTCATGTTTATTGTGGTTTTGTTCACAATAGCAAAGAGTTGGAAACAATCTAAGTGCCCATCAGCAAACGAATGGATAGAGAAGCTGTGGTATATTCACCCAATGGAATCCTATGCTGCATTAAAAACAAGAAACTTATGCAATATTATTCAAAATGGGTGACCCTGGAGGGCATTATGCTGAGTGAAGTATGTCAGTCACAAAAGGACAAATACTACATAGTTTCACTGTTGTAAAATGGGACTGACATCAGGGTCAGGGTGAGACTGAGAAAAAATGGATAAATTATGTATATTACATTGAAATAGATGATGGAAAGAATAGTTTAAAAGCGATATATGATTGGGTATTATGGTTATGAGAAGAATCTAGAATGAAGGTTGCATAGTGGAGTGTAGTGGGGGGTGGGTGGTATTGCATACCAATGAAGGAATTCTACTTTCACTTTTCAAAGAGAAGAGTGAACTGGGGGGAAGGGATGGGCGGGGAGAAAAACGCAACAATGAATGAATGAAAATCCGAAATCTCTGTAAACGTTCATTAAAATTAATAAAATGTTTTAAAAATGCTAGCTGTTATGTGGTTGTTGTTGTTATGTGCCGTCAAGTTGCCTGTGACTCACCGCAACCCTATGTACAAAAGCTCTGAAGCCTGCCCTATCCTGAGCCATTCTCACTAATTCTGCGTTTCAGGTCCACCTCAGTTTCAGCAAGTAAGATTGTGTCATCTGCACAACTTAGGTTGTTGATTAGTCTTCTTCCAACCCTGTTGCTTTGTTCTACATATAGATTAAAAAGATATGGCGATAGTATACATCCTTGATGCACTCCCTTCCTGATTTTGAACAATGCAGTGTTTCCCTTCTCTTTTTTAAGGACTGCTTCTTGATCCAACAATAAGTTTAACATAAACATAATCAAGTGTTCTAAGATTCCCATTCGCCTCAATAATGTTATCCACAATTTGCTGTGATCCATAGTAAAATAAATGTCTTTGCATAGTCAATGAAACACATATAGATATCCTTCTGGTTCTCTTTGCTTGATGCGAAGATCCATCAGGCTTTGGCAATAATGTTTCTAGTGCCATGATCTCTTCTAAACCCAGCTTGTATTTCTGGTGGTACTCTGTCACTGTACTGTTTCAGTAATTTTTGGATAATCTTCAGGAGGATTTTGCTCATGTGTGATATATTAGTGATATTGTTCAATCATTTCCATACTCTGTGGTTCACCTTTTTTTTGGAATGGTAACAAATATGGATCTCTTCTAGTTAGTTGTGCTCCAGATTTCTTGGCACAACCTGGTGAGAACATCCAGGTCAGTATGCTTGTTAAAATATTTCAATTGGTATTGCATCAATTCCTGGGGCTTTATTTTTTTTTTCTGAATCCTTTAGAGCAGCCTGAACTTTCTCCTTCATCACCATTGCCGTGTGTGTATGTGTGTGTGTGTGTGTGTGTGTGTGTGTGT
>NW_006399780.1:2099743-2100930 GCF_000299155.1 Elephantulus edwardii | reverse complement strand
ACATATATATAATTACTCAACATATATATTTACTCAACATATATATATTTACTCAACATATATATATTTACTCAATATATATATATATATTTACTCAACATATATATATTTACTCAAGATATTAAGGTATGGTAAAAGGTTACAATCCTGATACAAATTCTTTCTGATTTTAAACCATTCAATATCCTGTTGTCCTATTTAAAAAGCTGTTTCTTGATCTATAAACAGATTCTTCATTAGAAAAATTAAATGTTCTGAAATTCCTATTCTTTTCAATGCCACTCATAATTTGTTATGACCTCCAGAGTTAAATATCTTTGCATAGTCAATAAAACACATGTAAACATCTTTCTGACACTCTATTATCAGCCAGACATTATACTTACTCTCAGAAAACATGTATTCATTAAATAGTTATAGCACTTATCTGAAGTCCAGAATGTAATGAAAATTTTATAATTTTATTTATAAGAATAGAAGTATTTAGGAAAAGTTAGAGCACATATACATTAAAAATTATACTGTAGAAAGAATGTTGTTTTGTTACTAGTATTGCAAGTAATATGATGAAATAGAATTTATATCATTTGTTGAACTGAACCCGATTTCCTCTTTAAACTTTCACCCACCCAAACCACAATGTTCATTTTTTTTTAAAAAAAGATATTATTAGTTCTTTATTTACAACACACACAAAAATGACTGTAGTTCTCTTTCTGTTTGTGCAAGTGACTTTCAGAGCTTTTTATCCTTCTAATTTGACAGAATTCTTAGATAGTCTGATCTCAAATAAGCCATTAATATGGGCTTTAAAGTGAAGCCCTAGCGGCTCTAATTTGTTATCCTAAGATAGCATTTACTGATTTAAAATGTTGATTATTTAAGGGATTTTAGTGGCCATTTAATAGTTCTTATTAGCTGTTTCACTACTCCTACAACACTGATAAGCATTGGTAAATGTTCACCTAACAGTAAATAAAACTAATTTAGTTCAAGGAACTGAAGAACAAATTCAAACCTAGAGTTGCTATAATCAAGAATGCTTTCGGCAGAATGTTAAATGATCCCGGAAGTATTAAAAGAAGATGGAAGGAATATACTGAGTCATTGTATCGAAAAGAATTGGAAGACACAGAAGAATTTCATGAAACAACATATGAGCAAAAGAGCCTATGGTGATGAAAGAA
>NW_006399780.1:2073686-2098368 GCF_000299155.1 Elephantulus edwardii | reverse complement strand
TAGGGTCACTATGAGTCGCAGGTGACTCGACGGCACATAACAACAACAAACAACATTTGATATGATCAAAATACATACTCTGTTGTATCAAACCATAAAAGTTTTCAACATTTCTTTCTTGGAAACTCTGTTTGCAACTGATTCTTATTCATTAATTCATTTGTTCAATGGTTATAAAAATTTATAGAGCTTCTATTATGTAACACTGGACCAATCGGTAGCACCAGGATGGATGGAGAAGAGATTGAGATTGTTCATAGCTTCAGTTTGCTCAGCTCCACGGTCCACACTCTTGGCACCAGTAGCCAAGAAATAAAAAAACATATTGCAATGGGAAAGTCTGCGATTAGGAACCTCTCTAAAGTACTCAAGAGCAACGGTGTCCCTCTGGAGACTAAGGTGCACCTGATATAGGTCATGGTTTTTGCAATTACTTGTTATGCATCAGAGAGTCGGACGATGACTAGGGAAGATAGAAGGAGAATTGACGCCTTTGAGCTGTGGTGCTGGAGAAGAGTATGCACAAGGATTCTAGGGCTTTGTCTGACATACTTTGGACATGTTTTAAGGAGAAACAGGTCTTTGGAGAGGGACCTCATGCTGGGTAGAGTGGAGGGACAGCGCAGGAGGTTAAGACCCTCTATGAGGTGGATTGATTCAGTGACTGGGGTGATCGGGATGGGTGTGTTGGGGGCAGTGAGATTGGCACAGAATAGAGCACGGTTTAGGGCTCTTGTACATAGGGTCGCTATGAGTTGCAAATGACTCAATGACACATAACAACAACGACAACATTATGTAGCATGCCTTGTTCTAGGAATCTTAAGATCTGCTAGTGTTTAAAGCAAAGACTCTATCTCTTTTAGACCTTGAACTACCATGACAGGTGGGAAGGGAGGAATGAAGAATAAAAAGTAAGCAGAACAAAACTAAAACCTCAGCAAGCAAGAACATTATACAATGCACGGTAAGCCGAGGCATTTAGTTTGGATGAGATAAAGGAGGAGACTTTAAGTCGGGATGGAATAAAGGAGGATGGACATTGATTTTCTAGAGAGTAGTAAGAGGAGATGCCCTCTGTGTGTAAAATGCTGACTTGAATTTCATTAATATACATCTATGTGTTTTATCTATTGATGCCATGAACCACATATTCACATTTGTGAACACACTGCCCTAGAAATACATATTCAATCACAGGGTGAGAAGGATGATTTAGTGTCTACTCCATTCTTGTTCTCTCAGGCCACTAACTTCAGGAAGAGTGATCCCAGATCACATTATTTCATGAATAAAGTTAAAGAGCTAAATACGCATTATGAGACAGTCAGTATCCAACCATCATGAGCTGCCTCTGGATAGAGAGGAGGTCGTGGTTATTCCTACCTATGTCATTCTCTCTACTATATCTCTGTGTTGGTTAAACACCTTTGCCTTTCTTTTCTGATAAAATATCATTATCAGACACAAAAACCCCCAGAAACACTAATGATCTCAGCTTTTAACTTTGTTCTCAAAAAGGCCCGAGGTACTCAGTCTTGAAAATGTAACAGATAGCATGATTGTCCTGCATTCAAATTCTGTTTCTCATCCATTTTCTCTAAAAAACCTTTCCAGAGGAGCTCACCTAATTCTTTTGTTCCCGGAAACAGAGATCATTTTACATCTCCTTGCTAAGGGTATAGCGACAGGATTGTTGTTGGTTGGGGCTGTGTTTTGTTACTTTAATACCCACCACTACTGATGTCCAGTCATCTGTATGTGTATAATTTGCCTTGTGGTTTGTTTCTTCCCATCTCATCACATACTCTCATGCTGTGCCTCCTCCGTAATTGCTTTGGTTAGGTACAAAGGGATATACAAGCCTTATAACCTCAAGGGTAGCATTTGTATATCTATTGTCTAATTCAACCCTGATAGTAGCTCTCTATGAACTGGAGGCATGCTTATAATCTTTATAATGCTCTCTAATAAATGATAGGATGTTTGCAGGATGGGGACTGTCATACACTGAGATGAAAGATCTAACAGTTCAAAATGGGTTCATGTACATAGCATTGAACAAATGCCAAAATAATTTTTAACAGTTAGAAGATAATTATTTGTTAAATTTAATAGTGAGCCTAGCCATTAGATTCTTAAACACAGTCCCTGGAGAATTCTTGGGCCCTTCCTATTTAACCTTCTTGGATCTTAGAAAGGCATATAACCTATTATCTACACAGCTCTTTATTGTTTCTGCCAAGAGGAAGAATACATTAAGTTGCCTTTGAAATCTTTATCCTGCTACTATCTGCATGTATTAGCATATTTTATGATTTAAATCTAATTATAAGGGTTTTCCAAGCGATGTAACTGAAAGTGATCATAGTTGAGCACTTTAACACAGCCAGAATAAGAAGCTGAAAAACAGCCATGACTTTATGAAAAGCTATCACATATAACATTACTAAACTGGTGAAAGATTGGAAATTTGAAAAAAAAGTAAAGCCAGTCTAGCTCTATCGTTGTTTATGAGAAGCTCCTGAGATCTCTCTGCGCTTTCATTGACAACATCCCTGGATTTCCTTCAACAATCCCAGCTACTCTGTCTGTATTAGACTCTACTCCAAGCATTAAGAACACTACTCCAAACTTAAAATATGACCATTATATTAAAAAAATTGTTAACAATATGTTCTAAATACTGGGTATTTCTTTTTCCACAAGTGATAAAAAGAAGCATGATTGAGACATATTTATGAAAGATATATGAAAAGTTCATCCACATATTCTATAAATTGGTTCAATTCCATGGTAGTTTGTGTCACTAAATTTAAGGGTGAATTACCTTCCAGTTGGCAAATTTTAACTAGAGCTTTACCAAGATGATTGTTATAGGCAGACTCAACATAGCCTCTTTTAAAGAAATTTTGAAAAGTCATTTCTTACATATTTCACTAATCTGAAATGATGTTACAAAGAGGAAGAACAAAGGCGCATTTGGAAAACAAAAAAACAGACTTATTTTAAAAAGCGCCAGTTGTCACATCCTCACCAACATTTATTACTTGCTGTCCTGTTAAACTTTGCCACAGCTACTGGAGAGAAATGGTATCTCATTATAGTTTTGATTTGAATATCTTTTATTGTGATTTTGAGCATTTCTTAATGTGTCTGTTGTTGTTGTTGTTGTTGTAGTACATTTTCATATCTTCCTCTGTTGAAATTCTTTCCATGTCTTTAGTCTTTTTTTTGGTTGGGTTGTCAGTCTTTTTCTTGTGGAGGCCCAGGAGTATTCTATAAATTTTCATTATGAGACTCTTGTCTGAGGTAGTATTGCCAACTGTTTATTCTCGGTCAATAGGTTTTCTTTTCACCCTGCTGGAAAAAGTTTTTGATGTGCACAGATATTTAATCTTTAGAAGGTAACGTTCATCAATTTTATGTTCTTTATATTGTGCATTTCTGGTTGTATTTGGCAGTCTCTATACCATAGATTAGGCCTTCCAAACTTGATTCCAGTTTGTCCTTTATGAACTTAATGATTGTGGTCTTTACTCTCAGGTCTCTGATCCACCTTGAGTTGATTTTTGTATGTGGTGTGAGATGTGGATCCTGTTTCAGCTCTCTGCAGGTAGAAGTCCAGTTTTGCCAGCATCATTTTTTAAAGAAGTTGTCATTTCTCCATTTGAAAGGTTTGATTTCCTTGTCAAATATCAGTTAACCATAGACAGTTAGGTTTATTTCTGGGTTCTCAAATCTGTTCCATTGTTCTATGTGCCTCCCATTGTACCAGTATCATGCTGTTTTGAATACTACTGCTGTGTAGTAGGTTTTGAAGTCAGGGAGTGTAGGTGGGACTGTAAAATGGTACAACCACAATGGAAGGCAGTTTGGTGATTCCTTAAAAAGCTGAACATAGACATTCCATATGATCTAGCTATTCCATTGCTTGGAATATGCCCTAAGAAAATGAGAATTGAGGCTCATACAGAAACTAGTACATGAGTATTCATAGAAGCATTATTCACCATCACAAGAACATGATAATAGCTCAGATGTCCAACTACAAATGAATGGATTGAGAAGTTGTGGTACATTCATACAATGAAATACTATGCAGTATGCAGGAGCAATGATTTTGTAAATTACTACCTAACTTGGGAGGGATGCAAGATCATTTTGCTGAGTGAACTAACTCAGTTCCATGAGGACAAATGCTACATAAAACCATTATTGTAGAATGGGTGTGAGGGTCCAAGGGGTGAGGGGGAAGGTGGAAGATAAGGGGTAAGAGTGGGTGGGTGGGGGTTTGTTAATCATAGGGTTGCACAATTCAGTGGTGGGGTAGAGGAAATGGGGAGAAACTTGTGTGCAAAACAATGTATTCAAACTTTGTAAATAGATCAATATAAAAATATTTAAAAATAAAAAGACAAACTGCATTAGGCAAATCTGCTGTCAGGGATATTTCCAGAGTACTGAGAGCAACGATGTCAGTCTATAGAATAAGAAGCTCCTGATCCAGCCCATGGTCTTCACAATTACTTGTTATGCATCAGACAACTTGATAATGACTAAGGATGATAGAAGAATAGATACCTTTGAATTGTGGTGCTGGAGAAGAGTCTTGAACATACTGTGGACTGCTAAGAAAACAAATAGTTCTGTCTTATAGAATGTGAAACCAAATTTCTCCTTGAAGGCTAGGATTTTGAAGCTCTGTCTCACATACTTTGGGCATGTGATCCTCAGGAAGTGATCTTTGGAGAAGGGTGGAGGGACAGTGCAGCAGAGGAAGACCCCAGATGAGACGGATTTATACCATAACTAGGGAAATAGGGGTAGGTGTGTCTGAATGAGTGAGACTGGTTCAAGACAGGGCAGGCTTCAGAGTTATTGCACAAAGGTTTATTATGAGTCACAGGTGACTCAATGGCACATAACAACACAACAACATTGTTGTTTTTGTTGATTGCCATTGAGTCGAGCACGACTCAAGCAACCCTATGAACAAAAGGCCTGAAGCCTTTCTATAACTATGGTCATTTATCAAAGTCCTCAGAGTTTCCAGAGGCATGTTGTTTAGGAAGTGGGTGCAATAGCATTAAAGTTTAAAAGATTATTTTATCTTGAAATCTCCTTGACTGTCTTGCCATTTAGGAATTTTGTGACTACACTTCTAATCCTTTATTTTCTTTGAAGTTATCATTTATGGGCTGATACCTCTTGCTTCCTATTTCTAAGTTTTGTATATTTATTATATTTTATGTATTTCTGAGTCAATATACATTGAACTAAAAAGTACCTTATAAGGCAACCTCTAAGAAAATGAGTAATTTTTCTTATCAAAATGAAAAAAAGAAAAATCATAAAGTCCTAAAAAACACTTAAACAACAGCATGAAGGAAATGGTAAGAAAAACCATATACAAAAATAATTAATCAAATAAAGCTCAATGGAACAAAAATATCAGCATCATCCTGAAAAAGGATACAGCATGAAGCATAGCATAACATAGATACATCTAGAGGACATAACCCTAGTCTGTTAACAGGGACCTCTCCAAATAACAAAGAGTAATGGTGTCAGTTTGAAGACTAAGGTATGCCTGATTTAGCTCATGGTCTATTCAATTACTTTTTGCACATCTGAGAGTTGGATAATGAATAAGGATAACTGAAGAGTCAATATCTTTAAGTTGTGGTGGTTGAAAAGAGTATTGAATATCCCTTGGACTGCCAAAAGAAAAGATATCTTAGAAAAAAATATAGCCAGAGTGTTCCTTGGAGGCAAACATGGCAAAGCTTTGCCTCTAATACTTTGTCCATGTTGCTAGGAGAAACTATTCCTTGGAAATGGACATCATGCTTGGAAAGGTGGAGAATCAGTGAAAGAGAGGAAAACATTCAATGAGATGAATTGACAGAGTGACTGCAGCAATGGGCTCAAGTGTGTCAGAGATGATGCGGATGGGACAGGTTTCAGATCTGCTGTTCATAGTGTTGCTATGAGTTGGACTCAACATGATGGCACTTAACAATAACAAGACCGTAAATAAAATGTAAGCAGTAGTGGCAATAGCCTTTCTAAAACTCACATACTGGAAAGCTAAACTAAAAAGTGCATAAACGTTGCTACTCCTTAAGCTCTGAAAGCTATTGTCTTCTCAGGGTGCCCAGGGGAAAAAAGGGAGCCAATTTTCTGCTCACTTTGCTCTTAGTTCTGTTCCCTAAAGAACATGACTCTAGATGATCTGAAGTCAGGAAGGGCACACTCCCCCCACCCCCGGGTTCTGTTTTTAGCCTTTGTGCCTGCCAGGAAACTTAGATACCATGGTGATGGGAGTCATAGAAATAGAGAGAGACAGAAGATCAATTGCTGAAAAGGCCCCATGTTCTGTGCTCCCTGCATAAATGGGAAGCCTCACCATCTGGAAGCTTTAAAATATTTTGCCACTTATTTACTATTTACTCTCTTAAATCATTCTGCAATCAGAAAAGAAAGAACTGTGTCCATAAGCATTTTAAGCCGAATCAAACTTCAGATGGTTTTTAGTGTAAGGCTAACATCATCCAAAAAAGAAAAGAGGAAAGGCACAAGATGAAAATTACTGCATATGGATTTCATGCCCTTAACCTCTTAAAAACACTCATAAAATCATCCCACAACAGTTAACGTTGGTTTCAGGGCAACCAGAAGCCTCTGAAGAGAGTCGGCAACAAGCTCCCAAGCATGTTAGTGCTTTACTTGTGAGATCAAATCTCTATCTGTTGTATTTGGAGATGGAATGTATTGGCTATAGGTAGCACCTCTAAATACATTTGTGTTTAATGCAAAAGGCCTTGAGTCACCAATCCCTGAATAGACTGCATATAACAAATCACAATGAACTGCCAAAACCCCATCTCCTATTTAAAGCTTCATTTCCCACATCCCACAGCTGGAACTTGGGAGATAGAAATGTCTACACATGAAAGAGTGACTCCAAATCTCCATGACAAGAGTTGAGGTCAAAGAAATAAGCTTAGATTGTCCCCACACAACTTACTCTACTTCCAAACTTGAACCATACTCTAAAAATGGGGTTTCTAGAGTTTAATACCTAAAGAAATAAATATTCCAAAACAGAATGTACTAATATTAGTGATGATTAATTGTATTGACTGGTAGTGTTTTGAGAGTGGATTGTATTCCAGTAATGTTCAAGAACTGCCTACAATAAACACACCAGGTACATAATATTAGCTTCCGTCCACAGATAAAGGAATAATAATGAAAGATGCCAAAGGTCTTGCCCCAAATGGAACTTTTAAGGAGTGATTAAAGAGAGATTTAAATCTATGTCTGACAAGCTCTGATACCTGGCTTCTTTCACTACAAGGAAAGGTCACAAATCTCAGAGCCCCTGGTAGGAGTGCTGATGGTATTGTTCATAAGATGTTGCACTATTAAGCAGCTTTATGGGACAGTGATGGGGAATATCCTCCTCGTAAGATTTACAGCCTGAGGAAAGATCACTATTGAGTAGAAGTTAACTAAAAAGACAGTGATTTTGAATTCTGAGGTCTGGGAAATTGTTTGAACTTCATGGTGCCAAGATACCATAAGAGGGCTGATATCACTGGTCAAGAACGTGGTGTCAACAGATGCATTGCTGTGAAGCTAAACCAACCAATGCTAGTCAAGCATCAGGGCCCACGTCTATAAAGACTCTTATCTATGAGTCTAACATGCTTTCTGGCATATCATCCACTGTGTTTCATTCCAAGGGTGCTGATTCTGACAATGGAGGAATAAAACAAGGAAAAATGTCTTTTATTATGTGACTTTTCATTGGAAATTTTTTAAATTTTTTTAAAAAAATAATTCTAGTGGGTATAGTGGAAATAATCCTTGTACAATAAATGCAGTAATTTGGGGACAATGGCCTGGGGTTTTATAAGGTTACAGGCACCCAGCTGGTTGAGCTACCATGTTATTTATAGGAGGTATTTTGTTGTACATCCAAACCTGATTATCACATTTATTAATACAATCAAATACTGTACTTGGACACAACCCACTTTTACTTTCTTTTTAAAAACTCATGAATAGCAATACAAATGTGGTCAATTATCACCCACTGAGCAACTCCAGCTTTATAGATTGGTAATGCAATTGCTTTCAATCATCGAGCAATTTAACAGATAACAATGATAGATTAAACAGTTCAACTATAGGCTGCATATTATAATGGCATTTAACTTAATCTTTACATCAATATCCACTCCTCTGGATTTCCTTCCAATATTTAGAACTATCAGATTAGCCAAAGCAAGTAATGGAGAAACATTAAGTACCACATTCAAAAGTCCTAGGAATGAAATATTGGATTTATCTTCCCCTGTTTGTTTAGGCTTCATTTCACACATAGGATGTCATACAGTATCCTTGACTTTATTTTAGACTTAGAATGTTAATGCTTATACTGACTCTATAATGGAATAATGTACTTAGAGTTGAAAGATGTGTGTTTGGATTTGATTCAATTGGGAAAACAATTTTTCTGAACCTTACCTCAGTTTCTTGATCTGTATAGTGGTGTCTACATGCTTCAAACGTCTGGGCAAAAGAGTCTATAGGTAAATAGATAATAGGTAATCTGATTAGAGGGGATAGTTACCAATGGAGCAGTAATCTGGTAATAAAAATGTGGATAAACAGTTTTGTTTCCAAAGAGTCATTACTGATAGCAGTTAAAAAAGGTTTCCCTCGGTTGTCACATAGTGTAGAATGATGTTAACTCTGAGAAAGGCAAAAGCAAGTTTTTAAAAGTTACAGGTCTATTAGCTATATGTCTCAGCTAAACAAAGGATTAATTGCTACATGATCCTGAAGTCTGCTTTTCTCTGCAGATTAGAGGATTTTTGGAATTAAAGGTAAAATAAGTGAATTTGGCATATTTAGAAACTGTTATGGTTCACTAGAAAGAACACAGATAGAATTCCATCTTAAGAATTATACGTTATTCTTGCATTTTTATTCCATATGTGCTTCATTGTTTTTCAAATTTATGAAGCTTTTAAAAAATACTTACTTAAGAAATCTAGATAAAGTGGTATGTGAAAAACATTTGGGCTATAACTATGAGTCATAAAGAGTTTGTAAGAACAGTACAACTGCTCATCAAGTTTCCAAGACTATAAACACTTACAGAAGATTACTTCATCTTTATTACACTTAGTGGCTGCTGGGTTGAACTACAGCCTTTTAGTTAGCAGTCAAGTTCTTTAACTATTATGCCACCAGTGATCTTTTGGGCTTTAAAAAGATATTGTTGTCCTTGTGTACCATAGAGACAGAACTGACTTGTAGTTGACCCTCCTGCAGGTTTTCAGAGGCAGTTATCACACAGGAGGAAAATGCCCATCTTTCTACCATGGAGCAGCTGGTGTCCTTAAACCATGTGTCTTCAGGATTGCAGAGCTGCTTCTTGACAAGAAGCCACAAACGCTCCATTAAAAAAGATACTGGACAATAATAATTTGGTCAATAAATTTTTTAAACTCTGGAAGATTCCTGCTTTCCATTTCCATAGGAGAGAGAATGAGACGCTATGGAGGCAAACTGGGCTGTGAGTCATGAGGGAAAACATTGGCTTTATTCACTTATGACCCCTCCCATGCCCTATCCAGGACTCTGACATGGCAGGTACTCTGTAACTGTTCTTTTGAAGAGAGTGGCTATTAAAGGTTATAAAGTGTATTCTTTTTGTCAGTGAGATGCTTAAAATTGAAATGGGATATGAAGAGTTCTTTTTCATAAGAAGATTGTTTTCTGTTGCACCTGGAGTAATTTAAGTGATACAGTATCTGCAGACTGGGGAAAGACAGTGACCTCCTAAGGTCCCTTCCCACCCAAGATCCTATCATCTTTTATGTGTTTTCCATATCCAAAGTAATAATCTATGTGTGAGACAACTCTTAAGATATCTTATAATAAAATCTGAGCAAAATAACCTGAGAATCTTCTTTATCTTACGCTTTTATTTTTTTAATTTTTTTTTTCTACAAGAGATGAATTACAATTACCCATGAGAAAGTTTTGTGTTGGAAGACATGGCTATGTCCTTTTGTGACAGTGCTACCAATGCCAGAACCAGATCTTCTGATAATGATAATTGAAGAGTAGGACAGGTCTGAGACTTTGCTCTAGAATCCACTGAGTAAGCCCCATAGAATAATTATGGGACACCTGCTTCCAGCCTGAGGACATTGTTAGTGAAATAGCAGAAGCCCTAAATTCTTTTTCCATCATAGTTCTCACCCACCCTATACTCAAAGAAGGAGGGTAAGAACCAAGGCCAGGACCCAGAACTAAGGACATGATAGCTGTCGTTTTGCACTCAATGACCAATTACACCACCAAGGTTCCTTTAAGCAGTAATTGCTATTGTTGTTAGGTGCCATCGAGTTGAGTATGGCCCATAGTGATCCTGTGAACAACAGAACTTAACCCTGTCCTATTCTGTGCCATCACCCCAATCTCTGTGAGGATAGAGCAATGAAATGCATCAGTGATTCTCTACTTACATTGAATAGTCAGAGAAAAATTCCAAGGAGATGATAAACTGAATTCTAAATGACAAAAACAGTTGACCAAATGCTAAGTGGGCTTTATAAAGTGTATACTAGTACATTTACAGTCACTAGACTTTATTTTCAACACTTCACATGTGACAGTAACTAATTTAATCTTCATAACAACATTTGAGTTTATCATTGTTAAATTTATTTGGCAGTCAAGGAAACTGAAGCATTGGAGCCCATATTCTAACTCTGGTGCTGCACTATCTGCCTTATGAAAAAACCGTGAAGATGAGTACAGTCAAAGCATAGAGAATAATTACTGCAAGTCCTATCCATCTGGAAGATGTTTGGTTTGTTCAAGGAAAAGAATGCCGGTTTGGCTGCAGCCTGATAGGCCAGGGAGAAAGTGAAAGAAGGGCCACCAGGTTCCAACCATTGACTTTTCGACTGGCATCCTGCTAAGAAAAGCACTAAGCTGCCAGGGCTACCTTAGCCCTAACCCTGTTACTGTTACATGCCATCAAGTCAGAACTGGCTTATAACTGATGGGAGGGTCTTGCCCATCTTTGTCCCACATTTGTGTTCATAGTGCAAGTCCTTACTTTACTGCTAAAATACTTTACTTTTTTTTCACTTTAAAAGTAAAGATAGCAGAGCTACCTTCAACCATGCTTGAGGGCCCTTGCGTTTCTGTGATCTTAAAAATCTGAAGGTGAATTGGATTCACTTAAGTTTAAGCAGCACTGCTCCAGCAAGTGCATTAGGTTTCACATATTCCATCAGAAGGTGCAGGATTATGAAAAAGATCTGGAAGAAACATGAGATGGCCTTGTTTCTGATCAGATCAACATAGAGACGCAAAACTAGAAGAGGTTAGAAAACAAGCGTTAATTGGCAGTTGGAATGTCTGAGCACTTAAAACAGATTGTACACTGGAGCAGAAAAAGAGTAAATATTTGAGAGCCATTGTCTGAAACATGAATGCTTAATGGAATACATTTCTTTCAGAAACAAGAGTTAGTTCAAGCAGTTCCAATGAACCTAACTAAGTCTGGGGTAATAATAAAATTAAAGCAGTTGGCTCTTGAGAAAGGAATGAGAGAACCAAATACTAAAAACAATGCTTTTCTGATAGTGACAAAGTTCAATGCCAAATAGCAAATGCATGAAAATATTGAATTTTCATGGGAGATTAGAAAATAAAGGTTTTATACACACACACATATATATGTATACACACAAACATATATAAATGCAATGCAACTATAAATTGAGAAGACCCTGCAAGATTGCTTTTATCCACATCTCTAGAAAACATAATAAATAATGCCAGGTAAAATTAGAAATCCTTTTAGCAAGCATAATTAAGAGTCAAGAGACAAATAGAGAAATCAAAACCATTTTCCATTTCATTGAAATCATCTTTACGTATATTGTTCAGAGAAACGACAGGCAGAATATTGGTGATTCTCCATTTATGGATGGATAACAAATTAGCTATTGTAAGTTCAAAAGAGACACTTGGAAAGGAAGTCATAACTAACAACACAAGAACTTGTTTGTGATTATAAGCAACAGACTTTCAAAGGAATATACGTCTGGTTCTCAACCATGGGTGCAACCTTCATTGTACTACACTAGCAGTGAAAGAAAGTTCAGAGTCATTGTATTAGCAATATTATCAATTAATATGCATAAGATATACTTGAGAACTTGTGAACTGAGGATTCTAGAGATTTCTATATTCTGGTCCAGAATATACACAAATGGAACAAGCAGAATATGTAGAATTGGATAATACAGAATTACAATCTTCACTTTTAATTCATAGTTTCATTCTAACTTATCACAAAGCCGAAGTTGCAGAAAATACCATCAGCTTTTAATTGAAGGTGAGAGTAAAATTGAAGGAGAAAGAGGAGTCACAATCACATAACTCCTAAAATAAATACACTAAGCATAAGCAAAGCTTCAGCAAATAGGAGAATTCTCATGCTTTTGCTGATTTTTCTCAACTGTTGTTGTTATGTGCCACCAATTTGAAACTGACTCGCAGCTGACTTTCCAGAATGTTTTCAGAGGCTATAACACATCGGAGGAAATTGTCCATCTTTGTCCCACAGAACAGCTGATGGACTTGAACCACCTGCTTTTGTGTTGTTAGTGCAACTCCTTATCCACTAGGGCACCAGAGCCCCCTTTCCTCCACTAGCCCCACCAAGCTTGTGCTCTCATATCAGTTGTGACTTACAGCTACCCTTCATGAGATTTTGGAGGCTGTAAATGTTTACTGAAAGAGAAGACTGCCTATCTTTCTCCCGTAGAGAAGCTGGTGGATTTGAATTTCTATCCCTTTTGTTAGCAGCTAGATAGCCCCAGTAAATGCTTATTGAAATAATTATAAAGGTCCAAAAAAGGTGTTCATGTGGTGCAGAAGCAAAAGAGGTGAAATAGAAGCAACTGGGCAGCATCATAGAAGCCCTGATGCCATAGCACTTTACATATGAGGCTGCTCATTGTAATAGATAGATTAGATAGATAGATAGATAGATAGATAGATAGATAGATAGATAGATAGATAGATAGGTGATAGATAGGTGATAGATAGATGACAAATAGATAGATAAATAAATAAATAACTGACTATAGGCACTCTCTTCACCTGGGAGTGTCACTGTAGTGCAGCATCTGACAGACAGCACTATACCCATAAGTACTGATGATAAACATGCACATTTATACATATTTAAGGTATGAAGAGTAGCAACATGCAAAACACTTCCCCAACACAAGAAACTGACATGTGAGTATACCCCTAAGAACAAACCCTAAGGACAAGCAAACATACATGGTGATACTGGCAAGGGTTTCTTTGGTGAGGTGGCTGCTCAAGGTACTAAATTCCTATGGATTCCAGATGGGATCTGTATATCTTCCCATA
This sequence comes from Elephantulus edwardii, assembly GCF_000299155.1. Lineage (NCBI taxonomy): Eukaryota > Metazoa > Chordata > Mammalia > Macroscelidea > Macroscelididae > Elephantulus > Elephantulus edwardii. The sequence goes on along the minus strand of NW_006399780.1, from coordinate 2,084,874 downwards.
GGGAAGAACTTGCTCAGCCTTTCTCGAGCTGAAAGAACTGAAACCCAAATTCAAGCCTCAAGTGCAATACTGAGAGATGCTATGGGAAAAATCTTGAATCATCCAAGTAGGTAGCATTAAAAGAAGATGGATGGAATGCAGAGAGTCACTGTATGAAAAACAATTAGTCTATACTGAAATATTTCAGGAAGTAGCATACGAGCAAGAGTCAATAGTAATTTAAAAAGAAGTTCAAGCTTCATTGAAGGCATTGGCAAAAAAATAAGGCCCCAGTAATTAATGGAACACCAATTGACATGTTTCAACAATCAGATACAGCTCTGAATGTGCTCACAGCCTGTGCTAGGAAATTGGGAAGACAGTAACCTGGTCAACTCACTGGAAGAGATCCCTGTTTGTTCCCATTCCTAAGAAAGATGGTCCATCAGAAGTTTGAAATTATTTAACAAATATCATTAATGTCACATGTAAGCAAAGTATTGCTGAAGATCTTGAAAAATAACTAGAACAGAACACTCACAGACAACTGCCAAAAGTTCAAGCTAGGGATAGAAGAGGCCATGGCACCAGTTATATCAATGCTAATGTCAGAAAGATCCTGTCTGAAAGCAGAGAATACAAAAATGTCCATCTGTGCTTTATTCACTATGCAAAGGCATTTCACTGTGTGGAGCATGACAAACTATGGTTAACATTGATAAAATGGGGATTCCAGTATATTTAATCATACTTATAAAAAACTACACCTAGACCAAAGAGAATAATGGTACATGACATAATTTAAAATCAAGAAAGCTGTGAATTAGGGTTGTATCCTTTCTTCATATCTATTAAATCAATATGCTGAACAAATCACTTGGGAAGCTGGATTCTGTGAATAAAAATGTGACATCAGGATAGAAGGGACACTTATAAACATCCTATGCTATGCAGATGACATATCCTTGCTTGCTGAAAGTGAGTAGGACTTTAAATGCTTGCTACAGAAGATCAAAGATGACTACAGCCTTCTATATGGATTATATCTCAGCATCAAGAAGACAATAACCCTCACCAATGGGCCAACAGGTAGGATCATGATTGTTGTTGTTATATGCCATTGAGTCACACACTTAGACTATCACTTGGACTAGCAGTCATGGCAATTGAGACTTAGATCTTAGAAATGGAAACAGAGGAGGAACAGCTGTAAGCAGACACTAGTGATTGGAACATGGATTTAGAGAACCATGAATGTAGAAAAATTGGATAGTGTTAAGAAAGAAATGGGATGCATAAATATTGACATACTAGGTACTGGAAAAATGAGATGGCTTGGCATGGGGCATTTTGAATCAGATGATCATATGATTTACTATGCTGGAGATGGAAAGGTGAGGAAAAAAATGGGGTTGGTTTCATAATTTAAAAAGTCATTTCTAGATCCATCCTGAAATACAATGTGGTGAGCGACAGAATATCCATAAGTGAATACAACTATCATTCAAATATATGTACCAACAGCTAGAGCCAAAGAGGAGGAAATGGAAGATTTCTACCAACTTTTGCATCAGAAATTGATCAGTCAATCAAGATGCACTGACAATAATGGGCAACTGGAACACAGAAGTTGGGATCATAATATATGGAAAAAGAGATAACATTTTCAATGATTTAATCTTACTTGGATTCACAATCAACACCCTTGGCACAGGCAGTTAAGAAATAAAAGACTTAACATTGGGGAACTCTGCTGTCAGGGACCTCTCCAAAGTCTGGAAAAGCAATCATATCATTGTAAAGGTACACCTAATTCAGGTTATGATTTTTTTCCAATCATGTGCTATGCATCTGAGAGCTGGACAATGAATAAAGATAGCAGAAGAAGAATTAATGCCTTTGAGCTGTGGTGTTTGATAAGAGTATTAAATATCTCATAGACTACCAAAAGAATAAACAGGTATGTCTTGGATTAAGTGTAGCCAGAGTACTCCTTAGAAATAATGGCGGCAAAGTTTCGACTTATACACTTTGGGCTTTTTTGCTAGAGTAAGTATTCTTTGGAAAGCGCCATCATGCTAGGAAAAAGGTAGAAAGTCAGCAAAAGGAAGGCAGACCCTCAATGAGACAAATTGACACAGTGACTGCTTTAAAGGGCTCAACTACATCAGAGGTGATGAGAATGGTGCAGGATAGGGAAGGATTCAGATATGTTGTTCATAGGCTTACTATGAGTCATACTTGACTCAAACGCACATAACAACAACAGGAGCTATGATAGCCTAGTGGTAAATGCAAGGCCAACCCAAAGGCACATAGTTCAAATCCACCAGCTGCTCCTAGGGAGAAAGATGGACAATCTACTCTCTTATAATTTACAACATTTGAAAACCAATTGGAGGGTCAGTTATGAGTTACAATGACAACAAATCAATGATGGGAAAAATATAGACCTGTTAAAATATGACCCACCACTTGTTTCTAAATTTTTATCAGAAAACAGCCAAACAATTAATATCTAATTTGTGGCTTCTTTCATGCCATTTTAGAAGAATTGAATAGTTACAACATATAATTATATAAGATTTCCAAAACATATTTACTAACTGGCTTTTTGTTGAAAAATTTTGATAACTATTTTGAGTAGGGATTGATTAAACAACATATAATAACAAAAATATGCAAAATTAAATGACAAAATAGCAGAAGGGATAAGTGGGAAATATTAGAAATATATTTTTATGTTCTTTTATCAAATTAAAAAATGGTAGACAATTATCACGAACGACTTGACGGCACATAACAACAACAACAACAGAATCCAATTTATATGTTTAACCCCAAGACAAATATTAACTTTTTAAAAGAAATATAGTTAATCAATAGAGGACACTAAACAGATGAATAAAAGTTCAGTTAACAAAAGAGAAGGAAGAAGCATTATGAATGAAAAAATTAAATCAGTTAGAGAAAGCAGAAAAAAGAAACCCAGAAAGAATCCAACAAAAACAAAACATTAGATGTGATAAAACATTACACACAATTTTAATTCATTCCAGGAATGTAAGCCTAGGTCAGCGTTTGAAAATCAATTCAGGTAATTCAGGTTTTAATAAATTAAATAGGTCAAACAGATGATAATCTCAGTATCTGTAGAAAAACACTCAGTAAAAAAATCAATATCCATACTTGATAAAGATTCTTGACAAAGGAAGAATTGAAGTTAATTTCTTAATCTAATAACAACTAATTTTACAGTTCTTTAAGATTAATTATTCTTTAATTAATCTTGAACAACTTACATATAAAATCATACCGGATGATGGAAGGCTGAATTATTTACTTTGGGCATGTCTTCCAGAGGGCTCAATCCTTGGGAAAAGACATTAAGCTGGAAAAGGCAGAGGGTCAACAAAAGAGAGAAAGACCCTCAACGAGCTAGATGAACCCAGTGACTGCAATAAGGGGCTGGAGCACCTCAGAGATGGTGGGTAAGGTGCAGCGTAGGGCAAGTTTCAGGTCCGTTGTTCATAAGGGTTTCTATGAGTCCCTGTTAACTTGATAGCACCTAAAACAGCAGCAAGATGAAAAAGAAGTTCAAGATTACTATTCTCACTATTCCTATTTAACAGTTTCTTGAAAATTCTAACCAGTATAATAGAGCAGGGAAAAGAAATAAAATGTCTAGAAATTTGAAAGGAAGAAATAGCATTGTTTCTATTTGCAGATGACATAAAACTCTGTAGAAGCTCCATTGACATATTCTGGCTTCTCAAAAAACAAAAACAAAACAAACAACAACAACAAAAAAATGCCCCAAAAAAACTTTAAAAAAAAAAAAAGTTTCTCAAACTAAAAAAGAAGTCTAGTAAAGACATAAAATAGAATGCAACATATGTACATAAACCAAACATACTCTTATATATGATGTTGTTGTTGTTGTTATGTGCCGTCGAGTCGTTTGTGACTCATAGCAACTCTATGTACAACAGCCCTAAGCCCTGCTCTATCCTGTGCCAATCTCATTGCCTCTGACACACCCATCCTGATTACCCCAGTCACTGAATCAATCCACCTCATAGAGGGTCTTCCCCTCCTGCGCTGTCCCTCCACTCTGCCCAGCATGATGTCCCTCTCCAAAGACCTGTCTCTCCTTACAACATGTCCAAAGTATGTCAGGTGAAGCCCCAGAATCCTTGCCTCCAAGGAGCAGCCTGGTTTAACCCTCTCTGGGATGAATCTATTTGTTTTCTTGGCAGTCCATGGTACATTCAAAACTCTTCTCCAGCACCACAGCTCAAAGGCGTCAATTCTCCTTCTACCCTCCCTAGTCATTGTCCAACTCTCTGATGCATAACAAGTGATATAAGCAATGAAATATTTTAATTAGCAATGAATCAAAAATATCCAATCTGAGATAATATAAAATGAAATACTTAACTATAAAACTGTCAAAATTTGTATGAGATCTAGATGCTGTAAATAAAAAAATGACACTGATGAAAGAAATCAAAGGAGATATAAATAGATCAAAAGATATTCTGTGTTCAAGGAATGGCAGGCACTCTATTGTTAAGACATCAATTCTCTTCAATTTGATCTCTAAATTAAACTAAATTCCAATCAAGACTTTGGCAAGCTGATTCTAAAATTTACATGGAAAGGCAAAAGCACTAGAATAGCCAAAACATTTCTAACAAAAAACTCACATTACTCAATTCAAAGACTATAAAGCTATAGTAATCATAACAATGTAGTATTGGCAAGAGGATAGACATTTAGATCAATAGAAAGGAACAAAAATAGACCCACAAAATAGACAATTGTTTTTTTGGCAAAGAGGCACTATCAGCTCAATGAAGAATCTTTTCAAAAACGTTGCCCAAAATCCATATGTATAAAAAGAGTTAAAATTTTTCACACATGTCATATCTTCCACAAGAACTTAGGTCAGAACAAGTGATATAGTTAAAGATAATATATAAAGCTAATTATATTTTAAAAGATAAATTTGTTTACATTGCATCTGATATGTTTTTATATGTGGCACCAAAACTTGATCTATAAAGAAAAAACTGCATAACTGAGTTTCAGCCATTTTTTTTTCTGTGAGAAATATGGTATGTGTGTCAAGTGTCATGGAGACAACAATGACTTTTAGTGACTCAATGAACAGGTTGGAACCTTGTTCGCATGTGTACCTCACGACCTCTGATATGCTTGAGCCATTGTTACGCTTACTGTATCAGTCCATCTTGTAGAAGGTCTTCCTCTTTCTGTGACTATCTATTGTTTTTCCCCCCAGGACTGGGCCTTCTGACTACATACCTAAAGTATATGAGCCAAAGTTTCACCATCTTACCTCTAAGGAATAATCTGGTTACGCCTTTTTTTTTTCACGAGTGTTTTTTAATTTTTATTTTGTATTTGCTTACAAAGTTCATATACGTCACAGTGTCCTTCATTCACACTGTGTTGCATACAATCATTCCCATTTATTGTTTTATAAAATTAATCATCATTGAACTATGTGCACCATTATTCTGACTTTCCAGATCCCCTGGATCCTTTCTATTTCCTTTAGCCTCCTCCCACCAAATTGTGCGACCCTTTGATTTTCCCTTTGCCCTCTTCATCCTTCCCTCCTCACCCCTCAGCTCCCACCCTTTCCCACTTGAATCCTCATTCACGCAGCATGTGTTTTAATAAGCCTTCCAGCTGATTCAGACATACAGTGAGGGCTTTTTAAAAAAATTTTATTATTATTATAATTGTTAATTTTAATGAAAATTAATAGAGACTTTGGATTTCCATTCATTTTTTACACTTTTTTTTTAAAAAAAGACATTTATTCAGTGTCATGATCAGACTACTTATTACATTTAGCAATCAACAGCATGAGCGCAAAAAAAAAAATATCTACATTTAAACCCTTTATTCGGAATGCTTTACAATTTCCACAGAACAGAAACTAAAATAACCTGTTATACAGTTAGTCACAAACACAGTCCTCGAGTTTTTTGCCCATACACATGAGTATTGTCTAAAACAAAACATGTCTTCTTTGTAGCAGCTAGGCCCTGTCACCACTGTGCTTGGCTGAGTTCACAAATCTGTTGTAACCTGTAGCTTCCCTGTCACTTCTCTGGCTCTCCTCTCCTGCTAAGCTTTGTTTCCTGGCAGCTACTAAAACCATCTGCCACTGCCATAGCTGCTGCTGCTACTTGAACCACTATAGCCACCTTGGTTTCGTGGTTTGGCAAAATATTGACCACCACCACCATAAGGGCCAGAGGTTCTGCCTCCAAAATTTCCTCCCTTCATGGGTCCAAAATTTGAAGATTGATTATTGTAATTGCCAAAATCATTGTAGCTTCCACCACCTTCAAAGTTGCTTCCATCATCACCAAATCCATTATAACCGTCTCCACTGCCTCCATATCCTTCACCACCAGACTGCCACCAAAGCCACCTCATCCACTGAAGTTTCCTCCTCGACCAAAGTTGTCATTCCCACCAAAACCACCTCCACGGCCACCACCTAAGTTTCCAGAACCACTTCCACCTCTCTGGCTGGAAGAGGCTCTGGCCATCTCTTGCTTTGACAGGGCTTTCCTCACTTCACAGTTGTGACCACTCACAGTATGATATTTCTGAATAACAATTTTTATCTACAGAATCATGGTCAACAAAAGTTACAAAAGCAAAGCCCCTTTACTTGTCACTGCCTCGGTCAGTCATGATTTCAGTCACTTCAATTTTCCCGTACTGCTCAAAATCTCTTAAGTGATGTTCTTCAGTGTCTTCTTTAATTCCACCAACAAAGATCTTTTTCACACGTAAGTGGGCACCTTGGTCTTTGAGAATCTTCTCTGGAGACAGCCCTCTTGGGTTCCACCACCCTTCCATCCACCTTGTGGGGCCTTGCATTCATGGCTGCATCCACTTCTTCCACAGTTGAGTATGTGACAAAGCCAAAACCTCTGGAGCGCTTGGTATTTATTTGAATCTCTCATTACCACACAGTCCTTGACCATCCCCCATTGCTCAAAGTGGCTCCTCGGACTTTCATCCGTCTTCTTGAAGCTCAGCCCTCCAATGAATAGCTTCTGAAGCTGTTCAGACTCTTTAGGAGACTCTCTCTGACTTCGACATGGTGGTGGTGAGAATAAACACTTTTGCGGTGCTTTCTCGGCAGCGTTCTCCGGCAGAAAGCAGTTACACTTGTAAAAAACTAGTTTTTAAAATTGTTGTTAAAAGAATGAAAACACAAAACTCAGACTGAAAGAAAATATTTGCAAGTCACCTGTCTGAGAAAAGACTTGTATCTAGAATTTATAAAGAACAATTTAAATTAAACAATCCGAAAACAAATAGTCTATCATAGGTGGTGCTGGAACACAATAAGTGAAGACAAGCTATTGTCAGAATATGGTAGCATTTTAGGGTAAGAGAGAGGGGACGAAAAGCAACAAACGCAGTGGGAAAGAAACCTCAGGATGGACGCAGACCTGGGTACTCAATGATTTCTCCTTCTTTCCTTCTCCCTGGATGATAGAATTCATCTTGAATTGCATCCTTGGAGAGATGGGAACCACTGCCCTTGAAGCTGAGAGGACTTTTCAAGGAATTTTCAAGCTTTAACAATTAGCAGCCATTTGACTCCATCAGGCTGTCTTGGGGAGGAAGATGAGCATTTCTGTTCAAAAAAATTGAAGCCTAATGGAGGGTTGTTATGAGTTGTCCCTGACAGGAGTGAGTGAGTGGTTGAGTGCTCAGTTGCTATCAAAAAAGTAATTGGTTTGAATTCATGGAAGAAAGAGATGACAGTCTGCTTTTGTAAAAACTTACAGCCTTGGAAACATTATGGTCAAGCTCTTGTATGTCTTATATAGTCACAATGAGCCAAAATTTATTCAATGGCAATTAGTTCAATGCAGATAATCATCTGAGGCTCAACTCAATAGTTGAGCAATACATTCAATTTTCTACTTGCCTGGTGGGAATAAATAAACGAGTGAGAAAGGAGTTGTACTGCCAGCCTAAAGGCAGGTGGTTCAAACCCACCAGCTATTTCAAAGGAGAAAGATGGGCACTCTCCGCCCACACTTTTTAAAGCCTTTGAAAATCTGATGGAGTGTTAGCTATGAGTTGGTTTTGACTCAATAATAGCAATGCATTTTGAGCAATCCAAATAGTTCAAAGTTGGCATGTTTTGGTTTCTCATCAGATTTTCAATGCTATAAAGCTTTATCAGAACGGACTCCTCATGTCTCCTCTGAGCAGCTATTGGAATCAAAACCTGAGTTTTTTGGTTAGCAACACAACATATAACACACTACATTGCCAGAAATCCTTATATACTATATAATAAAACTATATACCAGATAAATTGTACAAATATTATTGTCATTCTCAGGACACTGGTGAATTAATTTCTTCACAGTACAGTGAGAAATTTTTATTTCTTAACTAATTGTCCATTCCATTTAGTTCAGTGACTCTTCTCTAATAGTAATAGGAAACAATCTCTAGGTTACAAAAATATTCTTTCCTGAGTATCTGTCTCTCCCTATTAGTTGAATTCGTAGGTAAGTTGGAACCGGGGCATATACTTTTATTTTTTTTTTTCAGGCACACAATGGTCCTGACTTACTTATCTTGCCTTTTATGATTTTTTTCATTCATACAAGCTTTCCTCCCTAGACCCAATTCTTCTTGTAAGACTATTAAATATTGTTATTTCACTCTAAATTAGTGCAAGAAATAGGAAACTTGGTAGTGACTTGAACTATACTCAAAAGTATGGTAGTTCAAATTCACCAATTAGCTCCTAGAGAAAAAAGATGAACAGTCACCTTCTGGAAAGATTTATAGCCTCAGAAACCAATGGAATGTGGTTGAGTCAGATCAACTCAACAGCAGTATGTTTACTCCATGAAAAGACATGGAGACTTTTCAAGGATTTTACCTTGCATGTGCCGCAAGTGAAGGAGACGTAATGAATTTGTTGTGAGTTGGAATGGGTTTGATTGTTTCAGAGTCAGGTCAAATTTACATAATATTAAAAATAACATTGTTAATTACACTGAAAATTATGTAAAGGATAGATATGAAGTGTCCATAAATTGTCTGTTTGTGACCCAGGGACTTCCTATAGTTAGAAAATAAATGTGATATTAAGTATTAGGATAAATGCTTCAAGGGTCAATTTTGATATACACATTTATGATGTTTCAGTAACTAGAAACTTTGTGAAGCAGGATGCTATTTCAAGGGACAGATTATTGTAAGGTTTTTGTTAAAAGATACACTTACTAAAATTATTTGCATTAGTAAATAATTTGTTTGGCAGGATATACCAAAGGCAGGTGACACATGTATGTACAAATAATTTCCCTTGATATCTATTTCAGAGCCATGTTGGTTTCAGGCAAGATTCACACTTTTGAAATTAGCTGCATTCCAGCAAGCTCCTCTTTCCCAGGCCCATGCTGGTATTCTACTAGATGGCAGATACTGCGGGTGTTTGCAGCCATCTTCATGAAGGCCTTTTTAAAATCTCTCCTCACACAAACATGATCATGAGAGGCCTTCACTTATCAGAGTGAGTCATGGAGATATACTACACTCCAGTGGAGTTCTGCTAAGAGAGAGAGCACCTTGTCAGAGTACATTGGGGTTCCATGCAAGAAAAAAAAAGCAGATGATTAGAGGCAGTATTGATTTACTAGCATTCCTTTTTCCCAATGTGAAAACTATTGTTTCTGAAATAACAGCATTTTACCTGTATAGAAAACTGGACAAGGATAATGGCCCACTGTGCAACCACTAACCATCACCCACTGTGGTTATGTCTGATTTGTCCATAGTCTTTGTTCTCCATACATGTTTACTAATAAAAATTGGGACCTTCATATATATATATATAAATTATTGGGACCATTTTTTAAAATTGATATAATTTAACATGCAGCATACCTGAAAACTACACACCTAGATAGTTGTGAAACATTGAAAGTGCTTATGAAATAGAGGTATTAGAATAAGAATGAATATAATTCATACCATTTACATAGCTATATAGGTACACAATCTAAGAGTGAGATCCCTCCAATCTTTGATAAAATGGCTGCATCTCCTACTCTAATCCAGAATTTGTACTGACTGTTAGTGTAATCTAGAATTAACTTCTTGCTTATAACTTACTTATAGTTAAGTGAGAACTTAATTTTTTTTTCATGAACCATGATTTCTTCTTTTATCAGTTTCTTGGATTTCTATGTTGCCTGTAGTATAAATACAAAGAATGAAGAAAACATAATTTTAAACAGGAATAATTGTTAAGAATTTCCCAGTAAAGGAGAAACAAACAAACAAAAAATCCCATTATATATGACTCAACTTGCTGCACACCTGCAAAATATATAGATATACAGAGAGTTAGATAGAGATAGCAATAGAGGAGATAGAGATGAGAGAGAGAGATATATTTAAAGAGTTGCCCTATTAACCCAAAGGCATTTACCAGGGGTTCCACCAGAGAAAGAGGAACAATTTCCTCCTATGTAATTTTTCAGATGCATAATAACCCTCTTTGTCTCTGTCTCTCTGTGTCTGTCTGTCTGTCTGTCTGTCTCTCGCACACTCTCTCTCTCTCTCCATACATATAGGAAGCTTTGGTGGCCTAACAGCAAAAAGCTATGCTGCAATCCTGAAGGCACACAGTTCAAGGGCCACCAGTTGCTCAACACAAGAAGGATGAGCAATCTCTTCTCATGGGATACTGGAGACGGAGACTCTGCTATGGGTCGGTTCCAACTGTAAGGTACTAAACAAGAACATACACAGACACACACACACACACACACACACACAGATTGATTTAACAAGAGGCTACCAGTTCACAGCTAATTGTTAATTAATTTCAAATGATGAATCAGCTTATACTTGATTGTTAATGAAATAAAAAACAACCAAACGGCTTATACCTGACTTTCAATTAAATCAAAACAATACTACTCAGAATCTCTTCTTTAAGTCAATCAGGAACTGGTGGGCAGGACTTTGTATTTAAAAGGTGAATGGACTCTAAGAGTCTCTAGTTTGGAGCCTCCTACACTAATGAGCGAAGACAAGATGAGTTGTGGGAGGATGTCAAAGATATCATCCAGCAAGAGTGTAAAAGGTCATTACAAAGACAGAAGAG
>NW_006399780.1:2028263-2071874 GCF_000299155.1 Elephantulus edwardii | reverse complement strand
TCGGGATGGGTGTGTCAGAGGCGGTGCGGTTGGCGCAGGATAGAGCAGGGTTTAGGGCTGTTGTGCACAGGGTCGCTATGAGTCGGAAACGACTCAGCAGCACATAACAACAACAACATGTGAAACAGTTGAATTCTGGAAGGTAAAATGTTTGGATCTAATTGAAAGTCAGGTATAAACTGTTTGGTTGTCTTTTTATTTCATTAACAATCAAGTGTAAGCTGATTGGTTGTTTGGAATTAGTTAATAATCAGTTATGGATTGGCAGCCTCTTATTTAAATCAATCAGGACCTGGTAGGTGAGCCTTTGTATTGAAAAGTTGGTTGGTTCCTTGGGCCTGATATTAATTGTGTTTGGGGAAAACATTGTTCTAAGTGATACAACACTTGTCTGTCAATATGCTTTATTGAGATAACTTGGGGTTGCTGTGATACTTAAAGCTGTGCCACTGCTTTGTCAAATGCCATAAAGATTTTCCATCATGTACAGGGTTTGGAAGAGCTCCCTGACTCAGACAGACCAGGAAGCAGGTTTGGCAGCCACTTCTTAAATAAAAGGCCTTTGAAAAGCCTATGAACACAAGAGGAAAAAAGTATCCTTATAGTACTATAGCAGTAGAGCCCAGTTTGGAAATCAGTTGAAATGGGGAAAAACAATAGCAAATACCGTTTAATAATTGAAACCTGGAATGTATGTAGCTTGAATATTGGAAAACTTGAAATTGTTAAAAATGAAATAGAATACATTAACATCAACAAATTGGGCTTTAGTGAGATGAGATGTACCAGTTTTGGCTACTTTGAATCAGTATAATTATAGATGGTGAAGAGATTGAGATTGTTAACAGCTGCAGTTTGTTTGGTTCTACAATAAACACTTTTGATACCAGCATCCAGGAAATCAAAAGATAAATTGCATTGGGAAAATTCTACTGTCAGGGACCTCTCCAAAGTACTCAAGAGCAATAATGACATTCTGGTGACTAAGGTGTACTAGATCCAGGCCATGGTCTTTGCAATTACTTGCTATGCATAAGAAAGCTGGACAATGACTAGGGATGATGGAGAATTGATGTCTTTCAGCTTTGTTGCTGGAAAAAGAGTCGTGAATGTACCAAGGACTGCTAAGAGAGCAAACAGGTTCATCATGGAGATGGTGAAACCAGGATACTCCTTGGAGGCAAGGATTCTGAAACTTCATCTGGCATACTTTGGGCATATTGCAAGGAGGAACCAGACCTTAGAGAAGGATATCAAGCTTGGAAGAGTAGAGGGACAGTGCAGGAGAGGAAGACCCTCAACAAGATGGATAGACTCGGCGACTGGAGTATTAGAGGTAGGTGTGTCAGAGATGATAAGGTTGGCTCCAGGTAGAGCAGGGTTAGAGCTGTTGTACATATGGTTGCTATGTATCACAAGGGACTAGACAACACATGACAACAACCTACAAGGAAGCTCTGTAAACATGACTATTATTCAAATGTATGCTCCTACATCTAGAGCCAAAGAGGAAGAAATTGAGAATTTTGACCAAATCTTGCAGTCTGAAATTGACCAAATGTGAAATCAAGAGGCATTAATGATAATTGGTGGCTGGAATGCAAAAGTGACAAACAGTGAAGAAGGAATAGTAGTTGAAAAATAAGAACTTGGTGATAGAAATGAGGATGGAAATAGAATGACTGAATTATTTATTTGCAATTATTTAATCACTTTTTTAAATAACATTTTTCTTTTATAGTGGTTTACTTACAAAGTTTCTATACATTGTTTTTCACACCAGATCTTTCCCATTTCCTTATCCCACCTCTTTCCAGCCACCAAATTGTGCGACCTTACGGTTACCCTTCTATCCCCTGCCCATCCTCACCCCTCTGCTCCCACCCTCTCCAACTTGGGTCTTCATACACGTTTTACTAATTATCTTTCTATTTCTACAATGATAGTTGTATGCAGAAGTTTCCTTTAGGGACTGAGTTAGTTCACTTAGCATAATGCTCTCTAGTCCCTCCCAGGTTAGTTTTTGCATGCTGTATTGTATTCTATCCTGTGAATATACCACAATTTCTCAATCCATTCCATTGTGGTTGGATATTTGGGCTTTTCCCATGTTCTTGTGATATAATGTTATTATCTTTCTGGTCACTAATGCTGCTATGAAAATTGGTGTACAAGTCTCTGAGTCTCAGTTCTAATTTTCTCAGGGTATATTCCAAGTACTGGAATAGTTGGGTCATATAGAATTTCTATGTTCAACTTTTTGAGGAAATGCCAAAATGCCTTCCAGAATGGTTGTACTATTTTACCAACAGTGTATACATTATCTAACCAGTGTGTAAGTGTCCCTATCTCTCCACACCCTCTCCAACATTTATTACTTGCTGTCCTGTTAACAACAACTTTACATATGGATCTCACCTGATGGGCTGTATAGGAATCAGATTGACTATATTCGTGGAAGAAATTGTTGGTGAAGTTCAATATCAGCAGTCAAAACTAGGTGAGGCACAGACTGTAAGTCAGACCATCAATTACTCATATGCAAGTTCAAATTGAGGCTGAAGAAAATTAAAATAAGTCCATAGCAACCAAGATATGATCTTGAATCAATTCTATGTGAATACCAAGATCATCATATAAATAAGTTTGAGGCACTGATCACCAATGATCAAAGACCAGATGCGTTGTGGAATGATATCAAGGACATCATCCATGAATAACGCAAAAGATCATTACAAAAATAGAGGAGAAGGAAAAAAATCAAAATGAATGCCAGAAAAGACTCTAAAAATTCCACTGGAGTGTTAGAAGCAAAAAACAAACAAACAAAAAAGCATACCAAAGTTAAAGAGCTGAACAGAATATTTCAAAGGGCAACTCGGGAGGACAAAGCAAATATTATAATGGAATGTGCAGAGAGTTGGAATTGGTGAATAAAAACTGAAGAATCCACTCTGCATTTCTCAAGCTGAGAGAACTGAAAAACAAATTTAAGCCTCAAGTCACAAGATTGAAAGATGCTATGTGCAATATATTGAATTACCAAGAAAGTTTTGAAAGAAGATAGAGGGAATAGACAATGTCAATGTACCAGAAAGAACTGATTGACACTGAAAAATTTCAACAAGTACCATATGAACAGCAGCCAATGGTAATGAAGGAAGACGTGGAAGTGTCATTGAAGACACTGGCAAAAAATAAAGCCCCAGGAATCAATAGGATAATGACTGACTTGTTTCAATTAGCAGACGGAGGCTTGGATACACTCACCAGTCTATGCCAGGAAATTTGGATGACAGCTGTTTGGCCAATGTATTGGAAGATGTCAATATTTGCTCCCATTTCCATAGAAGGTTATCCAACTGAATGTGGAAACTATTGAGCAATGTCATTAATATCATGTGCAAGCAAATTACTGCTGAAGAACATTCAAACAGCGGGATTTAGAAGCCGTGGCACGAGGGACATCATTGTTGATGTCAGATAGCTGAAAGTAAAAAAAAAACCAAAAAAACAACAAACCACAAGCAACCAAAACCCACAAAAACCTAGAAGAATGTCTATTTGTGCTTTATTGACTAAGCAAAGGTTTTTGTGTGGATCATACCAAATTGTGGCTGACATTAAGAATGAATGAAAATCCAAAAGCTCTGTAGATTTTCAATAAAATTAATAAAATAAAACTTAAAAGAATATTAAAGAAAAAAAAAAGAATGGGAGTCCTAGAGCACTAAATTGTGCTTATGTGAAACCTATACCTCGACCACTATACCTAGACCAGGAGACTGTTGTGCAAGCAGAGCTGGGGAACACTACATAGTTTAAAACAAAAAAGGGAGTGTGTCAGAACTGTATTCCCTTTGTACACCTATCTAATCTATATGATGAGTGAATTATTGGAGAAACTGGACTCTATGAAGAGGAGTGTGGCATCAGCATTGGAGAGAGTCTCATCAATAACCTGCATTATGCAGATGACACAATCTTACATGCTGAAAGTGAGAAGGACTTGAGTCACTTTCAGAAACTCAAAGAATGCAGCCTTTGGTATGGATTGCATCTCAATGTCAAGAAAACAAAAATTCTTACCACTGGACTGACAGGCAACATCATAATGTATAGAGAAGAGACTGAAATTGTCAACAACTTCATCTTGCCTGGAATCCACAATTGACACCCTTAGGACCAGCCGTCAGGAAATAAGGAGATGCATTGCACTGGGAAAACCTGTTGTGAGGGACATATCCAAATTATTGAGTAGTAATGATACCAGTTTGAGGAAGGTGTATCTGATTCAGGGTATAGACATCTTGATCACTTGCTATGACGCTGGGAAAGGTGGAGGGTCAGAGAAGGGGAGAAAGGTCCTCAACCAGGTGGACTGATGCAGTGACTGCTGCAAATAGGCTTTTGTGTGTCAGAAAGTGTGAGGCTGGCACAGGATAGAACAGAGTTCAGATCTTTTGTTCATAGGGTTGCTATGAGTTATACTCAACGGCACCTAAGAACAACAACTATAGATAGATGTTGATATAGATAGATATAAACATATAGATATCTAGAGATAGAGAAACTAATTAAAGATCAGGTACGGGGATACACAACAGTATATACATGACAGTATATAAGTATATACTGAAAATGACTCATTATTGGCCCTCCAGTGAGTTTTCAGGGGCTATAAATCACCAAGCATGAGATTTCCCACCTTTCTTTCGTGAAGCAGCAGTTCCAACTTAATAGGATATAACAACAACATATATATTGGAAGAGAGAAATAATGCGTGCGCGAACACACGTACACACACACACACACACACACACTCCTTATTTCTCTGTTCCAATTCCATATGAGTTTTTTGTTCCTCCTCCTTTCTCTCTCTGTGTATGCACGTGTGCATGCATGCATGTGCGCACACCACACACACACACACACACACACACACACACACACACACACATTGTTGTGTACCATACAGGTGGAACCAACCCATACCTGACTCTCCAGTGGGTTTTCAGAGGCAGTTAATTGCACAGGAGAAGCTTGCCCATCCGTCTGCCATAGAGTAGCCAGTGGCCTCAAACTTTGTGCCTTTGGGATTGCAGTACAGCTTCTTGCCACTAGGCCACCAGAGCATCCATTCTCTCTCTCTCTCTCTCTCACACACACACACACACACACAGAGAGATTTGTGTGTGTATTTATAATTATTGTTGAGTAGAAACCTTACTCAACAATAATTATAAATACACACACATATCTGAACTTTACACATAGTTGGCCCTTTAGTGGGATTTTGAGCACTGTAAATTCGAAAGAGGTAATTGTCCATCTTTCTCTCATGGGTTCAGTTGTGTGTTGTTGTTGTTGTTATGTGCTGTTGAGTCTCTTGCAACTCATAGAGACCCTATGTCCAACTGCCCTAAACTCTGTTCTGTCCTGTGCCAATCACACTGTCTCTGACACTCCCATCCTGCTCACCCCAGTCATTGAATCAATCCACCTCATAGAAGACCTTCCTCTCCTGCAGTGTGTATTAGAATCACCATAAAATCATTACCTTTAAGTCAGCAGTGCAACTCCCTATGGACTAGGCCACTAGAGCTCGGGTAGATATTGAAGAAATCAGCTAGCAATGATCTCTTTAAAGTGTTAAAGAGCAAGGATATCCATTTAAAACCTATCGTTACCCTGATGCAAATTATAGATTTTCAGTTGTTTTCCTCGTATCTGATAGTTGAACAATAAATAAGGAAGACAAAAAAAAGAATCAATGCCTTTGAATTGTGGTATTAGAGATTGACTATGCTATGGAAAGTTAATAGAACAAACAAATCTGTCTTGGAGGACATGCAACCATTATACTCCCTGGAGGAAAAGATAGTGAAACTTTGTCTTATATACTTTGGTTAGGAAGGGCTGGTCCTTGAAAAGTATTATGTTATAGGAAAGGTGGAAAGTCAGTGAAAGAGAAGAAGACCCCAACAAAGTGGATTGACACAGTGACTAGTGTAATAAAAGGCTTGAAAATATCAGATATGGTGCAAATGGTTCAAGACAGGGGAAGATTTTTATCAGTTGTTCCTGGTGTCAGTATGAGTCATAGTTAACTGGACAACACAATTTATACACACAATTCTCAATGTTCCAAGGATGGCATGCTACTGGATGGAAGAAATGTGTATCCCTGTGCACACGCTATCCTTCAACAGCATTGGTTTTATTGACCTGAGAGTAAATTTTCTTCCACTTTCCTTGCCAGATTGACCTCTCTAGGAGAAACACACTCTTGTTAAAATAATCATCAGTACTTTCTGGTATAGCTCAGGCTGTTTTTGTTAAGTGCCGTCGAGTCGTAGAGGACGCATAGCAACCCTGTAAACGAAAGACTTGAGCACAGTTCACAGAGTTTCCGGAGGTAAGTCATTTCAGAAGTGGATGCCATTCCTGCTTCCAAGCTTGTTTTAATCGGGAAGCTCCACCAAACATGGCCCACCATGGGTAACCATTATTGCATTTGGCACATCAGTGTCAGTGTTTAGCATCACAGCAACCACGAGTTGCTTCTGTATAGCAATGCACAGACCACTGCTATATAATTTTTAAGAATGCTTTTCAAAAAACAACTTCAACCAGGCCTGAGTGCCACAGATTAAAATCACCCACCTTGGGCTTGGTAACATAACTTTCTGTCCACTAGGCCAGTGTAGCGTTATGTTGTCATTGTTATTGTTGTTAAGTGCCATCAAGTAGTAGATGACTCAAAGCGACTACATATCAGAAAACTGTATCTCTAGGAACTCATTCTCCTTGTTATTGTTGTTGTTATGTGCCATCGAGTCACTTGCAACTCATAGTGACCCTATGTACAAGAGCCCTAAACACCGTTCTATCTTGTGCCAACCTCGTCATCTCAAACACACTCATTCCCACCACTCCACTCACAGATTCGATCCATCTCGAGGGCCTTCCTCTCCTGCGCCGTTCCTCCACTCTCCCAAACATGATGTCCCTCTCCAAGGCCAAGTCTCTCCTTGCAACATGCCCAAAGTATGTCAGACGAAGCTTCAGAATCCTTGACTCCAAGGAGCATTCTGGCTTCACCCTCTCCAGGACAAACCTGTTTGTTCTTCTAGCAGTGCATGGTATATTCAACACTATTCTCTAGCACCACAGCTCAAAGACATCAATTCTCTTTCTATCATCCCTATTCACTGTCCAACTCTCTGATGCATAGCATGCAATTGCGAAGACTATAGCCTGGATCAGGCATACCTTGGTCTCCAGCCTAATGTTGTTGCTCTTCAGCACTCTTGAGAGTTCCCTCACAGCTGAATTTCCCGATGCAATTCAGCTCTTGATTTCCTGGCTGCTGTTACCAAAAGTGTTGACTGTGGAACCAAGTAAACTAAAATTGTTAACTATCTCAATGTCTTCACCATCCATACTGATGCTGCCAATTGGCTCAGTGGTGAGAATCTTTGTTTTCTTGATGTTGAGCTTCAATCCATATAGGAGGCTGCAGTCCTTGAAGTTCTGCAGCAAGTGCTTCAGGTCCTCCTCAGTTTCAGCAAGCAGGGTTGTGTCATCCGCATAATATAGATTGTTGATGACTCTTGCACCAATCCTGATGCCACATTCCTTCTCATACAGCACAGCATCTCAGATGATCTGTTCTGCATACAGATTAAAAAGGTATGGAGACAAAATACCTTCCTGACTGATCCCATTCTCCTTACCTTTTTTTATTTGGATTGTTGATAATTTGATCCTACTTAGATTTTAAGAGAGAACAATGCTCAGTTCATATATTCTGTGTTCTTTGTTGCTGTTATGTGTCATTGAGTTGACTACCATTCATAGCAACTCTACGAGCAATGGCTCTGAACCTTACCCTATCCTAAGCCAATCTCATAATTTCCAACAAACTTGACCCCATTGCTACAGTCACTGGTCACTGTATCAATCTTGTTGAAGCCCTTCCTCTTTCACACTGACCCTCTGCCTTTCCAAGCATGATGTCCTTCTTCAAGCACTGGCCCCTCCTGACAACATGCCCGAAGTGAAACAGAGTTTCATAATCCTTACCTCCAAGGAGCACCCCGTTTCACTTTCTCCAGGACAGTGCTTGGAAATATTCAATACTCATTTCCATGACCACAATTCAAAGGCATTGATTCTTCTTCTGTCATTCTTAGTCAATGTTCAACTTTCAGATTCATACCAAGCAATTGAAAAGTCTATGGCTTTAAACAGGCACATTTTAATCTTTAAAGGATATTTTTTAACTAACTTAACCTATTGCTTGGTTTTAGGAAGACTTCAAAGGATATTTTTTGCTTAAGGTTTAAAAACTATCTCAGAGCAATAGTTTTAGTGTTCATTCAGAATCTATGGCTCCAGAATATCTGGATACCATGAGAATCTGAAAATTTGTTCTGGATCCCCCACCCCCTTGCAACAGGATTATTTTGCAGAATCTTTGATCAAAATATTCAATAACGGTACTTGAAAACTATCTAATTATTCTCATCTTATGCAAAAGGGGCAATTGTTCATGAATATAATTAGTTACATATTTCTCCTTCCTTTTCAGCCACTGACTCTATGTCTTCCTCTATTGCTCCAAGGTAAATATTCATCAGTGGATGATAAGTGAATAAACAAACTGTAGTACACTCTGGGTTAGATTGTGCAGATCAGGAAAGCTCTGCCTCTCTCTCCTCCCTGAATCTCTAATCAATTAGGAAAAAAAACATGATATTTATACATGCTGCAGAATTGAAACAGCCTGCAGACATTATACAAAGTAAGTCAATAACTAAAGATAAGTGTATGGGTTTACTTATATGAAACAAAAATTAAAGTTTGAAAATTTATAGAAAGCAAAGTTTCTTAGCAACTGTTGTTGTGGTTGTTGTGTACCAGCTAGTTGGAACCGAATCATAGCTGGCCTTCCAATAGGTTTTCAGAGGCAGTAATCACATGAGAGGAGATCGTCCATCTTCCCACACAGCAACTGGTGGGTTGGTGGGAGTGTAAAATGGTGCAACCACTGTGGAAGACTATATGGCACTTTCTCAAAAATTTGCAAATAGAAATATCATTTGACCCGGCAATTCCACTACTGGGAATATACCCTAAAGAAGCCATAACTGCCACCCAAGCAGATATATGCACACCCATGTTTATTGTGGCTTTGTTCACAATAGTAAAGAGCTGGAAACAACCCAAGTGCCCATCAACAAATGAATGGATAGAGAAGCTCTGGTATATTCATGCAATGGAATACTATGCAGAATTGAAAAACAAAGAACTCATGAAATATTATGCAAAATGGATGACCCTGGAGGACATTATGCTGAGTGAAATATCTGAGTCCCAAAAGGACAAATATTGCATAGGGCCACTGTTGTAAAATGGGACTGATATCAGGGTTGAGGGAAGATGAAAAAGGAGGGGAGAAATTATGTATATTGCATTGAAACATATGAGGGAGGGGACTGTTTAAAATAGATATATGAATGGATATTCTTGTCATTACCAAAGTCCAGAGTGAAGGCTGCATGGTGGAGTGAACTTGAGGGGAGGGATTGCATAACAATGAAAGAGTTTTTCTTTTTCTTTTCAAGGAGAAGAGGGAATTGGGTGGGGAGGGGTGGGCAGGGAGAAAAGTAAACAATGAATAACTGAAAATCCTAAGTCTTTGTAAACTTTCATTAAAAATAATAAAACAAAAAGCAAAAGGAATCACAAACCTTCAGAATTGAAGAGCAGCTTCTTGCCACTAGGCCACCAGAAGGAAAGAGAAGGAGATGTATTGTTTATAGAGTCATGACTTTTTGTTTAGATGATGGCTGTCTTAATCACATATTTAAGGTATAGAATTGTACAGATAATATGACTGCTGTTAATAACTATTATAGCTAAAGTGAATTGACAAAAGTTGTGTGAGAGATATACTTAAAACATAGCAGCTGAGATTGTTCACATACAACCACATGCTTTATGGGATTTGAATGTTTGATTTGGAGGCTTAGTATCATTGTTTTTTGAAAAATCCTGGTTAATTGCCCTAATACTGCTTAGCAATTGCTGCGGCACACAACTCATGTTTTATTTTGTTTCTAAGATTTATCATTGTAAGAAGAGCAAAAGTCACATGGGAACAGCTTTACCAATTTATTTGAGCTCTACCCATTTCATAAGAGTAACTCCCCATTTAACAGCATCAACAGCACAACACCAATTCTTATGAAATCAGTGATGTCCCCATATGCCTATATTTCTTTCTATTCATCCTAACGACAATATTCCTGCTATAGTGGGTCCAAAGGTTCAAAGCTCTGGTTCCGGGGGTGGGGGTGGGGTCAGCAGTACCAAGGCTCACTCTGTCTCATATCAGGTCTCTGGTTTTCCACTGTGGCTGACATGGCTACTGTTCCCAAAGACCCTATTCTCGGTAGTGTAAGAATCTCGGGCCCTGATGGACGTGCTACATTCTCTTGCTTCTTCTTTGCTAGAGAGGAAGATGCTCCCATTCTGTTGCTGGATCTGCTCAATTTAATGGTGAGACTAGTCAATGCCCTTGTTGATTTGTGACATCAGCCAGTCCCCTTGTGGATAGGCTAACACCCTCTATTCACATATTCTTTACCATCCACATGACAAAGTCAGACAATGACAATGAAAACCATTTTGAAGAATAAACGTAACACAGTCATTTTCTTACACATTGCAAGGAATTGAATTGTGAACCCCAACAAGACAAGGTTGAGCTCTAACCTCTGCACAGCTGAATTTCAGATTTGGAGTTATAGAATTTTTCTTTACAAATGTTATTAGTTCAACTAAGAAAGTCACACTAGAGTAGGGTAGGCACTAATCCTAATCCCTTCTGAATGGCATATTATAAAAGAGAAAGACATTGAAACAGTCATCCACAAAAGAAAGACTTCATGTTAGTACGAGTCAAAGAATCCTAAGAAATTTCTAAACTTGTAGAAGCTGGCAGATAAGAAAGGATTTTCACTTAGAGTCAATACAGAATATAGTCTTGAATTGATGCCTTGAATTAAAATTTATAGTCTCCAGAACTGAGAAATAAATTTCTATTCTCTGAATCTTTCTACTTTGTGCACTCTTACTATGACAGAGCTAGGAAATTAAGACACATTACACCATTTACTTATATATTATTAATTGTATGTCTCCCCCATGAGGATGTAAACTCAACAAAGGCAGAGATTCTTATTTATTTCCTTCATTGTTAAATTTCCAATGCCTAGAACCATGGCTGGCACATACAAAGTGCTTAATAAATATCAATTTAAAAGATGATTAAATGAATGGAGTCATAGTAAAAGTCATTGCCAAGTAGTGCCCTGTATTCTAGCATGCTACAAAGATATGACTAAGAAGAGTAACTATGCTGTTGATGATGTGGTGATGCTGAGGGATTTTTGTTACTGAGAGGCTCCCTAGTTCTTATTTAACATGTATTTGCTGAAATAAAAATTGTGTTCTTAGTAAATTATATTATGTATCTCATAGAATATTATAAAAGTAGAAAACACTGTTTATAGCCCTTAATTAAGGAAACATATTTAGGTATTATTATCTTTCAACAGAAAGATGAATAGCTGCTAAATTAGTTTTGATGCAGTGTTCAAAGAGGAAAATGGTTGAATCTTCTAAGAGCATTCTTCTATATAGGTCTTCAGGACTATAAACTATACCCAGTAAAAGTGGCAACTTGGGTCATACTGCATTTTCACAGAATGATGGTATATCATCATTCAGCCATCATCTTTGGATCAATCTCTTTGTCTAGTATCTTAATGTGCAAAAGTTAAAAATTAGACTGAGTGGTCTTCTTATTTAGTATGAAAGAAATCATACTGCACCATAATTTTTCTCATTTTCAACCACAACTTTTCAATCAATAAAAATAATTAACCACTGAATACTATATGTTAAGCAAAAGACTCAATAACTTTTACCATTCAAGATAAAACTCTTTTTTTCCACTTAAATTTTCTTCTTGAACTTTCTATCCTTATTAAACCACCATTCTTAATCTAGTGACCAAAACTAGTACACAAATAATTTTTTTAAAAGGTCTAGTGCAAAATTACAAATAATTTTTTTAAAAGGTCTAGTGCAAAATTAGTTCCTATAATGCAGAGGTTAAGAATACCCCAAATGTCCAACTTTTTCAAAGTGCTGTAACACTGCTATCTCTAATATTAACTATTCTTTCTCCCCTCAAGTCTGTGTCTTCAGGTCCTATAATTCACTTAAAAGTCTCACAGAAACTAAAAAACTGTCTGGGAAAGCCCTCATTCAATTGTGAAGATAACAAGTCCCAAATCTGTTAATCAGGTCTGTTTGAAAGGCAGCCCAGGTTTAAAGGATGGCTGGTATAGGGGGGCATGGCTGTTTGTGGTTAGGTTCCATTGGACTGGCTTTGATTCATAGTAATCCTATGAACCATAGATCTGAGCCATGCCCTGTCTGACTTTTTCCAACCACGTGATCTCTGATTTGCTTGAACTGATGAATGAGGATGGACTTGGTGCCTGCAGTAGCAGCTCCTGGCTCTCAGAGCTGCTAGATTAGGGTTGACACAGTGTTTGGGGGGGGGTGGTGGTGAAGGGAAAGGAACCTTCTAAAAGCATTCTTCTATATAGGATCTCAGGGTGATAAATTATACCCTGCAAGGGTGACAACTTGGGCCATACTTTCTAGTAAGATGGAGATTCAAGATATATCCCATCATAATCTTCCTTTTTGTTGTTATATGCCATCGAGTTGCCTGTGACTCATATTGACAACAGCAGTAAACCCTGCTCTATTCTGTGACAATCTTACTGTCTCTGATACACCAACACCCATTACCCCAGTCACTGAATCAATCCATCTCATCCAGGGTCTTCCTCTCCTGTGCTGTCCCTCCACCCTCCCAAGCATGTCATCACTCTCTAAGGACTGATCCAATCATTTCTTGCAATATGTCCAAAGTATGTCAGCTGAAGCTTCAGAATCTTTGCCTCTAAGGAGCAGCCTGGCTTCACCCTAAGCAGGATAAACTTATTTGTTCTCCTAGCAGTCCATGGTATATCCAATACTCTTCTCCAACACCACAGCTCAAAGGCATCGATCCACCTTCTATCATCCCTAGTCATTGTCCAGCTTTCTGATGCATAGCAAGTAATTGCAAAGGCCATGGTCTGTATCAGGCACACTTCAGTCTCCAGACTTCCACTCTTGCTCTTCAGTACTTTGGAGAGGTCTCTGACAGCCAATTTTCCTAATGCATTTCATCTTTTATTTTCCGGGCTGCTGGTACTAAGGGTGTTGATTGTAGAGCCAAGCAAACTGAAGCTGTTAACAATCTCAATCCTATCTAAATACAACAAATAATTCTGTTCAAAAGGACACAGTAAGCACAAACAGACTAGAATTTACCTATCCAAATACATCAACAAATGGAAGGTTATTGCAGGAGGAGATATATTATTTCATTCATTGCACTAGGGAGAAATTTTCAAATCTTCCTTCTTTCACAATTCACATTCATCTGTCTCAAGTTTGTCATTACCTATGTTGTGAATCTTAAAATTGGACAATGAGTAAGGAAGACCAAAGAAGGATAGATTTGTCTGAATTGTGGTGTTGGAGAAGAGTATTGGTCTGCCAAAAGCAAGTGTGGAGTACTCTGTAGAGGCAAGGAGGGTGAAGATTCATTTCACATGCTTTGAGTATGTTTTCAGGAGGGGCCAATTCTTAGAA
This sequence comes from Elephantulus edwardii, assembly GCF_000299155.1. Taxonomy (NCBI): domain Eukaryota; kingdom Metazoa; phylum Chordata; class Mammalia; order Macroscelidea; family Macroscelididae; genus Elephantulus; species Elephantulus edwardii. The sequence goes on along the minus strand of NW_006399780.1, from coordinate 2,058,079 downwards.
AATGATATCATCTTGGGAAAGGTAAAGGATCAATGAAAAAGGAAGACTCTACTAAATGGATTGACATACTAACTACAACTCTAGGCTTAAACATGGAGCAAAATTTGAGGAAAGTGCAGGACAGGATGAAGTTTTGATTTGTTCTTCATAGGGTCTTCATGAGTGGTAGTTGAATTGCTGGCACCTAAAATGAAGTCATCAATTCACTTAACTATTTTCCCTACCTGCCCTCTATAGGAATATCGTCAGTCTTCAATATCTTGCTTTCCTTTCTCATGACTTCTCATTGGAATTTACCCAAGTTACCCCGCTTGTCTTTGTTCATAAGTCTTCTTTATCCAAGTTACCTCACTTGTCTTTGTTCATAAGTCTTATCTTCTTTAACCTCCTTTCACCTCTTTAATCATATATCCACACTAAAGACAGAGCAACATTTGTAATGAAAAATTTTATCTATTTCCACTCCTTTTATATTATTTCCATAACTCCTTATGGCCATGAGGAAATTTCAAAGCCTTTGCATATCATACTTCTATGTCCTTCACCTGCCACAAGTATCATATTTTTTAAAATGAGTTTTGGTGTATTTTTTGGGGGGGCAGGATAATTTTTTTCCACTAAATATCAAGGTATTAAATAATATTTATAACTGAATACAAAGAAATTTTATTTGGATAATGACACAAGCATACTTGGGAGATAATTCTAGTTCAATTTGAAATTACATCAAGGAAATAAATCTTGTAATTAAGTCACAAACCTTTTTTGGAGGTTGCAAAGACTTTATGCTTGGAAATGTGGAGAGTGGAGGGAGTAAAATAGAACAAGATCCTCAAAAGCTGGATTGACACAATGACTGTAACAACCGGCTGCAGGACATCAGAGATGATGAGAATGGCACAGGATAGGGTAGGGTCTGGCCATGTCATTCCTGATTATTGAGGCACTTCATGACATAAGGCAATCTTATTGATTTCCTTGAAGTTTTTTGAAAACCTAAGACAATGTACTTTAATTTCTGTGCTTTGGTTGCTGTAGTAGTGATTTGTTGTGCTTGAAATACTCATATCAAATCTTAGCAAATTTTAATCATCTGGAAAAAATTCTCACCAAACTTGAGATCCAGCTCTCATGTCTTCTCTCCCACAAAATTCCCTTTAATCTACCCAAATTAATGAAAATAATTCAATGTAATGTTAATCTTGTGGGTTGCATTTATTTATTGATATGATTGTCTTCCTTTTCAAACTTCAAGTTATTAGAAATTAGATTTTATGCCTCATTGATTTTAATGCTCTTCCAGCTCTTCTAAGGACCTGGCATGAAGTAAATGTTCAAAACTGTATTTGTAAAATAAAAGAAAATGTGAATAAAAGGATGACTAGATGAAAGGATATATAACTTAAAATCAATGAATGAATATAATGCACTTCTGAAAATATTTTTCTTTCTGCATATTTCATCTTTAAGTCATATCTTGTTCTGTGCACCTGTCTGATAGTTCCTCACTAGGTATTACAAGTGCATTTACTCAACTAAATTAAAAGCATTGCCCAAGTGGCTGTGGAGGAATTAGGGAGAAATTACTTACCCAGGCCCCTCTCCTAAAAGAATAAAGTGAGAATATTAAGTAATAAAAAATTAAGTGTTATTAAACAAGGAAGAACAATTACTTAGGTGGTGGAGAGTGAAATTAATGTAATTCTTTATTCTAATATAAGGAAAAGAATCCTACATCTTAAATTGCATACAGGTGCCGTCAAACCAAATCTGAAAATGTCAGAGCTCTTTTATTAACATGCTTTTCAAGTAATCTGTATGTGGAAAGAGAGGTAAGGAAGGCTCTCTGCTCCCCTCTTTCCAGGAACTCTTTCTGTAGAAACTATGCTGACTTCATACAGAATGTTAATTCTATTATCTTTGACTTTAACAGGGGGAATTATTTGATCCTTCAAACTCCAGTCTGATGTGTGTGTATGTGTGTGTAGTTATATATAGTTACCAGCCAACCAACAAACTAAATATTATGTTTGGGGATTTCTTTCAATGAGTCTAGCTGACAGGTATATTTTGTTAGAAATATTCCACAACTGTGCAGGCCTACTCCCCAAAAGCCCATTTCAATGTTTTCCCTTTAATTGTAAACGTGTCAGCAGGAAACCATGACCAAAAACAACAAGCAACAGTAATAATGTGAATGAATAACATAGATGTTGAATTATTGTTATCCTTCAAGAAATCTTATGTTACTCCTTTCAAAAGGAAGGAAAAAAATACATGAAAAGTATGAAAGTGATATTAAGCAGATGTTAGACTGGAGTTGTCAATCTTGTCTAAGCAGGTGCTAATGTGTTATAATTATCCCTTCTGGCAGTTGATGTTTAGGATTTTGGTTCCCACCTAGTCAATCACAGCTGTAATTGTTAAGCTACTTACATAGCTAATATACCGGGTAATAACCAGATAGGATTTAATATTTGACATTTACCGTCAATTACCTTTCTCCTGACATATATCTCCCTACACTAGTATCTGTAGATTGGGCACTCTCTTGACTTCTGAATAAAATAAATAAAATTGCATGGCAAAAAAGGAAGAGGAAAAGAACATTTCCGTGTGTCTGCATCTCTTTAGTATGCTGCCCTGCCTGGCTTTTCTGATGAGGAACAATACCCTCATTTCACTATAATTTTTATTTGGATGTCTATTTTTCACATGCTAAGGAATTATTTTTACAAAAAATGGCTTCTATTTATTTACCAGTGTTTGAGGAGAATAGTCTTTCTCAGCTCCTCACTCTCAAGTGAAGAGGCTGCAGGCTTAATATGATCCACACAGGCTAAGAGGCTAAATTACATGTAACTTGGTAAAGGACACCAAACAATTTTCCTCTGGGTGGTGCTTAGATTCTTTACAATGATTTTTTTTCCATACCTGCTTTAATTTTCATTAACATAACAAAGTGCAAGAAAATTGTAAACATACATTTTCAAAGACTGAAGGCTATAATAAAAAATGAGAATGACAATGCCACAAGCTTGATTTTCAAACAAAATCCTACTACCTCCTAGAAAAAGTAATCAATTCATGTGCCTGAGTCTCTATATTTGTTTTGTGTAAAATGGGATAAGGCTTGCAGTATAGGCCTAGAGCCCTGGTAGTGCAGCTGTGAGAGTGTCCACCTGTCAATCAACCCAGATGATCTAAGAAAAAAGGTATGACAACTGGATCTGTAAAGATTTACAGTCATAGAAACTCAAAGCCGTTTTTGTTGTGTACCGTTGAGTTAGAACCAACTCATAGCTGACTGTATGGTGGGTTTTCAGGGGTAGTTAATCACAAGGGAGGAGACTGTCCATTCTTCTCCTGCAGAGCTGCTGGTGGCCTTGAACCATGTGCCTTTGGGGTTGCAGCACAACTTCTTGCCTATGGGAAAGTTGTATTCTGTCCCATCAGGTCATTTTGGGTTAGTGGTGAGCTACTCTGAACATTATGGGGAAATCCTGTTAAATCAGCATTGTTTCTGACACACACCAAGAAAGGGCAAAATAAATCCTCTGACAACCCTGAGGAAGGTCAGCTATAGGTCGGTTCTGACTCGACAGCATGCAACGACAACAATTATTGAGTGAGGGGGATCTGGTGGCCTACCTATAAGGAGCTGTGTTGCCAACTCAAAGGTGGAAAGTTCTTAATCCACTCCCTGTTCTGCCGGAAAAAGATATGAAATCTCCTCTCATGTGATTTGCTGCCTCCAAAAAAATCCACTGGAGGGTGAGCACAGCTATGAGCCTCAACTCAATAGCATACAATAACATTGTTGGATGAGTCAGAATTGACACAATCGTAATGGATTTGGTTTTGCTCACAGTTAGCTGTCGTAGCCAGGAGTGCAGTCTTAAAATTATGTGCAACAATGGCGGAAAGCTGTCTTGAACCTGGCACTTCAGAAGCACAAGGACAAATGATTTCATAGTAGTCAGTTTTGCCACTTGGCTGGAGGTAGCTAAGAGCAGGGGCAAGTGTAGCCTTAGTGTTTCCCATTGGAGGGAGACAAAAGCCTACTGCCATCAAGCTGATTTCAATTCACAGAGACCCTGTGGATTAGAACAGAGTTGCTTCAGTCGCACTGTAGTTTAAACCGCTGCTATTAGCATGGTAGTGTTAGCATGGCGTTGCCGCTGATCTCCATGTAGACACGGGTTGTCAACCTGAAGGTATCAAAGTTCTAGTAATGCTGCTCAGGACTTGGGCTGCCCTAGCAGCTGAGATTGGTTCCAAATACCACAACTCTACTTTAAGCCCAGTTGCACTCACAGCCACCATTTATTTCATGTATCAAGAAAGTTCTTAGTAATGAGCTGTAACGTTTCATTTTCCATGGTTTTTATTGTCTCATTGTTGCTATTATCAGTCAATGAATTGACTAAACTAGACTCATTTCAAACATATGGTCCTGCAACATCCACATGACTGTTTGCAAATTGTACCATTATGATCTACATGGTTTTCACTGGCTGATTTTTAGAAGTAGAGTATCAGACCATTCTTCTTAGTCTTTTTCTGTTTTTTTTTTGTTTGTTTGTTTGTTTTTTGGGCTTTTTTTCTAGTGCTGAAGCACCACTGAATCCTGTTTGGCCTCCATTGACAGATGGGTGGTAGCTGTATACGAGGTGCATTGACTGGGAATCGAACCTGGATCTCCTATACAGAAGGTGAAAATTCTACTACTGAACTGCCCCTGCCTCCCATATTTTACTTTGCAGTGTTCCAATCAGACCTGTAACAAACAATCACATAGGAGACATTTGAAACAGAAAGGACTTGGTTACAAAAACAAAACAAAACAAAACAAACAAAAACAACAACAACAACAAAAAAAAAACCCCCAAACCTACCAAAAACAACAAACCTCAAATAGATAACTATTTTTTTATTGAATATTCTCATCAAGGGCCTAGTTGAAGATGCCAGGTAATTCTTCTAAAAATGGTTATTGGGGGATTTCATACATACACATTTTATTTTTATTCTAAGTGGTTTCTTAGTTCTATTCAGTAAAATGTATGGTCTATATTAAAATCTAAAGCCATTTCCTTTAAGATTTCCACCTCATCATCACTCTATATTCTGAAATTATGATGGCACAGGACAGGCCAAGGTTCAGATCTGTTGTTCACAGGATCATTATGAGTTACATTCAACTTGGCAACATTTAACAACAACAAAAACAACAATAATTTGGTAGGTTATTTAAGTAACTCTTTGTGTATGTGTGTGTGTTTAGTGTGCTATTTGAAGCTAATTGTTATTCTGTGTAACTCAACTTCCTTGCCATTGGATAGTACCATTAACCCAAATATCAATAATATAATAGTAAAGTCAATGCATCCTTCTTGTGTCTCTGCACTCTTCTTGCCTGATTTTATTTTGTCTTGAATGTCTCCACATGTCCTCTGCCCCCTACTAAAGCTCTTTCTTGTAGCTTCCTCACATTTTACTGTAGTTCTTTTTAATCTCCTGAGAATGAATAAATTGACTAAAGATAATGAGACTTGCTATTTTTTTTTCTATGAAGATGGCACTGAAAGCAAAGAAGGAAGCCCGTACCCCTCCCAAAACTGAAGCCAAAGCTAAGGTGTTAAAGGCCAAGAAGGCAGTCCTGAAGGGCATCCACAGCACCCACCCCACACACTAAAGATTTCCACATAACTTGCTTTTCGGTGGCCTAAGCTGCTGAGATTCTAAAAGCAGCCCAAATACCCCCAGAAGAGCACCCCCAGGAGTAACAATCTTGACTACCATGTTATCATCATGTTTCCCCTAACCACTGAGTCATCCATGAAGAAGATAGAAGATAACAACACACTTGTGATCATTGTGGATGTCAAGGCCAACAAGCACCAAATTAGACAAGCTATAGAGAAGCTCTATGACATTGATGTGGCCAAGGTCAACACTTTGGCTAGTCCCAATGGAGAGAAGAAGGCCTATGTTTGACTTTCTCCTATGATGCTTTGGATGTTGTCTACAAAATTGGGATCATCTGAGTCCAGGTGGATAATTCTAAATACATTTCTTTTCTAACAACAACAAAAAAAATACCCAACCCAACAACAAACAAAACTGTATAGATAAGACTTTCCAATATTTTTACTGTATATGTATCAGCATAGAGGAGTGGCTAATGAAATTTTTAGATAACTTTCTTTATAGATAAAAATAAACATCTCTGTTATATTCCCATAATTAAAAATAATGCAATTTAGTTATTTTATTTACCAAACATACTGGCAACACTGCAACTAGTAAGATGTACTGCACCAGTGGCAGTCACATTCCTATCTCTAAAACATTATTTTTACAAGTTATTAAATGCTCCCCATTCCTTACAGAAGAAAAGGTCTTGTTTCAAGTGAATCCTGCTTAAAGTTTAAATTGGAAAAGCCGTGGATCTGACAGCCTAGTAGCATTAAGACTTCAAAGCAAAGCAAATGAAGCCGGACCTAGTCATTTTTCAATAAAATGTGAAGTCGTGTAATAGTGCCCTTTTAAGCCACTTGGGACTTTTAAGACTTCAAATAAAATGCTATTAGCACAGACAGATAAACAATCTAAGCAGCTATTTGCCTGGGGTGATACCCTTGTGATTTACAATGGGCAAAGAAAATATAACAGCCTAGGTGTTCAAGAAGAATGATACCAAAACTAGTAATCTTTTCATGGTGATGGCAGGCCTTTGATTATATACCTGCTGAACATCTCACTCATGTGTCAACAATTTTATGGAGGCTGGCTACTCTAGAGCCAATGTCTAATTTTTAATTTAGTGGCATACACAAATTTAAGGAGAAAGCATCAAATGGGAAAATCTACTGACATTCATAGCAGAACGAGAGTAAAGTACCATTTTGCCTCAGATTTTGCTTCCATTTGTAAGTGACCACCAATGGTGACTTTGGGTTAGAGTTTAAGAGCTCTGCTCTCATTTTTAAGGCTACTGCTTCATATTGCTGGAAATAAATGAAAATGCCCTATCCCTAAGGGGAATGCGTCTCAATTTAAGGGTTTCATTGAAAGGTGGCACATGGGTAGTCAGAGGAGCAAAATGGCGAGTCAAAAATAAGCAAGAGGTTTTAATATTCATGGGTTGCTCACAGGACCCATCAGAATAATTTCTCATCATGCTGAGAGGTCTTCTCCAGGAAATTCCATGTTGTATTTGGGACAAGAGTTGCAATCGACATTTCCATCACCCTCTCTGCTTTGGCACGTTCTTTTTCAAACATTTCCCTGCTTTCTGTCCCAGCTACTCACACCTCTCCCGTGGCCATTGCACAGGGCCCTGTGGAAAAAATGCCAATCCAAATTAACCTTTGTGGCCATGAGAAACTAGGCTAGGAATCTAAACAAAAACCTGGATGGCAGTTTCCGTTTTAATAACAGCGGCGTATCTAGTCAGTAACTGATGCGTGCTCCGTTTTTCCAGCTGGCACAGACTCACAGGGCACACCGGCATATTTTTCTAAGCACGTTGGTCGTCTGTCTCCTGTTTCTGCCTGGGCCGCCATTGTACTTTCGGCAGCCAGAATAAAATATGCCAAATAATACTGGCAGAGGTACAGACAGCTGATGAATTTAACTTCTCCACAAATAATAAGCTAGGGGGAAATGGTGAGGGTTATTTAGGAGATTTTGTTGTTCTAGTCTACGAATTCCGCCTCCACGCCCCAGCTTTAACCTGAGATATAGCGGGGGCATCTCACAGCAAAAGCCAAGCCACCCTTTGGCAAAATGCAAGGATCTGTTTCTAAATAGATTAAACACTTTCCTCAAGTCTAAGAAGTGGAATCTAGATTTACTGTGAAGATCTAAATAATCAAGAGTCAGGGAAAAAGAAAATGCAATAAGAGCAACTATTTAGGATTAAGTCAGTAGGGTCATTGTCCCTTTAAATGGGGGGGGGGGAGGAAAATACCCTGCACATTACCCAGACACACAACGTGTCATATTTGTATAGACCCCAAATCCCCTCTGTTTAAACAGGGTGATTAATATCAGCTCCTGTAGGAAATTAAATTCGGGGAAGAACAGTAATATGCAGATATGCAGATTTCTGGGCAGAATGGCCATCTCTGGGTAAGGGAGAGGCTGATTAATTTGCATCTTCAGAATACAAAATGAAACACTGGGCTCTCCTGGGCAAGCACAAGAAATGACTTTTCCCTCCAGCATGCAGGCAGAAAAAAAGAACCAAATATAAACAACAGAAGGAGGGTCTTTTTACCACGTGTGGCCTGGGTATGAATGGCAAGGATCTTGGATTTAAAACACCTTGTCACACTTGCAAAACACAACTGTTTCACTCTAGGCCTTTCTTAGCAGTCTTTAGAAACTTTTCCCTTGCTCATTTCTAAAAACTATTGGTTGTCTTTGATTTATTAATACTAGTATTTTTCCTCAATAGTTCTCAGACATATGCTAATATATATATACCCTCCATATCAACTTTGATGCACTCATTCAGAAACAGAATGTGACCCTGGGAACCAACATTCCTCTGAGCTTCGATGTCATGTAGAAATCTCCAGGCATTGCTTCTTACCCCTCTACCTCTGAAAAGACTAAATGGCATAGACTTTTTCTTAAGTATGATACCAGAAACTTAATTTGCAAATGTAAATTACTCCCATCATAATTCAGCTCCCTGCATCATTTCAAATTGTTAATATGGCCATAGTATTTGGTCTGGAGTAAGTATAAGATTTTTTCTCATTGAATAATGATGATATTTATTTTTTTGGAAAAAAATATTTACAGCATGATGCAAAATGTCATTTTCTGTGGTATTTTTTTTTTTTTTGTCATTACTGGAAACCCAAGCCTGTTATTCAGAACCATTCAGGGTCTCTCCAATAATTGTATAGAAGTAGGCATTATGCTATATTACTAAAGCTGTAATTTCCTGCTGAATCTGTCTGGATGTTTCTTTTTATCACTTGGCAATTTCTATCTAGTTATAGCATAATTAAGTTTCCTGACCCTTGCTCACTCTCTTAACAGGACGCTTAGAAATATACTAGAATTGCAGATCTTCAGGCTGATGTCCTCTCTCCCCACACAGTAATGGAATAAAATTATTAATCCAGTAATTGTACAGAACACATTACTTTGCATTGAATGTTCCTATTTCTCATTTTCTGTTAGTGACAATCAGCCAGAGGTACAAATCATTTCTGCAGGGAGCAGGGCTCTTGAAAAAAGCCTCTCATTCACTCTCCTGGAGCTACCTGTACAACTGTGATTATTCAAAGTCTAATACAGTGCTGGGCTCAAGCGAACAAAACAAAGTTAATAAAATGGACTGAGGAACAAGATATTTCCCTGCCTATAGCTCACGTGCCAAAATTAGAACCTACCACAAAATGATAAACTACACATCTGAGTACATAACTAGAAAGAGGTCTAGGCAGTCCACAGAGACTTTTGGAGTTCAGGCAGGCCAATGAGTATGCTCTCTGTGTGTGTATGTAAGAGTGAGAGAGACAGACAGAGAGAGAGAGGTGCTATCCAGTTAGAATGGATTCAACCTTTGAGCAGGTTTTCAGAGGCCATGTATTGTATGAGAAGAGATTGCTCATCTTTCTTCCACAGATTGGCTGCTGGGTACAGACAACATACCTTTAGGTTGACAGTAAAACTTTACCACCAGGCCACCAGAGCTCCTAGGAGCCATCCCGTATGCATATCAAGTATCCAGAAGGCACAGGAAGTTCCATTTATTTACAACTCCACTCACCAGAAATGTGAAGGCAGGATTTGTTTCATTATACAAAATCCTCTTAAAAAAAGAAAAAGAACAACACACACACACACACACACACACACACACACACAAAACCAACAACAACAACAAAAACCCCAAACAACAAAATAACCTCATGGCTATGGAGTTGAAACAGACTCATATGTGACCCTCCAGTAAGTTTTCAGAGGCTATCAGTTGCAGAGATGAGATTGCTTATCTTTCTCCATCCAGCAGAACAGCTGATGAATTCTAACCACTTACCTTTGGGTTGGCAGTACAATTCTTTATCCACTAAGTCACCAGAGCTCGCTGTGTCTTAAGGGTTCTGATAATTATGTGCTGCTACAACTCCATCTCCTCAAAAATTCACTGCAATCCTGAAGGTACACAGCTAGAATTCACCAGCTGCTCCATGGATAAAGGATGGGCAATCTTCTCCCATGCGATTTACTGCCTTTGAAAACCCACCGGAGGGTCAGCTATGAGCCAGTCCCAACTCAATGGTACTCAACAACAATAACAAAACCCCACATACAGATGAGCAATCTCCTCCTGTGAGATTAACTGCTTCTGAAAATCCACAGGAGGATCAACTGTGGGTGCACAACAAATAGCCCACATATAGAGCAGCTCTGGTAGCCTAGTGCCTGAAGGCATTCCTTTTGAATCCATCAGCTGCTCTGCGTGAGTAGGATGGGCAATCTCCTCCCATGCCATTGGTGCCTCTGAAACCCCACTGGAAGGTCAGCTACAGGTCACTTCTGACTCGAAAATACACACCCTCACCACTCGCATACATGCAGCAATGGACTGACATACATAGAGCTGAAGGTTAGAGAAAGGATATGACACTGCAAGTCCATGTTCAAACATCCATCAAAATCCCTCCCCCCAAGCGCATGACTCACATTTCATAGATTTCTCTCTCACTTGTCCCACTAGGCACTCCCTGCATCTTGGAATAATAATATCTAAAAATAACTTCTATTGGTCTATTGGACTGTTCACATCAGACTGAAACCTCTACATGCACTTGAACTGATGGGCTGAGTTCATGAGAAGTCAGCAAAGCAAGAAGCTGGGCTGCTTTGCTTGTTTAATAAAAACCTCATGAAAACCTGATCAGAGAGAGGATAAATGTCCAAACAAAATCACTATCTTCATAAAGACAGTAGAGATTCGATTCTGAAGTAATAACAGGCTCCCAAGCAAAGCAGCCAAAGATGTATATGATTATGAATGCTTTTTTTATGTGTAAAATATGTCAATCTAGCTATAAATCTACATGATGAAAATTTTATATACATGGTATATGAGTTTATCCACGTGTTGTACATTATAGCAAATCTGCATACTCTCAACGTATTTTGTTTCAAATGCTCTAAAGTGTCCGTAGTACTTCTTTGAGTCTCTTCTTGTTGTTATTAGATGCCATCAAGTAAAGTCCTGCCATTGCCATTTTTTTGTTGATGTTCTAATGATTCACTAAAATGTCAGAGCATGCTGATAACCTAAGTATTTCCCTGGCAGACTAAAAACAGCTTTGTAAACTAATCCTTGTAGCATCTCTCTAAATTCACAGGAAGGAACTTGTACCATTTTCATTCTGCTGATAAATGTTAGTAATCAGATTACAGAAACACTACTGTAAGTCCACTAGACAATAAGCCACTTTACCACCATAAAGTGAAACTGTTGTTCTTCATTGTTTAAAATGCCATAAAAATAGCTCTGACTCTGTGTCCATTGAATCAGTGACTGGGGAAGGGCAATCAAAGAAGGAATCATTAGGAGGATTTTGCAGCAAAAGATTGTGATGCTAGTGTAGTTTTATGCTAATTATGTGGATTTTAATCAATAGTTCTCAGCTAGAGGTTTCGCCTCAATATCCTCTCTCTTTTAGGAAATATTAGCAAGATCTGAAGACATTTGGGGCTGTCATTTTTATTAGCTTGAGGTGAAGTTACTACTTCTAATAGATGAAGGCAAGGGATATTGTCAAATGTCCTGTGACACACTGGGCACAAATTGAGCTCTCAGAGAATCACTCAACCCAGATTTCAGTAATGCTGAAAAACTCTGATTTAAATAAACAAGAACTAGTAAAAACAAAAGAAAAGCCTTTTCCGTTGCCAATATCAGGTATAGCAGAGACATTAAACTTTTTAGTCTCTCAACTTCCAAGCTTCTAAATTTAAACACAAGGGAAAAAAAACAAAAATGGAATCTATCAAATGATTATTTGTTTTACTTTTTGAGCTAAAAGAAATTGCCACATCAGATGAATGAGAACCAAAGAGTTTCTTTCTCATCTACCCCAAATGTTACTTATAAGAGTGAAAACAAGACCACAAAGTTGTCTTTTCCTCGAAAATTAATATGGTGTGGAATTTTTAATTTATATTATCTACCAGTCTGCCCATACATGGCAATATAGAGTACACATGTATTATAAAGATGGTGTGAAATAAACATATCTGGATAATGGAGGTACTTACACAGGTAGGAACTTAGAGAGATGTTAGCTTTGGGATTCAATATGTGCACATGTAGATGAAAATAGGGCAGTATCTTTTTTTTTTTTTAATTGAGCCCCTGTACCTAGAGTAATATATTACTAAAGGGAACATAATAACCTGTTCAGCTACATCTGTCCTTTTAATTCCTGATTTTTCAAAATAAAGTAAGCTGTGACTCACTTTTGTTTTCCCGCAAGCCTGCAAATGTACCTCGTGAAAAGTCACACACGGGAACTAGTTGGCTGATTTTTTGCTGCCTTTATTTCAAAATTCAACGGGGAAAGCAACATTCACAGAGCTTCCTTTCGCAGTCTCTGAATCAGCTACTAATAAACATACATTTGCAGGGAGAAGGCATGATGGGAGGAACTATCACTTAACTTCCTATTGTTTCATTGATAAAAATGATCTTGGAAGCAGAAGAATATATTAACTATTTCCTTTGGCTTTCCATCTAGAAGGCTGAAAAGACATTTCTAAAATAGATCTATTTTCTTTTCATTCTACAGAATAATGCATGAATGATTATAACATATGCTCTATCTCTCCTTCTCCCCCTCCTGCCCTAACCAGTGGAAAAGTGCCTGACACAGTAATCACAACTTGTTGGGTTTTCAATCTGATGCTGTCCCATTTTATCATGGTAGTTAAATGTCCATTCTTGTTCGGAGTGATAAATGTTATGGCCATTTAACAGTAACGAAAGAGAGAGACATGTTAAACCAAATATTGCTTCAGATTGTGTCTTTTATTCTCCTTTATCATCATATCTTAATTTATAGTATAATCATCATTATCACAACTGTCAGCCTCATTTAACCTTCCCTGATCTCCCATGATTCTTTGCTGTCAGGTCTGATTGCCTGCCTTCTGCTGACTGACTGATAATGGCTGACTGATTAGCCCTCCCCAAGAAGAAGACAATGATATATAGAACTCTGCAGCTTGCTCTATATATTAATGAGGAGCTGGCAAAGCTTTGATAAGGCTGTGGAATAATCCATCAGTGAGAGAAGGAGCTTGTAAAACTGGAGGAACATTTCATGGGAAAAACACCTGGGAAGGATGTAATGACCCAGCAGCTAAATGCCTCTCAGCTGTCTTCCCTCTGTTGTAATTAACATCAGATAGCAGGCCTATGGATAACCTAAGAAGTTTATCAATCCCCAAATCCAGTTACATTCTCTCCATTTTGCACCTACCGCTCACAGTCTTTTACAACATATTTAGCAAGGCAGCAATTAATAGCTCATTTTCTTTGGCATTAGGAACTGTTTATCTTCTAAACTAGCTCTTATCAGAGGCTGTTACCTATGAAAGGCAAGAGTCATTGGCGCTTTTTTGTGTTCTAGTTGTTACACTTACTCAGCAGAGGCCTGCTTCACCATTAGATACAAAGCTTCTGATGGCTACTTGAGTTTGAATGCACTGTTATTACAGGTATTATATGAAATTGCCTGTGTTATGTGAAGGGGATTATAGAGGTTCTGGATCAATAACTTCAGTGGATGTTGGGAGTGATTACAGTGCTCTGTCAATTTTTCCCATTTGGCTGTCAGTACTGATTTACAACACACCACCTCTTTTATTCACATCAAATCACTCATTTCATTGGTAAATTCTATATATCTCAATTTACTTTAAGTAGCTGATTTGTGTAAAATAAAATGACTTCCTCTTCTGTGTGTGCAACAGACATAATCCTATATAGTAATAAAAAGTGTAAACATGAAGAGAACTCTTTGTCCTTCTCCGAGCATCTCACGGACTGCTGAGACTTCTAGCTAAATAAAATAGCCATAATTGAAATAGGTCCATTACCTAGGCATTATTTAAAATACCTAGCCTTTTTATCATTTATTATTAATAATTATTAATTATTTTAATTGTGGGAAGAAACAGCAGATGTGTTCAATCTCTTCAAGTGCAAATACGCAGACTCACAAAGCAGATGTGTTTTCCTGTCTCCACTTCTAGCCCAGTCCTCATGCTCAGAGGTGGGCTATATAAACAGGAGCATATATGTGGCTGCTCATAGTCTTTGCCTCTAAAATGTCAGAAACACACATTTTGCCTTATAATATTAACTTTATACTGCTCAAAAAAGCTCATAATAATGAGTGCCAAGCTGCCTGAGCATTTTTTTTTTTTGCTTCTTTTTCTTTCTCATGTCTGTGAAGGTGACTGGTAAAGTACTGTCAACACGCAAACGAAAAAGTCCAAAAACATTAACTGACATGAAAAGCCAGAGATGTATAAAATATTCCAAAAAAAAAAAAGTCTAGTTTTTCTTTACCAACAGATATTGCATAGCCATATTTAAACCAGGCACTGGTATCCACACATGTGAGCTTAACACGTGTCATGTTTCCTTTGGGAATTAACTTTTGATCCTGAACTTGACACTTCTCACCAGTGTTTTCTAGTGTTCCTGACCTAACAGGAGCTATTGGGAAACTGCATACTTTTCCACAAATAAATAAAACTTACAAAAACAATCTATTTACAAAATCATCAAAAGCATTCCCCCCACATGCCCTCCCCTGAATAATTGTCTATAGCTCAAACAGACAAATGAATAAACCACTAGATTCACCAACCTATTAATGCACACAATTTCTGAGTTCTGAAGCTATTCAAATAATAGACTGGAGAGGAGGGAAAAGGATGTGTTTATTGTCTGCCCTGGCATAAAATGTCCTTTGCATAAAAATATACAGATTAATCCTGCACATCTGCTGCTTTCACATTTTTTTTCATTCACTTCTGTATATTTTCTGATACATTTTGCACAAGTTATAAAACCAGGAGAAAATAAAGGATTCTATTAAAAATGTAATGAATAAAAAAAAAAATCTCCATAAACGGCATCTATATTTTCTGAAAAGTCTTATTGTCTCAGATGGCATAATATTATTTAATATGCTACTGGAATCAAAGACCTTTAAAAATTGACATTTCTTTACTCATTGTACACCAGTGTCTCCAATGCAAGGTTAGGTTTCCAGCTTTCTGCACGTGTACACAATAAAGGGCACATCAAACAGATGCAGCAGAATGTTTTAGTCAACATCAGCATTAGCATTTCAGAAAAATGGGAGAGGGCAATCTAAGGTAGAGCGTACAACACCTTCAAAGGAAAACACAGGAGATTGGCCTCATGCTCCAGGGCAAGCAGATCAAGCTAGTCACCCTTGCCTTCCTGCACTGCAAGGTTTGGGGACCACTGGGTCTCTGAGTCTATTCTTAACTATATCACCCTCGCAAGCCTGATTGATTCCTAATCTAATCTCTTTATTAGTCACTTAGCCTCATAGACTTGGCAAACCAGAAGAATGTCTTGCCTCAGGCTTATAGATGATCAAAAGGAAATCTATTTAGGCTGTTTTCAGTGTCCCTGGAGAAAGATTAGAATTCCATCTCCATCCTCTAAATAAAAGATAATTCTGGTGGATCAATGGTTAAAATGCTCAACTGCTAACCAAAAGTTTGGTAGTTCAAACTCACTAACCAGTTGGCAGGTGAAAGATATGACCCTCCCCTTCCATAAAGATTTACAGCCTAGGATACTTTATATTGTTGTTTGCTATAGAAGTCAGAACAGACCCATAGCTGACCCTCCAGTGGATTTTCAGAGGCAGCAAATCATGCCATTCAGTTCTATATGATTCTACATGATCTCCATGAACTGCTATCACCATCAGCGGACCACCATCCCTTGTCCTCTAAACTGAGAACTGTTTTCCATCTAGACATTCATCTCAATTATAAATTGATTCAACTTAAACCAAAGAAATTATCTCGAGATGGATGATATAACATGGACTGAATGGAAAGTGGAGATGGAAACTGGGAGCAATAAATAGTTTAAAATATCATACTAAAAAAGTATATCATTTAGTTGGGAAGATAAGATATAATTTATAAGAACTGAAATGACAATCAAATTCAAATAATTTTATTAGTTAAATTAGCTTTATATGCAATAATTGTTGAATCAGATAGAAAAAAACACGCTTTTGACTAAAATAAGCAAGAAAAGTATTACAGAAGGAAATAGATTTTTGAGAACTTGATATATAAGGATAATTATGACAGAAGTTGATATTTTTGATCATACACAAATCTAGGCACTATAATTAAGGGAGACTTGGATTTGACAGAAAACATTCAGGCTGGTATTTGGCAAACTACTAGCTTGTAAAACTAGTTTCAATGGTGTGCAGATTTTAACACTTAAATTCCTAAAGTAATATATGACATTGTACAAAGAACACACATTATATAAGCACTTTCAAACAACAAAAATTAAAATTATATATTTATATACATCTCTGGAAAAAAAGGAAAAAAAAATACAACCAACTAAGTCCATTGTCATCGAAGAGATTCCAAATCCTGACAACTCCATGTGTCACAGAACAGAACTTTTTCTGAGGATTTGAGTTGTACTCTTTGGAGCAAATTGCTATGTTCTATCTTCCATAACAGCACTGGGCAGGGTTCAAACAGCCAACCTTCCCATTATTAGTCAAAAATCCTCCCTATCACTCAGCCTCATGCAGCAGTGAAAAAGCTATCGGCTTTGGTAAGGAAACAATAAACCTTGGAAAGCTTAAAGAAAATATTGATTTACTAAAAGTCAACTAAAATTTAATTACCATTTTGATCATAAGCACAAAATTAAGGCAATATATATTCAGATATTTGATGAAAATGTAGTTACATGTCATGAGCTCAAAATTCGGTATTTCCTAATGATTTATGATAAATGCAATATGCATATTATGTAAAATAAATACACCTACATAAACATAAAAATTTAATGAGTGAATGGAAAAAAATGTAGCACATAGGATTTTCCTATCATGATCAGAGACAATGGAAAGAGAAAAAGACTGTGTAGGAAGTATAATCTTAAATCAATTGTATTTTCACTACATTGTGATGTTGTTGTTGCTGTTATGTGCTGTTGAGTTGCCTACAACTCAAAGAGACTCCATGAAGAATTGATCTGAATCCTGCCTATCTTGTGCAATCCTTGTCTTCTCTGATATACTTGAGCCAATTGTTACAGTCCCTCCATAAATCCATCCTGTTAAATGTCATCCTCTCTTATACTGACCTTCCACCTTTCCAAGCATGATGTTCTTTTCCAAGGACTGTATCCTCCTAAACATACATCCAAAGTATAAGAGATAAAGCTTTACCATCTTTGCCTCCAAGAAGCACTCTGGTAAAGCACACTTTCTCCAAGACATATTTGTTCTTTTGGCAGTCCATGGGATATTCCGTACTCTTCTGCAATAACATAACTCAAAGGCATTGAGTTTTCTTCTGTCATCCTTATTCACTGTTCAACTTCCAGATGCTTTGGAAGTAAGTGAAAAGATCATGGATTGGATTAGGCCCACCTTTAGGTCTTCAAACTGACATCCTTTCTCTTTAGCACATTGGAGAGAACCTTGTCAGATGCTTTTCCCAACCTAACACAGCGCTTGATTTCTGGGCTGCTTGTAAAGATGCTGACTATGATGAGTTTTATGTTACGTAAGCAGGGAAATTCCCTCAGTTCTCATCCTCTTCAAGATACATGTTGATTATAGATCAAATGGCCAGAAAGCAACTGAACAGAAGAATTCCAAAAGGTATTCTTCCTAAGTTGGTCATCAAACTCTTTTTTACATAGGCAGTAAATGCCTTGCTCTTATCTGTTGAATAACTGACAGCATGAGTGAACAAAGAATGGCATCATCCTGAAGACAAAGGGCAAGGTAAACGCGGCAGTGGTGGGTTGTTCTATTACTCCTCTCATCCTTCTGTTGCTCCAAAACCAAAGCTAATTTCATGATTGCTAATAAATTACTAATGGTGTATGTTTGGATTCTGAATTCTTTCTAAAATAAATTTAACATTTTGTTTTTTTCTTATTGTCATTACTTTCTTTCAGAGAGAAATCAATGTGATTTAGGTAGAAAATTCAACAGACCCATTAAAACATGATATTGACTTTTTTAGAGTGTTGACACCATCTTAAACCCTTTGTTTTAAAAACCAATAAAAGTCCAAATAACAGCAGGCAGAGCTAGACCTGGCAATCTGCTTCTGAAAGGTCAAGGCCTTGAAAATCCTCCATAGCAGAGGTCTCAGTCTATACATATAGGGTCATCATGAGGCAGAATCGAACTGGATGGCAAGTATCAACAACAGAGTCATACAAAAGACAAATCAACTAGGAGAGTTACTGACCTGATGCTGTTACCTCCATGAAAATGGTTGTTGGAATTTTCACTTTTGTGAAAATTCGCTGTTGTGAACTCCCTTTTGCTAATTGTAGTTTTTAATTTGCCAGAATTTAGAGGACAAAAGGCCTGTGAGTCTACATAGGTGTGCAACTGCTTAGACTTGCATGCCTGCTTTTGGTCTACTATGAATGGCATCACTTACAAACTCTTCATTATACTGAGGGCAGGCAGGAAAAGGAAGGACTACTCTCCTTGCTGTTTTAATATTCTCTCTTGCAATTTAAAATAACCCAAATCACTGAAAGGCACTCAGTGAGTACATTTCAAAAGAATGATTTCATTTCCCCCTCCCCCAATTCTGCTTCTTGTTAACAAATATTAATTCTTATTAATTTGTCTGCTATTTTTAAAACCAAGTGTTTTCATTTGAACTCTCTGCAGATAGGACAAAAACCTTAGTTATAGCCAGTGTAAAGGGGAAATAGTAATGGAGATTTTTTTGTGTGTAACACATTTAATAGTTCAAATGAGAAATAATTGAATACTTTGCTGACTGAAAGTAGTTTATCGCCTGCAGAGTTTAGTGTTACTTAGTATGGACCATGTTAAAGCCAGAATGGATTGTTCTGTTGTGAAGCATATTATTTGTGGTCTATTTAGTTCACTGTTTCTTCTAAGAAGAATTCCTTTTCCTTGAGAGAACACTTTAACCAAAAAGTGAGCTGAATGTAAACGCTTGCAATAATAAAACTATTACCTTAGGTGAAAAAGCATTCCAATTTGGAGGTTAAAAAAAGTGAAGAAGAAAAAGGGGAGAAACTTGTCAAGCATATAAATAATTCTGGAGCCTACTTATATTGCCTGCTTCCTACTTGCTTATTTCTCTTACGCCGCAAAATCTGTGGCAACCCAGAGTTCTGTGTGTTTCTAAGTTATTTGCCCTGCTAATTGAATGATGAGAATCATGAAGTTATTAACGATTTGAGGTTTTAATTTGATTTAAAAATGTGCCATCTTTTTGAATTAACATTATACACCCATCACATTGAATTCAAGGATACTGAAAGGCAAATGTTTGCTGCATTCTGAAATCCACAAAACCCCATTTTTACTTTAAAACATGCGTACTCTTAGATCCACTCATTCAGACAGAACTTGGGGTATTAAAGGTGATGGTGTCTCCTGGGTCATTCCATCTCCGGGTACCCTGGTAACAGTGAAATGTGCACTTTATCTTTTTGGAGAAGGACAGATAGGGAAAGAAGGTAGTGTTAACAGTTATCTGACCAAAAATTCTAGCATTTAAAGGCAGCTTCCCATAAACCAGTAATGTAGCCCCCACCCACCCCCCTTGATAAAAATGTAGCAAGCTGAATAGATGTTGCTTTCATTCTTCTCATCCTGAGTTTTGCTCCTTTTGGGCCCAGAGATTTGCTTCATGAGGAAGCGTCTGCATACCTCCTTCCTTTTGTCTCAGCCCGAGGGTTTAATAGCTAAAGTAACTGAAAAGGACCAGCACCAGAAAGGCTCTGGTTTCCAGAGTAACCGTAAAAACAGACCCCAGTCTCCATGGCAAAGAGAAAAGCTATTTGCTGCAGCCTTTTCAGACCTTGAGCAGACACTGACAGTTTTCCTATAATCACAGCAGATTATTTGTAGCAACTAACTATATTATAATGTTAACTATAGGAGGTCTTTGAAAATATGCAGAGGAAAAAAGAATGAAAAAAATGCATTGGGTTTTCCCTCCGCTTTAGCTGGGAATGTATTATCAATTTAAAATTTATAAAATAGTGTCTCTAATAATTCAACCCAATGGGATAGTGTCCATTTGTTTTGGTTTTATGCTGAGTTGGGTTTTTTGTGAGTTTGTGGGTATTTTTTAATTTCTTAGGTATACACACATTTGGAAGTCTGCAAGTAGTCAAAATATCTTGAGTGCATTAATTTCTACTGAAGAACCAAGTGAGAATCGATACACAATCATTCCATTGTATGGAATTTCTGATCTGCCTTTTTATCATAGATCAACTGTACTTTGTACAGTACTTGGGTAGCTGCTGCTTCATTCAGTCATTTGCCAGATTTGCCCCAATTACACTATCTGTATATGTGCGTGCGCACGTGTGTGTGTGTGTGTGTGTGTGTGTGTGTGTGTGTGTGTATCCTTAATTCATGAGGCTACAAAACCAGCAATTCCATTACCTAAATTACCAGTGCACATTGTAATTGTGTCTTGTGGCTAATCACTCAAGCCTTGGCAAATTGCTTGGTTTACCAATGGCTTATTCTCCACAGAAGGAGCAGTGGCGCAGCCTGCCTCGTCTGCATGCCCTACTTTTCTTTACTCTTACTCTCTTCAACATGAAACACAATGCACATTCATTTCCAATGTTTTTTAAATCTATGTATAGGCTGTTATAATGACTAGATTTTTTATATTTTCCACTACCAACATTTTCCTATTAATAATGTTCAAATATCAAGTTTATGCCAACTCAATTCCCAATAAAAACATAGCACAATGTTAGAAATCATCCTTTTCTAAGTTTCTCTTTGTTTTTCTCACACATACATACACACACACATGCATACCCATATAGCTTTGGATTCACATATAAGACATATTTAAAATATATTATGTGGCATATTTTTAAACTTTCATAGAATATGACATTTAAAAAAGAACCTATGATATAAAAACTCAACGCTGTTTGTGCTTGTACATGTGCTTGTGTGCATACTGTTGTTGTTAGGTGCCATCAAGTTGAATATGATTCCTAGCAAAAGCTGTGAACAAAAACCTTGAATCCTGTCCTCTTCTGTGCCATCCAAATCTCTGCTACTCTTGGGTCCATTCTGCAATCACTGTCAATCCATCTTGTTAGGGATCTTCCTTTCTTTCACAGATTCTCCAGTTTTCCAAGCATGATAACTCTTTCCAAAGAATAATCTCTCCTAGCAATATGTCCAAAGTATGAGAGACAAAACTTCACTATTCTTGCCTCCAAGGAGCACTCTGGCTGCACCTTTTCATAGACATAGCTGTTTGTTCTTTTGGCAGTTCACAGGATAGTCAATATTCTTCTCCAACACCACAACTCAAAGACATCAATTCTCCTTTTTTTCATCCTTATTCATTGTCCAGTTCTCAGATACATAGCAAGTAATTGCTAAGATCGTTGCTTGAATCAAGTGCAACTTAGTCTTCAAACAGACTTCATTGTTCTTCAGCATTTTGGAGAATTCCCAGACAGTGGACTTGCCCAAAGCAATACGGCTTCTGATCTCCTGACTGCTGGTATCAAGGGTGTTTATTGTATAACATATAAAATGCTATATAATATAAAGATGTATGTGCTTGTACGTCTAACATGGGGGTGGTGGTAGTTGTTGTATTGTTCAGTGTTGTGGAGTCAGAATTGGCTCAGAGCTGATCCTCAAGCAGGTTTTCAAAGGCTGTATATTACATAGAAGGTGAGTGTGCATCTTTCTCCCATAGAGCAACTGGTAGATTTCAGCCACTTGCCTTTGGGTTGGCAGTACAACTCCCTATCCACGGGGCCACTAGATCTCCTTAAGTAGTGGTCCCGTAATTAAAGTGCTTGCTGTGAATTGAAAAGTCGGTGGTGCATATTCACCATCTGTTCCTCGGCAGACTACACCCATATACAGTTCTCTGTCCTGTATGGTCACTGAGAATTGCTGAATCAGTACAACTGGCTGTAATGGACTTTGGTGTTTATATCTAATAACATTACCATAAAAGCGTACAGCAACACTACATTAATATATATTATTTTGTTTATGTTCCCATAAGTGTTTTGTTAAGAATCTCGAGGGAATACAAATATCTTTTCTTTGAGGGATATAGAGGAAAAGGTTCAAGTTAAAAAACAACAACAAAAAAAAAAAACCCCAAAACAGTTTTTATTCTATATGTGTTTCCATTGAACATTCTCAATTTGCCTTTGACAGATAAAGAACAAAACTTAAGAAATAGATAGCATAGGACATTTATGTAGCAATTGCCTAATTTTAAAAAGACAGACAGACACACACACACACACACACACACACACATACACACACACCTTGCCCAATAATTTAAATGGAACTAGTTTAGTTAGAAAATATTCACAGTCTAATTCATTTTCTCAACCAGCATTAACTAAAAACAAACATGCGTATGCTCTGTCTCACATTCAGTTTGCAGAGTTGTAAGCTTCAGTTTAGCTCTCTTTTCCCTTACTTGAACGCATCCCAGACGACTAAGGCAAATATATGTACAAATTTGCAAAGCAGTAATGTCGTTATCTTGCTTGTCCGGTTCCTAATCTAAGCCCTTCCCCCTCTCTCTCTCTCTCTCTCTCTCTCTCTCTCTCTCTCTCTCTCACACACACACACACACACACACACACACACACGTACGTCCAATAAATGAAGTGAAATCTATGAAATGCTTGAGACAGCCTGGGCTTTCTGGGTCTTGGTGGTTTTCCAGCTTTGACAAGGCACAGTAGTTTTATGTGTCTGTCACTCAGCATGTTGTTTGGAGAGGACAGAGTGAGGAGAAAGACATAAGGCATGGGAGAGTCAACATTAGAAAAGAAGACCCTCAACAAGATGGATTGACAGAGTATCTGTAACAATGGGCTCAATCAAGAGTGTGGAAGCTGGTGAGGATAGAACTAGATAGGCCACATTTCAGATGTGTTGCTCATTGGATCACTATGAATTATAGTTGAATCAGAGTTACGTCACAACATCACTCTCAGTGGAAAATATTTAAATATTCCTACTCTGACAGAGCTCCCCCTTACACAGGTTCTGGCTTTCTCTGGTTCCTTCTATTACTATGTCTTTCTTTTTAATTTTGTTTCCCCCCCTTTTGAATAATTTTGAAGGGGGTGGGGGAAGCAAACCAAACAACAATCCAAAACCTGATACTCTACAAAGAAGGAGCCTAAGAGTGAGCTTAAGTCCCACTGAGTTAGCATATTTCCATGAGGGAGCCTGCCTGCCCTTCCACACCCACCTCCAAACCTGCTCTGGGCTTCTCTGCCTTTTGAGATTTCCTGGAGCTATTAAGCTGTGCTGGGCTGGGGAAGAGGGGGGAAGCAGAGTAGAATTAGGTTGGGCAAAGAGTAGCCGTAAATATTCAGTGTCAGAACTCTGGAGAAATCAATAAACATTCTTTGACCTCCACCAGGATTACAAGGAATATCCCCCCAAATAAAAGGCTACTTCCTTAAACCCCAGCTATACTGTGTATTTCCTGCGTACCAAAAGTATCTATTTATCTATCAGATTGATCTACCACTGTATTTCTTACCTCTATTACATGCTGAGGTTTATAAATTGCTTAAAGATAAAAGGCTTCCCCTGCTGCAGAGAGACGTAAGAAATAATATTGAATTTGCACTAAAATGAAAAGTTTCCTGGTGCCCCTTATATATTTAAAATTGCTGTTTTCTTGCAATGAATATAATTCACTGTCTTCTCCCAAGTATAATCCCATAAGGGTTTGACCAAACAAAAATGCTCTAATGATTGCAAATGGCTCAAATATTCTGTCCAGTGAGTAAAGTGATAAAAGTTTCTATGTTAAAAGAAATAATAAGTGGAATTTCACACATATTATAGTAATTGTGAAGCATCCAATTTACATAGAAATAATGTAAAAGATTCTGACCATGATGGTTTAAGTGAATCATTACATGCATCACTGATACATTTAGAAAACGGCAGTACGCCAGGTATGTTTCTTTTAGCATAATAAGTCTTGTAATGGAGCCTTTAAAAGCTTAAAATGTATAGTTAGATTAACCTTTCTGTTTTTAGGGTGGTTGGTGTTGTCTTTTTTTTTCCTCCTGAGGTAAAAAAAAAGGGGGGGGGGAACAGAAAAGAGAAATAGGAAATCATTAAAAGGCCAATTAAAGAGATATCCCTTGCTTTTATCTTCCCAGTGGTTCCTTTGAGGCTCTTTGCTTAGTGCTCATCATTTCATTTGCTATTTTATGGTTTTGGTAAAATTTGGCCATTTGGTCCTCCTCTCTTAAGATCCACAAATCTCTCTTAAAATCTTGGGCAAAGTATAGTGACGATTCTGAATACAGCTATCTCTTGGAAATGAAGGCAGACTTCTCAAACAGAAAGGCAGACTTAGACAACGTCTAGATATAGAAAATGCTTGGTGTCTGAAGTAAAATAGTGTGGTTTTCCATTTGTTAAAAAAGGTGAATAGAAATTTTCATCTTGCCTTTTGTGGAGTTTCCCAAAAATTGGCCTTTTAGGGAGCTAAAATTTTTAATCCAGCCTTGCATCCAGATCATCAGGCATACTTATTTGCCTTATGATTTAGTAGATAAATTGGTCATTAATATTAAAATAAAACCAAGAATAGGAAATAAACATTATTTCTTCCTGCAAATGGAAATTATTCAGGTGAAAAGTAGATTAATAACCAGGGGCCCTTGAAAAGAAAACGCTGTGTGTATTATCTTCTCATTAAAAAACCTTTCCTTTTCCTTCATAGTTTATAGTCCCTTTAATCCATTTATTTTCTTTTTATTGTATATCAACCAGAGATTCTGAATCTTCTAATTATTAGCATTTACAAGATAACCCTTTGTTTTGTAGAGTTGCTTAAGGCCTTGTGAGCTATTTATGAGCATCTACTACATCCTATATGCTAAGTAACACCATTACCCTCCTCCTATGCCATCAGCTGTGATATTAAAAAATGCATTAATATGAGAATAACCTTAGCCCTCAGTGGAGAATCAATATTCATTATAGGCCTTAAAGACAAAGAAAAAAGAAAATTTTTTATTTCCCCTAACCTCTAGCAGGGATTAAATACAATTAATTCAAGTTTATAGACTAAGAATTCAAAATTAAAATCTCTCAAGATTTTTTAAATAAGATGAATTTTAAAATTACACTAAACTGGAAGGTTTGACATAAATCAAGAGAAAGAATAAAATAGAAATGCTTTAGAAATAAAATTCTAATTTTTCATTAAGCCCTCTCTTTTTTACTAAACTTCAGAACTTTAGGAAACAAGAGACTGAATGGACCTTTTTCACATGTTTCCATTTTAGGTCTCTGAAGTCTGGAAGGAAAAGAAAAGAACTAATGGAGATCATTAAATACTCTTGTCAATGTTGGCAT
This sequence comes from Elephantulus edwardii, assembly GCF_000299155.1. NCBI lineage: Eukaryota > Metazoa > Chordata > Mammalia > Macroscelidea > Macroscelididae > Elephantulus > Elephantulus edwardii. The sequence goes on along the minus strand of NW_006399780.1, from coordinate 2,032,331 downwards.
GCCAGATCTACCATAAACAAAATCCAACAGGACAAAGATTTTATAGACATAGAAAAAAGTTTTTGAGAAGAGAGTACATACAGAGAATATAAATCTAACATTAAAGCCTTAATTTATGAAAGCGATTATAGAATTTACCAAGTGTTTTCACATTATACCATTTAATTGTCATACATTGTATTTAAGTTCTTCACCATGTCAGGTGTTATGCGTCTCAATTGACAATCAGCTATTCATCCTCCATAAATCCATCATCCATTAATTTAGTCAATATTTATTAGTTCTTTTCAGATAACTGTGTTCAGTGAAAAAGAGATTTGCTAGACCTCAAGGTTATGAATCAACAACCCACCAGCTGCTCCACAAAAGAAAAATTCATAGCAATTCTACTCTATTCTGTAGGGTAACTATGAGCAGAAAATTGGTGAGTCAGTTTGTATTATTTTATTATATTATTTCTCTACCAGTTTGATGAGAAGGTATGGGTTATATATTAATAAATAGATATTTCAGTGACTCATAAAATTTACATTTACATGGATATGAAACATAACTGGGGCAAAGATTTAGATGTATTAGTTAGTTATACTTGTAGAAATGGCATTAAAATTTTGTTGTTATTAAGTGCTGTCGAGTTGTAGGCAACTCATAGAGACCTTATAAACGAAAGTCTACAACACTTGTGTGACTTTCATCCTTTCTCCAGGTTCATAGGGTTTCCAGAGGCAAGCTATTACTGAAGTGGATGCCACTCCTGCTTCCAAGCTTGTTTTAATTGGGGAGCTCCATCAAACACTGTCCACCATGGGTAAACATTATCATATTTGACACATCAGTGTCACAGTGTTTAACTTAACAGCAACCATTAAAATTTTAAGAAACTATCTTATTTATAAGGGGCACTAGTGTTCTAGTGGAAAAAGCTGGGCTGCAATCCCAAAGGCAAACAGTTCAATCCATCAGAGCTGCTCCATGGGAGAAGGATGGACAATGTCCTCCCAGGTGATTAACTGTCTCTGAAAACCTTCTGGAGGGTGACTTTTGGATCAGTTCTGACTCAACAATACACGACGACAACAACAACATAGTATTTACTGGGAAAAATCTTCAAATATAGAAGAAATCCACTTAGCCTACTAGGAACTATAACTTAAGAAAATGTTAGGGCAATTATTATCAAAATCTTCAGAGAGAGGGAGACAAGAGCAAAGGATGATTAAAAAGGGTCAATCAGAGGATAAAAATGAAAGAAATAACACTACAAATGGAAGCTGACTGGTAAAGTTAGAATAGAAATATTTTTTAAAAAGAACAAAACACGATAAATTAAAAAATATGAACGAAATGTAATAACATTGGCATACCAATTGAAATGTCCCAATGACCAAATAAAGGGAGATATAGAAAGAAAACCTAGAGAAAAGAGAAAGCCTGAATTCATCAATAGTTCCAGAAAATTCCCAGGATATGATTGTCCAATTTAAATAATCTCTCCAAATAGACCCACACAAGGGAATAGCATTACAATGTATAAGAAGAGAGGAAAAAGAAACATAGAAACACATCAGAATATCAGATTTCTTTATAATAATTATGGAAGCAAGAAGACAGTAAGGTCTTCACAATCCTAAGGAAAAGTTATCTTCAGTTGGGTGGTTATTTTTTTTTTAATTTTATTTTTAAGACTTTTAAAAAATTGTCATTTCCTTGGAAGTTTACAAAGGCATTCATTCATACACATTTTCTTCCCTCCCCTTAGTCCATTTCACTTTGTAATGCTTGTTCTATTTCAGATTGTCATACATATAATGTTTCATCCATTCCTTTCAGATTGTCCTTTCCTTCACCTAGTCCAACGTCAGAATCATTATCTATTCTTTCTTCCTGTCCCCACCCTCATATCCAACCTATTGTTCTAGCAGTGGTCTGATGCACTATTTGTCTTTTTATGACTGAAATATTTCACTCAACATAATGTCCTCCAGATTCATCTACATTGTGTAGTGTTTTACAAGTTCATTGATTATATTTCAATGTAATATTCCACTGTGTGGATGTACCACAGTTTCTCTATCCATTTGTTTGTTGATGGGCACTTGGGTTGCTTCCATCTCTTTGCTATTGTGAATAATACTGAAATAAACAAGGGTGTGCTTACATTTGTTTGTGTCAAAGTTGTGATTTCTTTGGGGTATATTCAGTACATTCTCATTAAAGAATAACTTGGACAAATGGTGTTTCTATTTTAAACATTTTGAGGAAGCTGCTTTACAGACTGCTTTCCATAATGGTTGTACCATTTTACATTCTTTACCAGCAGTGTATGAGCATTCTGATTTCTCTGCATCCTCACCAGCATTTGCTGTTTGCTATACCGTTGAATTTATTGTTTCTGGAATGAGAAGATATCTCATTGTTGTTTTGATCTGCAACCCTCTAATAGCTAGCTATTTTGAGCATATTTCATTTATTTGTTGACCATCTGACTTTCTTCTTTGGTGAAACGTCTGTTCATATCTTCTATTTTGTGATTGGGCTGCTTGTCCTTTTCTTATTGATGTGTTGGAGTATTCTATGAATTTTAGATATAAGTCCCTTATCAAATATGTCATTGCTGAATGTTTTCCCTAATATGTAGACTTCCTTTTAGCTCTATTAAAGAAGTTTTATAATGCACACAAGGATTTTCTTTTATTATAAGGTCCCATTCATCCATTTTATCATCTCATGGCTGTGGGTTTTTTATTATTCTTGCAACTATTTATGCCATCGATTAGGGCTTCTAGATTTGTTCTCCCCCCCCTCCCCTGCCGATGATCTTTATAGTTTGGGATTTTACCCCCAGGTCTCTGATCCACCTTGAGTTGGATTTTGTATGTGATGTGGTGTGGATCTTATTTCCGTTTTTTTATATAGATGGATGTCCAATGTTGCCAGCAACATTTGTTAAAGTGTTTGCCATTTCCCTACTTAATTGATTTCATCTCCTTGTCAGATATCAGTTGCCTATATGTAGATGGGTTGATTTCTAGGTTCTTGATTCTATTCCTTTGATCTATGTGTCTGTCACTGTATCAATACCATCCTGTCTTGACTACTATAGCTGTGCCATAGGTTATGAGGTCAAAGAGTGTGATGTCTCTTATTTTGTTTTTCTTTTTCAGTAGTGATCTACATATTTAGAATCTCTTTCCTCTCTAGACACAATGGAAATTGTCTTTAATTTGTAGATTGCTCCTGGTAAGATTGACATTCTCACAATATTGAATATTTCTGTCCACTAGCCTTGTATATTCTTCCATTTATCTAGGTCTGTTTTTGTTTCTTGAAGTAGTGTTTTGTAATTTTCCTTACATGTTCTTCTGTGTGTCTCTAGTTAGATTTGTTCCTAAGTATTTAATCTTGTGGTTAGCTGTTATAATTAGTATTGATTTTCTTATTTCCTTTCCTATGTTGTCTTTGCTATAGAGAAATCTGACTGATTTCGTATGTTGATTATGAATCCTATAAAGTATGGTGTCATATCATCTGCATATAGAGATATTTCTACCTCCTTTTTGGCAAATATGGATGTCTCTTATTTCCTTCTCTTGCTTTACTGTTCTTGCTAAGACTTCCAATGCAATATTAATTTTATTATAGTTTAGAAGGAAGAAGTCTAAATTCAGGATGCCAACTCTAGAAGGGAGTGGGAAGGCTGTGTGTGTATGTGAGAGAGAGAGAGAGAGAGAGAGAGAGAGAGAGAAAGAGAGAAGGCAGAAGGAGGGAGGGAGGGAGGGGAGAAGAGAGTTTTGAAGGAAAGTCCTTGTTTCCTTCAGCATCTGTAGATCAGACATTCTCTGGACATCATCAGGCATTCTGAGTTTCCTTCTCTGGTATTGAGGAGGTTTGTCACACAGGCTCCTGGGTTCAGAAAGATATATTCCACTCCTGGCATTTATTTTTAAGTGGTAATAAGGGTGCTTATCCCCCTAACAACTGCTAATGCGAAACCTATATTTGGACCAAGAGGCAGTAGTCAGAACAGAGCAGGGTAACACTGCATGGTTCAAAATTGGGAAGGGTGTA
>NW_006399780.1:1995192-2027492 GCF_000299155.1 Elephantulus edwardii | reverse complement strand
GCAGGATAGAGCAGGGTTTAGGGCTGTTGTGCATAGGGTCGCTATGAGTCGCAAAGGACTCGATGGCACATAACAACAACATCCCCCTAACAATGCTCTAAGCTCACTTTCTTTCATCTCTAGCAAGAGAATAGGTATTATAGGTCACACCCTAGGGAAAACTCCCTTACATCCTATTAGGGCTGTGATGGGATTAGTGAGTATAACATTCCACCTTTAATTCTTGTTCAAATATTCAGTTTAACAGATTATGCAGAATAATTACTAGCTTCCACATTTTATTATTTTATACAGCACTTTGAGGAACACAATTGAATCAGTGACACAACCTCACTAGCAAATTCTCCATGTTGAATATAGATTTCTTGTAGGTTTCAATGGAATAAATTATTTAACAACTTGGAATTCTTTCTCCTTTTCTTTTACATACAAGGATTCTGAGGCTCTGTCTAACATAGTTTGGACATGTTGTGAGGAGAGACCAGTCCTTGGAGAAAGACATCATGCTTGGGAGGATGGAGGGCAGACACAGGAGGGGGAGGCCCTCTTTGAGGTGAATTGATTCAGTGACTGGGGTAATCAAGATGGGAGTGTCAGAGACAGTGTGATTGGCACAGGACAGAGTGGAGTTTAGGGCTGTTGTACATAGGGTCGCTATGAGTCGCAAGCGATTTGACAGAACATAGCAACAACATCTATCTATCTATCTATCTATCTATCTATCTATCTATCTATCTATCTATCTATCTATCTATTTGTACTTTCTCATCTCTGAAACAAACTTAAAGATAATGGGAATAACGATAAACAGGTTTTATCTTTCAAGACATTAGTTGTTAACAGCTATCAAATCTCCCTCCACCCATGACGACCCCATGGACAGGATCATACAGTAGAACTTTTCCACATGGTTTTCGTGGTTGCAATGGTTACCATGAGCTATTAAAAACAAACATCTGTCTGAAAGAGGTACAGCCAGAAAAAAATGATAATAAATGGATTTTCTGCATGAGCTACTTGTATGTGGCTTGAGAAGAGAGAAAATTAAGAGCTAATGCTTTGAGGTGTAGGCAAATGGAAAAAGGGAGTATTACTTTCTCTTCTTTTTTTCCTCTTTGGGGATTATTATGACTGTTGAACGTGACATACCTAAATTGCAAGCAATAACATATAGTGATTTTCCACCTTTGAGATGTTAAATAGCTTTCTGTTTCACTTTCAACTTGATCCTTCTCTTTTGTCTCTATTTTCTGCTATTGCAAACACTGGTCTTAGTGCATTTAGAAACCAATATGGACTTCACAGAAATGCTTTTTGAAAGAAAATTAAACAAAGAGATAATGTTGCAAGAGACAAGATACATGATGAATAAGATTGGCTGCTGTTGCTTATGGGTAAAAGCATATACTGTTATAGGGTAGAATTTTTAGCAAGAAAACCAGCAACACAAGCATTTATATGACTGCCAAGACAAATGTATTATAGCTTCTATAAGCATATACCTAACAGCACAATTATTTTGTCTTCTAAAGACATTAGACACTTGTTGCATGTGAGAAGCTGTATTCCCTAAATCCTGTTCTTTAAAAAGCATAGGTCTGGTATGGTAGTCTGCAGTGAGTTAATGCTGATTACCCAAATCTATCTATCTCTGCCATTCCAAATCTACTAGAGAAAATGGCCAGTTTTCTTCACTCGTGATTTACAGACTTGGATACCTGATGGAGGTTTGCTGTGAGATAAACAGACTGGATGGCAGTGAACTGAGCTGAGTTTATAACCTTAGTGAGACCATGAGCATATATCTGATAAGACATTGCTCATGAATAAACTTTATGCAATATATTCCATTGTCATGAACACTCAGACACAAAAAGTAGCACAACTAGTTCAGAAATTAAAGCAATACAAATGCTGAAATACAGTAGGATACATATGAGAAATCTAATCAGGAGATACTGGTATTGTTGTTTGGCCTTATTTCTTGCATGTGGTTTAAGGATGTGTGTGATAAAAGACAGAAGGAGACTCCAGAGTCACTGGCTTGCCATATCACTCTAGATAAGTCATTCCAACCTTGTGGACCAGACTTCCTCAGGTTTATAGACTGGGTCAAATACTGAATAAGAAATTTTGACTCTAGATTTAAGACAAAATAAAGATGGCCCAGGGATTTAAAATGAGGGTACACAGTAATAATATTAATAAAAATAAAAGTTTTTGTTGTTGTTATGTGTTATCAGGTTACCCATGACTCATAGTGACCCTATGTACAATAACTCTGAACTCTGCCCTATTCTGAGTCATTCTCACTAACTCAAATACACCTAATCCCATTGGCCTAGTTACTGTGTCAATCCATCTCATCCGGGGTCTTTCTCTCCTTCCCTGTCCCTCCATCCTTCCAAGTGTGTTGCCTTTCTCTAAGGACTAGTTCTCCTGACCACATGTATGTGAGATGGAACTTCAAAATCCTTGCCTCTAAGAAGAAACTTGTTATTACCCTCTTGAAGACAGATCTATTTGTTCTCCTAGCAGTCCATGGTATATGTTCAATACTCTTCTCCAGTACCACAACTCAAAGGCATCAATTTTTCTTCTATCATCTTTAGTCTTTGTCCAGCTTCCTGATGCGTAACAAGTAATTGCAAAGATCATGGACTGGATCAGGCATACCTTAGTTTATATACTAACATTGTTGCTCTTTAGCATCTTGGAGTTTGATAGCAGATTTCTCCAGTGTATTGCATTTTTTTAAATTTCCTGACTGCTAGTGCCAAAACTGTTGACTGTGGAGCTGAGTAAGCTATAATTGTTAACAAAAATTTAATCTAAAATTATTCATCACTGGGCTTTTGTATGTCATAATCTAGAAAAATCTATTTATTAATTTTTTTAAAAAGGAGGTGGTGAGACTGATACATATTGGCAATATTTAAAAGCAAGTAAGGACTTTAAGGGACTCTGACATGGTGTATTTAAATAATTTGGCTACTAACCAGAAAGTTGATAGTTTGAACTCACCAGTGGGTCTGTGGGAGAAAGATGTCACAAAATGCCTTCTTAAAGATTTACACCCTATATAGCAGTTGTATAGGGTCACAGTGAATCAGTATTGACTTGATTACAGTGCTTTTATCTGATAAGTACATGACAGAAAATATTCATAAAAGAACGAACATTTCAGTGTCAAAAATAAGAAAAAACTATCAAAAGCAAGAACTTTTAAACTATGGATTTACGAAGATTATTATATTGTCTATATTAATCTCATTTTGTCATGGAGTTTTACATGGGAGCTAGTGTCCTAACGTCAAGTTTAGTGCTTTCCATAATATCTGGGAAGAATAATGAGAATGCGGATAACAACTCAAATCAATAAAGAGGTCAGAGAACACAATGAGACAGAAGAGTAGAGTGGAGTCCTTGAGCTTTTGGTAACCTTGGGAAGCAAAGAATTCTTTTTTCCTCTTGCATGTGGTGCCAATAACACACTGTCTTGCACAATTTACATGCCCAATAGTATTTTAAACATAATTAGTATTCAACAAATACTCTGCAATAAACAAATATGCTCATAGAATTCTAACCTGCTTCTCATTTTACATAAAAAAATTAAGAAATAACTATGTTATTTGTAGTCTTCATAACAATTATTTTTAATGTTTGCCTAATTCTCAGTTAAGTGGATTTGGTACCATTTACTTAATATTAATTACAAACATGTATCATTTTATTGTGCTTTGCTTTATTGCACATCAGAGATACTGCAAACAAATTGAAAACTTTTTCAAAATCCCATTTTACACTTAATAGACTATAGAATAAATATAACTTTTATATGCACTAAAAAATTCATGAGACTCATTTTATTGCACTGCTAACTTTGTTGTTTGGGAACTGAACCTATCAGATTTCCAAAGTTTCTCTGTATGTTATGTGTCATCGAGTCACTTGCGACTCATAGTGACTCTATGTACGATAGCCCTAAACCCTGCTCTTGTCCTGTGCCAATCTCACTGTCTCCAACACACCCACCGTGACTACCCCAGTCACTGAAATGACCCACCTTATAGAGGGTCTTCCTCTCCTGTGCTGTCCCTTCACCCTCCCCAGTATGACATCCCTCTCTAAGGACTGGTCCCTCCTTGTAACATGTGCAAAGTATGTCAGATGAAGTTTCAGAATCTTTGCCTTCAAGGAGCAGTCTGCTTTAACCCTCTCCAGGATGAACCCGTTAGTTTTCTTAGCAACCCATGGTACTTTCTGTACTATCTGTATAGTCAGACAATGAACAACCTAGGTTTGAACTGAGCAAGCTGCTCATGTAGAATCCTCTTCCTGTAACTACTGCAGTGAGATCAAATGCCACTAATCATCTCAGTGTGAGCAATTTGTCTCTTGTCTCTCATATGGAGATGATTAGCAACACATGGGGTTTTAAGCAGATAACTTGCAGCATGTGGCCCCAAGCAGGAGAAACCTGTGTTGCTCAAGGGTCAATTATAAGTTATACTTTGATTTTCAACTGCATAGAAGATCAGTATTCCTAGCCCCCATGTTGTTCAATGGTCAATTTAATATTTCCACCTTTTGCTAATACAAGTATCTAGTGAAAATTATTGTATAAAGCAGTGTCTCTATTTAACATGTCTACAGAATATATTTCCCATCAAACTCCATGATATTCTTTAACAATGATATTTTATGGTGCTTGCTGAAAACAAATTTATGTAAATGCATATGTAAATAAAAGGTACTTTGTTGTTGCTATGTGCCATCAAGTCACCCACAACTAACTCATAGCGACCCAATGTACAATAATTCTGAACCCTGTGCTATCCTGAGCCAGTCTCACAGTCTCCAACACACCTACTCCCATTACTCCAGTTACTGTATCAATCCATCTCATTTGGAGTCTTCCATTACTGCACTGTCTCCACACTTCCAAGAAAGAAGTCCTTTTCCAAGGACTGGTTTCTCTTGGCCACATGTCCAAAGTAAGAGATGGAGCTTCAAAATCCTTGTCTCCAAGGAGAAACTTGGTTTCATCCTTTTCAAGACAAACCTATTTATTCTCCTAGCAGTCCAAAATATGTTCAATACACTTCTCCAGCACCACAACTCAAAGGTATCAATTCTTCTGTCATCCTTAATCATTGTCCAGCTCTCTGATGCATAGCAAGTAATTGTAAAAACTATGGCCTGAATCAGATGCACTTTAGTCTCTAGACTGACATCGTTGCTCATGAGCATGTTGGAGAGGTCCCTGACAGCAGATTCCCTTAATGCAACTTGTCTTTTGATTTCCTGGCTGCTGGTGCCAATAATGTTGATTGTGGAGCTAAGCAAACTGAATTTGTTAACACTGTCAATCTCTTCTCATTTTATCATTGTGCTGCCAATTGTCCCAGTGGACAATTGACTCCCAGTGACAGAAAATCTTTGTCTTTGTGACATTAGCTTTAATCCATATTGAAGACTTCAGTCTTCAGCCTTTTGTAGCAAACACCTCATATCTCCCTCATTTCTGCGAGCAAGACTGTGTCATCTGCATACTAGATTATGATATGTCAATATAGACATATATGGTTAATACCAATATGTAAAAATTCAAATATACATAATACTTAAGCATGCAATGCTATACTTTATTTCTGTCCTCAATTAACTATGCTTACATATAAAGAAAAAAATAACAACAAAACAACACCCAAAAACAAAGTCACCATCAATCATAATAGTAAAAAAACTCAACAAAATGTTTCCATAGAGTTAATTCTAACTTATGATACCCCAGTTCAGAATAGAACTGTACTCCATACATTTTTTTCATTGCTGAGTTTTTTGAAATAAATTTCCAGGCAAGGCACTTTTGTGTCAACTTGAACTGTCAACCTTTTCCTTAACAATAAAGGGCATTAAGTGTTTATACCACTAATTTAAATAGGCTTTGTAGCTTCGTCAGGGACTCCAACATTGCTAAATCCACTTATTCCTCTTCTTGAGCACACTGTGGCTTTGTTGCCCAGTTTCCCTTCCAAAGAGTCACAGCCTTTTGTGACTAAGTTCTGTACAGTGAAGTGTGAAAGAAAATGCTGGGTAACTCTCCCAAGTTCGATTACTCCAGGTCTTTCCCCCTTCAGTCTCATGAGAATAAGGCAGGAGGGGAAGACCCTCTATGAGGTGGATTGATTCAGTGACTGGGGTAATCAGGATGGGTGTGTCAGAGGCAATGAGATTGGCACAGGATAGAGCACGGTTTAGGGCTGTTGTACACAGGGTCGCTATGAGTCGCAAACGACTCAATGGCACATAACAACAACAACAGATAGGTAACATCATGATACATGGAGAAAAGATTGAAATTGTCAAATATTTCATCTTACTCGAATCAATTGTCCATACCTTTGACACCAACAGTCAAGAAATCAAAAGATGTATTGCATTGAGAAAGTCTGCTATTAGGGATCTCTCCAAAGTACTGAGGAACAATGGTGTTAATTTCAAGACTAGAGAGCCTGATTCCAGCTATGGTCTTTTCAATAACTTGCTATCCATCTGAGAGCTAGACAATACATAAAGATAACTGAAGAATCAATGTCTTTAAGTTGTGATGTTGGAGAAAAGTACTGAATATCCCGTGGACTGCCAAAAGAACAGGAATGTATGCCTTGGATAAAGTGCAGTCAGAATGCTCTTTGGAGGCAAAGATGGTGAAACTTTGTCATACACACTTTGAACATGTTGCTAGGGAGAGACTATTCCATGGGAAAGGTCATCATTGTTGGAAAGATGGAGGGTCAATGAAAGAGAGGAAGACCCTAAATGAGATAGATTGACACAGTGACTTCAGCAATGGGTTCAAGTGTGTCGGAGATTGACGAGGATGGCACAGGACAGGGCAAGGCTCGAATCAGTTGTCCATAAGGTCACCATGAGTTGTCCTTGACTTAACAGTATATAACAATAACAACTGCTAAGAAGAAACAATAATGTATTAAGAACCGGACTCTGACACAAACAAACAAAACCCATAGCTGTTATCATGCTGATTCCCACTTACAGCAATCCTGTAAGATAATACAGAACTGTCCCAAGGGGGTTTTTCTGAAGCTGTAAATTTTTATACCAGCAGATTGCTTCATTTTTCTTCTACCGAGTGAATACTGTGAAACTGCCAATATTTTTGCTAGTGGCTGGATGTCTAACTACAGCAGCACAAGAATTCCTTACATTAGCCATGTTGTTCTTATGTGCCATTGAGTTGCCTATGACCCATGATGACACAATGTATAACTGCTCTGCAGACTGCCCTGTCCTGAGCCAGTCTCAGTAATTCCAAAACACCAACCCCCATTGCCCCAGTTACTGTATCAATCTAATTCATCCAAGGTCTTCCTCTTCTGTGCTGTCCTTCCACTCTTCCAAGTATGATGTCCTTCTCCAAGGAATAGTGTCTGCTGGCCACATGCCCAAAGTATGTGAGATGAAGCTTCAAAATCTTAGCCTCCAAGGAGAAAGTTGGTTTCACCTTCTCCAAGACAGATTTATTTCTTGGCTGTCCATGGTATGTTCAAGACCTTCTCCAACATCACAACACAAAGGCATCAATTCTTCTTCTGTCATCCTTAGTCATTGTCCAGCTCTCTGATGCATAGCAAGTAACTGCAAAGATCATGGCCTGTATTAGACTGACATTGTTTCTAGCCATAGTGGAAAGCTACTTCATTATCCCTTAATACACAAGCCAAGAGTGTTGTTGCTGTTCAGTGCCATGGAGTTGGCTTCCCCTTCGAATCACCCCGTGTGCAACTGCACAAAACACTGCTTGATGATGCATAACCCTCCCAATCACTGCTATGCTTAAGCCCGTGTTGCATCTACTGAAGGAGTCTTTTTTGCATCTCATTCAGAGTCTTTTTCCTCCATTTTCTCTGATCTTCTGATTTACCAAATGTGATGTCTTCCTCCAGAGAAGGTTCCTCCCAAAGTAAATTACAAAAAGTCTCACTATCTTTGATTCTAAAGAGCATTGTCTGTACTTCTCTCAAGAGATTTCTTCTTTTGGCACACCATTGTATGGTTAACATGCTTTGACAACAGTATCATCCAAAAGCATTCATTCTTCTTCAGTCTTCTTTATGCACTGCCCATCTTTCACATGCACACCAGAAGACTGAAAATACCAAAGCTGGGGTTTTCACCCAGAAGCATCTAACCCAAGCCATGCTCTTTTCAACCTAAGAATGTTAGGATAATGCTGCAATCAAATCTCAGTAGGCTTTTTTCTTCTTCTTCTTTCTTCTGGCCTTAGGGAAATAAAATGGAACAGTGGGGCAGAGGGTATGTGACCATCATTGCTACTCAATTAATTATCCTAACTACCAAGGCGGTTGTCACAACACAGCTCTGAAATATCCCAACAAGGAAAAAAAAAGTCCATGATGTCAAAACAAGCCCTTCGCCCTAATGAAAATTCCCAGGTTTTTTCCCTAATTCTGACAATTTTTCATAGGTCTGCATGGCCAAGGTCCCAGGTGTTAATAACCCACTTATTTTTTTCAGCTACACTGTTAGTGCCCTATACACAGAGCCATGGCAATTACTCATCTATTTAAATCTGGAAGGATTGGCTCAGAAGGTCAAGTGCTCTAGTTTTTTTCTGGGAACACTCCAGGCATCAGCATAATTTCAAACACACAAGGGAAAAATAAAACATTCTCCTTTTCCTTTTTAAAATAATAATTCCTTTGCTAATATAAGTGAATTAAGTGACCCCACAACTCTGATATTCTTCCTGCTTTTTTAAGGTTAATCTCATAAAAGAATTTGTGTATGTCCATTCATAAATTCTCAACTTCTGTGAAAGAAGTCCCAATTTCATTTCTACCTAATGTACTTCATATGCAACCATCATCCATGTGGTATTGGAGACTCGTGTGTTGTAAGTATGATGAACAGTTTTCATTGGAGCATTAAGACTAATTTACCATCCATTAAACACCTTATGGATCACAGCAATCTGACACCAACGTATCTGGGGCCTCCATGAGTCTAGAAGCTGACTTGACAACAGACACCATGTACACTTATATATCTTATAAATACACATACATACACACAGATATTTTAAAGGACTAACTTCTTAACATTTATTGGCAATATACATATATTTAGATGAGGAAGAGAATTCTCCCCTAATGCAACTTTTTCCATACTTGTTTAATATGTAAACTGAGCAAATTGTTCGAGAAGTTAGGCTCTATGAAGAAGAATGTGCCATCAGGACTAAAGGATGTCTCTCATCAATAAATTTTGTTATATGGATGACACATTTTGGTTGATAAAAGTGAGGAGGTCTTAGAGCATTTGCTGCAGAAGGTTAAACACTGCAGATTTCAATATGCCTTGCATCTCAGCATAAAGAAAATAAAAATCCTGTTACAGGACCAATAGACAACTTCATGATAGATGGAAAAAAGATTGAGATGGTCAGAGACTTCATGTTACTTGGATCTACAATCAATACACATGATACCAGCAGTCAGGAGATGTATTGCACTGGGAAAGTCTGCAGTCAAGGACCTCTCCAAATTAAGAAGAAACAAGGATACATATTTGAGGATTATGGTGTACCTGATTCAGGCTACGATCTTTTCAGTCACTTGCTATATATAGTCTGAAAGTTACACAATGAATAAGGATGACAGAAGAAGAAATTCTGCCTTTGAACTGTGGTGTAGAGAAGAGAGTTAAATATCCTATGTCCTGCCAAAAGCACAAATATATAGTCTTAGAGAAGTTGAAGTCAGAGTGCTCCTTGGAGGTAAATGTGATGAACCATATCTCATATACTTTCAGCATGTTGTTAGGTAAGGTTATTCCTTGGAGAGGGACATTATGCTTTAAAAGGTGTAGAGATGGTGAAGGAGATAAAGCTCCTCAATCAGGTGGATTGACATAGTGACTGCAGCAGTGGACTTGAGTGTGTCAGAGATTGTGAGGGTGGCACAGGGTTCAGATATTTTTTTCTTAGTGTTGCTGTGAGTTGTACTCTATTCTATAACACCAAAGAACAATAACAGCAACACAATGTTACGCCTTTAAGGGCCCTGTTCATTGTATGACTTCTTTGGTGTTAGAAGTTTTGAAAATGTTTTGTATATCCACTGTCGTAGCCCCCACTGTGGGCAAGGCCTCCAACTGTCTCAACTGCTGATACATGGTTCACTTGTTGAATAAAGTCTTCTATTTAATCAAAAAGTATGGGTCCAACATAAGAGAATTCTGACCAGACTGTAGAGAGACTGAAGAGAGGTGTAGTCTGACAGAGCCTCAAATCAAAGTTGGAGGCAATGGAATCAAAGTAAAAGGTTTTGCTTCCAGATGATTGAAAGAAGAGGTGGCTTGAGACCACTATGAGACAAAACTTCTGGATGATTGAAGAAACCAGAGGCTTCTTGCATATTTGTTTCTGGATTGAACTTGGACTTTCACTGTGTGGTATCTTTTGCTTTTCCCTGCCATCATTCACTCTATTTTTTAATAAACCCACAACTCTTGTAATGAGTAGTAGACCCAATGATTGGTAGAAAGAAATACATGCAACAGTGTGGGAGACCATTTCTTACTAAGGGATTGGTTTCATATACCAGATGTTATTTATGGAGTCAGTTCTCTGTTAGTGAAGTCAACAGAAGTCAAACTCAGCTGTTTACATGCTCTTTGCATTACTTTACTTCTTTTACAGTCCAATGCCTAATGTTAGACAAAGTTTGTTATTAATGCTTAATAAATGTTCCATATTATGCAAAGGTTATTCAGCCTTAGAAAAATTACCATTATACTAATTAGTAAATCAAAGGAAAAGTATCATATCATCTTCTTAATTAGTTCAGAAAAGGCATTTGACCAAATGAAACATACTTTTGATTTAAATGCTCAACAAAATAGCAATAAAATGAAAAATTCTTCAATATCATTAAAGAATATATACAAAATTCATGGCCTACATTATACTAAATGTACAGAGATTCTTATTGTGAATGGGAACAGGATAAATGCTGTCCTTTATCACTACACGTGTTCAATACCTTATTTCAAATACTAGCCAGAGCAATAAAGCAAGCCCTCCAAATTGACAAAGAGGACGTGAAATTACCTCAATTTTTACATCATCTGATCCTATAAAGAGAAAATATCAAGGACTTATCAAGAAAATGTTTGCACTTAATTGACCAATTCAGCAAAGTCTGAGAGTGCAAAATCAACATAATAAGTTGGATTTATCTATATTAACAAAGGGAATATTGGAAAGAAAATAAGGAAAAATCAGTTTATTATAGCCACCAAAAAGATGAAATATTTAGAAATAAATATAAACAGAGATGCAAAAGAAATATACAAAGAAAACTACAAAACATTACATTTATACAATGGAATACTATACTGCACTCAGGAGCAACAATTTTGAAAATTACTACGTTACTTGGGAGAGACTGGAGAACATTATGCTGCGTGAACGAAGTTTCATTAGGGCAAATACTGCATGAAATCACTGTTGTAAAAATAGAAGGATAACTAGTAAAATGTGTAGGGGGTCCAAAGGGAGAATGGGTGGGAGCAGAGGGGTGACAGTGGACAGGGGGGAATCAGAGTGTCACATAATTTTGTGAATGGAGGAAAGGGGTAAAGGAAATAGAAATATCCAGCAGAGATGAGAAAAGATGGGGTAATGGTGGCATAGTTCAATGGTGATTAATTTTATAAAACACAATGAATGGGAATGATTATATGAAACACAATGTCAATGAAGGATGTATAAAACACAGTATATACAAATTTTGCATGAAAACCAATATAAAATATTTTTTTAAAAAACCACCACAAGAACCTGATGATATCTATATAAATGAGATGTATACTGTGCTCAAGGACTAAAATAATTGTGAAAATTATAATAATATCAAAAAGCAATTTACAAAGTAATCTAGATTCCATAGTAATTTTTAAAAAAAGATGTAAAAGTAATCACTGCTTTATATGAAAAAGAAAGAAATCTCAGATAAGAAAGTGATACAGAACAATAAAAATAAATTAGGAGATCTTATACTTCCTGATCTCAAACCCACTACTCAATTCCAGTAATAATAGACGAGTGCAAAATAATTGAGAATCCAGAAAAAATTCATTCACCTACGTACAATTGATCTTTACAAAAGAGATGAAGTTATTGAATCATGGAAAAGATAGGCTCTTTAGTAAATGGTGCTAGAAAAACTAGATCCCTGTTTCCAGAAAGTCAAGATAAGATTCATACTTTACACTTTGTAAAAATACTAACTCTAAGTGGATAAAGGAAATAGGTCTACAACCTAAAACTATAATGATCATTAAAAAATTGAGGCAAACTTAGGAGCCTGAATCAATGTCATAAATGCATGTATGTCATATGCCATTGAATCAACTACAACCCATAGAGAGCCTATGAATAACACATCAGAACCTGGCCCTATCCCATGCCATCTTCACGACCTCCTCCATGCTTGAGCCCATTATTATAGTCAATTTATCATCCATCTAGTTGAGACTTTCCCTTTCTTTCTGCAATACTCTACCTTTCTAAAACCCTAAGAATGGCATAATTAGATGTCACTCATAACCAAAAAGACACAATGAACAGAGGATAAAATAAATTATTAGAACTTTCTAGAATGGTTATCTCTATATGCATCAAAAGACTTCCTCCAAGAAATAAAATGAGAACCCAAGCACTGGGAAACATTATTTGGTAATGACACATCTGACAAGGAATTTCTTTCCAAAATTTATAGAAAACTCTAACATCTCAACAAGGAAAAACCCAACCAAACAACCCAATTACAAACTGGGCAGAAGATAGGAGTAGACACTTTGCCAAAGGTATTCAGATGGCAAAAAAACACATGAAGTATGCTTAAGATAATCTACTACTAGAGAAATTCCAATTAAAACCTTGGATATTATCTCACCTCAGTCATAATAGAAAAATTTAATAGGATAACAAATATAAAATGCTGTGGAGGGTGTGGAGAAATTGAAACTCTCAGACTATGCTGCAGTAAATATAAAATGGTACAATCACTTCAGAAAGCAATTTGGTGCTTTCCCAAAGATTTGGAAATAAAAATACCATTTGATCTGGATTAGGTATATATCACAAAGAAATAAGAACTACTCACTAGCTCATAAACATATACTTGCATTTATTGCAGCATTAGTTATAAAAACAAAGCATTATAATTAATCAATTAATTGTAATGATGCCATAAAACAAGATGTGTAATGATTATTTCATGAAAAACCAATATGATTTGTAAATGTTGAGTCAAATGAAAAAGAGAAAAATGAAAATAAATCTCAATAGTCATAGAGGGGGAAACTTAATAAATTGAAATGAACTTTCATTTCATTTACAGGCTGTTAACCTATCAGTTCATTAACTGGCTTCAAAGAACTGAACTGCTTCTTAGAGAATCTAGGGCTTTCGGAAGCCAACTCCCAATCCTTGTCATAGATTCTTATTCATAGTGATCCTACAATACAGAGTAGATCTACTCTACAGGGTTTGCAAGACGATGGTATTACAGAAGTAGACTATCTCCTGTTTCTCCATCGGAGTGGCTCTCAAAAACTCAAACTTATTGTCTCAAATCAAAATTAACTCATAGCTGACCTTCCAGCAAATTTTCAGAGGCTATAAATTATCCAGAAGGTGATTACTCATCTTTCTTTCAAAGACTGGCTAGTAGATCTGCATTACCTGCCTTTGACTGGTAGTGCAACTCCTTGACCAGTAGGCCTCCAGAGCTCCCTAATGGACTGGTGTGTTCAAATCACTGTTTTTTAAATTGTTGTTTCATGCACTGTTGAGTCAGAACTGACCCACAGCTGATCCTCCCATGGGTTTTCCTTCTCACAGAAGGAGATTGCCCATCCTTCTCCCGAGAAGCAGTGAATGGCCTCAAACCACGTGCTTTTGGGATAGCAGCACAGCTTGAGTTACCAAGAAGCCTCAGCATAAGTTAGGCATGGCATGTACATCTATGGGCTAATTTGAAAAGATTACATACATTTTCCTCTTGGCCTGCTGGGTTGAAGAATGATGACTGCTATGTCATTTATCGAGGGATTTATATGGCTTTCAAAGTTTTTCTTTCTGAGAACAAGGACAATTTCCCTATGTTTGTTTGAAAATCAAGCTGGCGGGTGCCTTCCCAAATCATTTGGTAACTGTGAAGCTCTGTTGTAAAGATCAATTTCCACTACAGAACACTATGTTAATCACAGAGCCCACTGTTGGTGCTCTACCAACAACCACCAGGCATAATCATGATTATCACCCTGCTTAACTCGTCTCACCTGCAGTCATGCAATCATTCTAGGAGACAAATAGCTGCCAAACCATCCGCCTCTGGGTCATTTGTTCATCTTGCAGAGCTGTGTATGGCAAATACTGGGTGAGAATCCCCAATGATGTTTTTCTACAATTTCAGTGATTTCAGAGTGTTTATCAACTCATCTACATCACTCTCCTCTTTAGAGTCAAGGTAATTATGTTGTCAGTTAGGGCTTATGGCATAATAACCCATCCCTAATACTTTGTGGCTCCAAACATGATGTTGTTATTTTCCACAATTACGTGGGCTGGCTAGGTGGTTACCCTTCTGGCTGTGTGTTGGCTCACTCATTTGGTTGCAATCAGCTGGAAGATGGCTAGATTGACCTATAGTCACATGTCTGGCAGTTGGTACAGTCTCTTGGCTAGGGTATCTGGGTCCTCCTTCACATGCTTGTTCATCCTCTCATTGACTGGATTGGCTCACATACATGAGGGTCTTGAGTCACTATTTCAAGATGGTAAAGGCAGAAGCTGTAAGACATTTTCAGGCTGTAGACTCAGAAGTTGTAAAAAATTCACCTTGATACATTTTATTGGTCAAAGAAAAAAAATCACAAGTCCAGTCAAGATTTAAAGGATTTGTATAATTTGATGGGGAGAGGGAGAGGTAGTGAAGGAAATGGAAAAAATACAGAGTGAAAAACAGTGTATTCAAACTTTGTAAATAAACCAGTATTTTAAAAAAAAAGAAATAATATAAAGATGAGAGGCAATATTGAAAAAATATTTAAAGGATGTAAAATTAGACTTCATCTCTTGATTAAAATATTAGTAAAATCATATTATAATGGGCTGTGCATGTGGTAATGGGAGACATTTTTGGCCAATCTTGTCAGGAACTTTGCTGGAGTACTGAGAAGCAACAATGTCACTTTAGAGACTAGGGTACACCTAATCCAGGCCATAGTCTTCACAGTTACATTCTATGCATCACAGAGCTGGATAATGACTAAGGATGACAGAAGGAAAAGCAATGCCTTTGAGTTGTGTTGCTGGAGATTGTCTTAAACATGGACTTCCAAGAAAACAAATGGGTCTGTCTTGAAGATGATGAAACCAAGTTTCTCCTTGGAGGCTAAGATTTTGAAGTTTCATGTCACATATTTTGGGCATGTGGCCAGAAGGGACTGGTCCTTGAAGAAGGATATTAAGCTCAGAAGGTTGGAGGGACAGGGCCAGAGAGGAAGACTCCAGAAAAGATGGATTGATACAGTAACTGGGGCATTGGGGTAGATGTGAGATGTGTTGGAGTCAGTGAGATTGGCTCAGGACAGGGCAGGCTTCAGAGCTGTTGAACCCTCATTACATGCTAAGTAGTCCCAATATCTGTGTTAAGAATAAATAAGTAAGACAGACATAGTTCCAACCCACACAAACCTCATGGCACAGTTATACAAAAGGTACTGTAAGAACACATAGTAAAGCCCTTGATGAGGTTCAAGAATGCCAATTAAGACTTCCCAAAGACAAGAACCATCAGTTTGTCATACCATGGAGACATGTGTGTTACATGATGTTGGAAGCAACACTATCAGTACGTCAACCACCAATAAATCAAGAACATGGATGAAATAATTTAAAAAATATGTAGTGTGAATCTACCAGTTGCTCAATAGGAGAAAGATGAGTGTTCTGTTTCCATGAAATTTGCTGCCACTGAAAATGTACTGGAGGGTCAGCTGTGGGTTAATTCTTATCCCACAGTACATAACAACAACTATTCCTTCCTTCCTTCCTTCCTTCCTTCCTTCCTTCCTTCCTTCCTTCCTTCCTTCCCTCCCTCCCTCCCTCCTTCCTTCCTTCCTTCCTTCCTTCCCTCTTTGCTTTCACCTCCCTCCCTCCTGCTCTCCCTCCCTTGTTCCCTCCCTGCCTACACTCCTGCCTTCCACTTGGCTGAGTCCTCATTCTCAGTGAATTGGAGTTATATAATGATTAAATATGATAATCACTCTCCATATTGTGATCTGATGTGATCAGCCCTAATTCAATATAAGTGATTAAGATAGACTAATGATTAAAGATGATAGAAGAAGAATCAAAGCCTTTGAGCTGTGGTGCTGGAGAAGAGTATTGAACATACCATGGACTGCTAAGAGAACAAAGAGATCTATCCTGGAGAGGGTGAAACAAGGCTGCTCCTTGGAGGCAAGGATTTTGAAGTTCCATCTCAAACTTTGGGCATATTGTCAGGAGGGACCAGACTATAGAGGACATCACACTTGGAAGGGAAGAGGGACAGCACAAAAGAAGACCCTATATGAGATGAATTGACTCAGTGACTAAGGTTATGGGGGTAGGTGTGCCAGAGAAAATGAAATTGGCTCAGGATAGATGAGTTTCAGAGTTGTTGTATATAGGGTCACAAGCAAGTCAACAGCACATAACAACAATATAACACCTTTAAAAAGCTGTAAAGCTTCGGTCCTATGTAAGGAGAGTTTTCATGATAGGTGGCCTACATCTTACAAGCAATTATAAAAGAGAAACATAAACAGAGAAGATATTTCAGTAGCACCAAGAAAAGAGCCAGAAGCAGACTGTGTCCTTTGCATTCATGAGGATTTTGCTATGAACTTCCTAGGTGCAGGAGAAGTCTGATGTCAAAACATATTAAGATCTCCAAGGAATCCCAGACCTATAGATGCTGAAAGGAAATAAGGACTTTACTTCTAAACTATAAAACAGTAGGCAAATAAAGGTTTCCCCTAGAATCTGAATTCACATCTGAACCTATGGAAATTATTTGAGAAGCTAGACTCTATGTAGAATGTGGCATCAGGATTGGAGGAAGACTCAATAACCTTCATTATATGGATGACACACCTTGTTTGCTATAAGGGAAGAGAACTTGAAGGCTAAACACTGCAGTGTTCAATATTAATTGAAAACAAAATTCCTCATCACTGCACCAATAGGCAACATCATGGTAGATGGAGAAGATTGAGTCAATACACTTAGTACCAGCAGTCAGGAGATCAAGAGATTTATTGCACTGGGAAAGTCTTTAGTAAAGGCTTCTCCAAATTATTAAGGAGCAAGGCTGTCACTCTGAGGACTAAGGTGTGCCTGAGTGAAGCCATGGTCTTTTCAGTCACTTGCTGTGCATCTGACAGCTGGACAATGAATAAGAATGACAGAAGAAGTGATTCCTTGAACTGTGGTTTTAGAAAAAAATGCTGAATATCATATGGACCTCCAAAAGAACAAACAGAATCTCTTGGAGATGTAGCCAGAGTGCTCCTTGGAGACAAGGATGATGAAGCTTCATTTCACATACTTTGAGCATGTTGCTAAATGAGTTTATTCCTTGTGCTTGGAAAGGTGGAGGAATGGCAAAGAAGAGGAAGATCCTTAACCAAGTTGATTGACACAGTGACTGTAGTATGCACTTTGAGTGTGTCAGAGATTTGTGAGGATGGCACAGGATAGGAAAGGGTTCAGAGCTGTAGTTCATAGAGTCACTATGAGTTATACTGAACTCAATGCCACCTAACATCAACAACACTGAACATAACTAAACATCATCTGATTTAGTACTAAACATTAAGCCTTCTATGTTAGTGTTATTGTCATTACTCCTCAATAATTTGGAGAGGTCCCTAACTGCAGAATTTCCTAGAGTAATATGTCTCCTTATTTCCTGATTGCTGATACCAAGGATATTAATTGTAGATACAAGTAAGATGAAGTTATTCACAGTTTCAATCTTTTTTCCATCTCTCTTACAGACCCAGTGGTAAGAATCTGTTTTCTTGACATTGAGATGTAGTTCATATTGAAGGCTTTATTCTCTGATCTTCTGAAACAAGTGCTTCAAGTCCTCCTCACTTTTAGCAAACAAATGTGTCATCTGTATAACGTAGGTTATTAATGAGTCTTCCTCTGATAACTGATGCCACACTCCTCTTCATAGAGTCTAGCTTCTCGAAAAATTTGCTCGGCATACCAACTGAACAAGTATGGAGAGAGAAAATACAACACTGACTTACTCCTTTAATTTTAAACCATGCAGTGTCCTCTTATCTGTTCACATAACACCCTCCTGATTCTACGTACAGGTTTCTCATAAGCACAGCTAAGTATTCTAGGACTCCCATTATTCTCAATGTTAACCAAAACTTGTTATAAACCACACAGTGAAATGCCTTTGCATAATCAATAAAGCACAAATAATATATTCTTTTGGTATTGTTTACTTTCATCCAGGATCCATTTGACGTCAGCAAAGATATTCCAGTTGCCATGACCTGTTCTAAATCCTTCTGGCAGTTCCCTATCTATGTACCGTTTTAGCCAGTTTTTTTCTATATTTTATTAATTTTCATAAACATTTACAGAGATTTTGGGTTTCCATTCATTCATTGTTGCACTATTCTCTCTACCCTCCTCCCAGTTTGTTCTTGTCCAAATGCCACAGTGCTTGTCAAAGCCAGTTCTGATTAATCTTCTTTCTCAGTGTGCCCTTTGCCATTCCCTATCACTCCTCCCTGAGAGAGACTTCACCCTGAGTCATAAGGAAAAGGGGATGGCGTATTCTCTTTTAGCCATTTTTGAATGATCTTCAGAAGTGTTTTGCTTGCATGTGATAGTAATGATATTGTTCAATAGTTTTCACATTCTGTTTGATCACTCTTTTGGGAATGGGAACAAATATTGATCTCTTCCAGTCTATTGGCCAGGTAGCTGTCCTCCAAATTTCCTGGCACAGACTGGTGAGCTCATCCAACGCTTGTATCTGTTAAATTAAATAAGTCAATCATATTCCACTGATTCCTGGGGCCTTATTTTTGGTCTATGCCTTCAATGAAGCTTTCACTTCCTCCTTCATTACCACTGGCTTCTGATCTTACGATACTTACTGAAATTTTTCAGTGTCAGTTAGTTCTTTTTAGTACAGTGATTCTGTGTATTCCCTCAATCTTCTTTTGATGCTTTCTGGGTCATTCAATACATTGCCCCTAGCATCTTTCAGTCGAGGCTTAAATTAGTTTTTCAGTTCTCAGATTGAGAAAAGCAGAGCAAGTTCTTCCCTTTTTATTTTCCAATTTCAGCTCTCTGAACATTCCATTATAATACTTTTCTTTGTCCTCACTAGCTACCCTTTGAAATCTTCTGTTTTGCTCTTTTTATGTTTTCCCTTTGTTTTGGCTTCTCAACCTTGTAATGCAATTTTTAGAGTCTCTTCTGACATACACTTCAGGTTTTTTTTTTCCTTTCTCCTCTGTCTTTGTAATTACTTTTTGCTTTCTTAATAGATGATATCCTTGAAATATTTCCATAACACATCTGGTCTTCAATCATTGGTCTTCAGTACGTCAAACCTATTAAGATGATCTCCAAATTCAAATGGAATAGATGAATATCATATCATGGTTCTTGTGGGCATTTTAATTTTCTTCAGCCTCAATTTGAACTTGTATAGGAGTAATTGATAGTCTGAGTCACAGTCCACCCTTGGCATAGTTTTGACTGCTGATACTGAGCTTCTCCAACAATTTCTTCCATAGATGTAGTCAATCTGATGCCTATGAAGCCCCTCAGGTGATATCCACGTGTACAGTCATTGTATATTTTTAAAAGGTACTTGCAATGAATAAATCATTATAAATACAAAATTTGATCATTCTATTTCCAGCCTCATTTCTATCGCTGAGCCTATATTTTCCAACTACTATTCTTTCTTTACTGTTTTTAACTTTTGCATTCCAGTCACCAATTATCATTAACACACCTGATTTCATTGTTCAGTCAATTGCAGATTGCAATATTTGATAAAATTCTTCCTCTTTGGCTCTAGTGTAAGAGCATAAACTTAAATAATAGTCATATTAACAGGTCTTCCTTGTATGCATATAGATAATATCCTATCATTCATAACACTGTATTTCAATATAGAACTTGAAATTGATTTTATTACTATGAGCATACCACCATTCTCCTGTTTTTTATTCCCAGCACAGTATACCGTATGATTAACTGATTCAAAGTGGCCAAAGCAGGTCCATCTCATCTCACTAATGTCTAGTGTAAGGTAAAAAGTGTCTGGTAAACTAGATAAAGTAAAACAGAGGAGTTTATTAGCAGCTCTCAGGTGGCATTCCGCAGTTCCAGGTGGGAGAAAGGCAGTATGGGGCAGGGATGTTGTGAGGAAATTACAGGCCAAATTTTATATGTAGGGGTTGGGAGTATGGTGGTCAGCTCAGTGGTCAGCCCTCCATGAAGGACGCTGATCAGTGCCCTCTGTTAGTTCCCAAATATGGAGCTACTCAGTTCCTTTAGGTGGATTATGTCATATCTGAAGTTGAGCAGGATGTAGCCAGTGGTTGCGCTCTCTTCTAATTGGCTGTAACCATATGACACCAGGCCAATCGGAATGTGTCCCTATGACACTGGGATGATTAGAATGTCTCCCATAAGGTATGGTTAGAGTGGAATGTCCCCTAGTTCCCAGGTAGCCTTACACTTACTATGTTGATGTTCATGCATTCCGTTTCCTCAGCTGCTAGGTTGGTCATATATAATGGCTGTAGCAATAGACCACGTTAATGATTGCGAAGTTGAAAAAAAATTGGAAAATGTTTTATTTCATTGTGTTTGACTTTGTGCTGCCATACATCAGAGCCAACATGATGGCAACTAATAGTAACAAGAAAGATGATGCCAAATTGTGTCTCAAAATAATACATGGGGTTTGTGGAGAAGGGACAACATCCCAGAAAGATGGACCCATAGAATCAAAAGCAAGAACTGTACAAAGAATATTAGCAGTGGTTCATAAATGGTTCCTCAAGCAACTAAGTATTCTGCATCCTCCATGAATTTGAGAAGTAGAAAAATAAAGCAAAAAATTTAACAGAAGTAGGTAATAAATATTTATTACATACAGAATGTGGGTATAACCATAGTAGTCCAACCAAACAGGGAGTGAAGACTAGGAGGGATTACTTTTCATTTAATGGGGAAAACACAGCTCATGGAAGAGTGAAAAAGCCTTTGTCAGTGATGCCACCCCTTACTATTGGTCCTTTCTTTGCACAGAGCTGCCCAGTGACCAAAATTCTTTTCTTCTAAAGCCCAACATTCTGGTTGTGTCCTTAGAGACACAGCCCGAATGGATGTTTGATTCTCTTTGTAACATTGAGGTCCTTCTAAGCCCAGCAATCAATGTAAGGTCAATCACAAGAAAATAAACTGTCAGATTGACATCCAGAATGACAGTGCTCAGCTCAAATCCCAGTGTACAGGAAGAAATTACCTCCTACATCAAACTAGTCAGGGAGCCCTGTCAAATTAGGATATTTTGTAGTTGTGCTCTTCGTTTTTTTCATCTTTACTCTCACTGCTCTGCTTCAAACCTTATCTTTCATTTGTTCTTTTACAATAAGCTAACCAAGTTTTCTGTCTGCAATGTTACTACCTTCCCCCTTCTTCCCTTGCACAACTGCCAAAGTTATCTTCTTAAAAAAGAAATCCGATTATGTAATGCCTCTGCTTTTCAACTTTAAATGACTTTCCATTGTTACAAGGATATGCAGCATCCTGTTTTGCCACATAATAGCTAGACAGTGCAGCATGGGAGCATTAATAACTGGATGAGGAAAGAAAGTTTCTCAGCTCATGTTTCTCTTAGATATAGATCTTAAGAGAGATATAGATCTTAAGAGTTGCATACTTTCCCTTTTGAAATTCAGATGCTTATTAGTATTTAGAAGAGTTCAACTGAAACACAAACCTGACCTTTCTATGGGAAAGCTCCGTTAAGAAGTTTTGTTATTGTTAGGTTTCAACTCATAACAACCGTATACATAATAAAACATTAAACTATTCAGTCCTACATTTTCTCAAAATTGTTGCTATATTTAAGTCCATTGTTGCAGTCATTGGGCCAATGTATATTTGATGGTTTTCTTCTCTTTTCTGATCTTCTACTTTACAAAGCATGGCATCCTTCTCCAGGGAATGCACCCTGCTGACAACGTGCATTAAGCACATAAGCACATGAAGCTATCATTTAAACATCCTCACTTCAAAGGTTCATTTTAACTGTGCTTAGGGGAGCTCTGGAGCCTAGTAGTAAGAAGCTACACTACAATTCTGAAGGCACAGGCACTATCTTCCTGTGAGATTTACAGCCTCTGAAAATCTGCTGTATGGTCTGCTATGAGTCTACTGTACCTCAACTGCACAAAGCAGCAACAACAATTTCCAAGTAAGATCAGTCCTATAAGTTCATGAAATATTCAAAATTCATCTCCAAAACCATAATTCAGAGGCATCAATTCTTCTTTGGTCTTTCTTACATATTGTTTAGTTTTTATGAGAGGATAACGATAGTAAAAATACAATGGTCTGTGTCAAGCAAATCATATTTGTCAAAGTTTTCATTCATTCATTCATACACATTTTCTCCTCTCTTTACCCCAACTCACTTTGCAATGCTTGTCCTGATTCAGATCATTACTTGTCATATATACAATGTCTAATTATCCATTTCTTTCAAATTACCCTTCCCTTCACCTATTCTAATGCAGTGTTCATTATCCATTCTTTTTCTACTTTCTTCCTCCAACCATATCTGTAATATTATTATAACAGTGGTTTTATGCAGTATGTGTCCTTTCATGACTGAGATATTTCACTCAGCATAATATCTTCCAGACTCATTTATATTCTGCAGTGTTTTATGGAGTTCACTATTTTTCAAAGCTGCAAAATATTCATTGTGTGGATATTTCAGTTTTTCTATCCATTTATTTGTTAATGGTTACTCAGGCTGCTTTAATCTCTTTGCCATTGTGAATAATGCTGAAATAAACATGGATGTGTGTACATCTGCTTGTGTCACAGTTCTGATTCTTTAGGGTATATTGCTAATAGTGGGATAGCTGGATCAAGTTGTATGTCTACTTTCAACTTTTTTGAGGAAGCACGAGACTATTTTCCATAATGTTTGTACAATTTTATATTCCCACAAGCTGTATATTGTTTCTCAGGTGTGTCCATTGTAGACAGAATACTGATAGATTTTGAGTTTTATTCAATTTGTGGCTTAGTGACAAGAAACTGCACTGCAGTCCTGAAGACATGTGGTTCAAGGCTACCAGCTGCCCGCAGGAGACGGATAGGCAATCTCCTCCTGTGTGTTTAACTGCCTCTCAAACCACCTGGAGAGTCAGCTAATGGTCGGTCCCCACTCTAAGGTATACAACAACAACAACAACTGCTTTTGTTACTGGCACATTTAAACCCTTTTTATTCATCATAATTAACAAGAGACAAGGTCTTATTGTTTTTGTTGGATTCTTTTTTTGTGTTGCCGGTTATTTTGAGCCATCCATTTTTCTGTGGTGCCTCTATGATAAGGACTTTCTTTAGTATTTCTTGCAGTGTTGGCCATGTTTTCACAAACCCCCTTAGTCTCTGTTTTTCTGAGAATGTCCTTGTTTCTCCATCATATCTGATGTACAGTTTGCTGGGTGCTGTATTTTTGGTTGGCAGTTGTTCCTGTGAGTGTTTTGTATATGCCATTCTGATGTTTTCTTGGTCACATGGTTTCTGCTGAGAAACTGAAGTTTAATCTTACTTGCTCTCCATTTTCAGAATTCTCCCCTAGTCTTTGATTTGAAGAATTTTACTATGATATGCCTGGGCAGTTTTCCTTTGAGATCTGTTCTATTTAAGGTTTTTTCTGCTATTTTCTCATTGTTCATGATACTTGGAACGTTTTATTCTAGTAACTCTCAGGGGTTTTTTGGTGCTATTTTATTTGCTACTTCTTTCTCTGGAATTCCAATCTCACATGTTTTTCCTTCTGATGGTGTTCCACATTATTCTTATGCTTTCTTCATTTTTCTTATTTTTTGTTTCTACTTTTTTCTCTAGCAGATCAGTACTGAGAGCTCTATTTTCTGTTTTGCTAATTCTGTGTTTCATCTATTCAATTCTGGTCTTCATTCTCTCCAATATCTTGACAGCTTCTGAGATGTTGGTCTTCTTATTGTGTGGATTGTTGTATCTTGTTTTTATATGGTTTCTAATGTTTCACTCATTTTGTCTGCTTTGTGTTATATTGCTTTTATAAGTCCCTCTAGGTAACATCATGATAGATGGATGGAGAAAGGAGTGGCACTATCAATAATTTCATCTTACTTGTATCACAATCAATATGCCTGGTACCAGTAGTCAGATCAGGAAGCATATTGCTTTGAAAAAGTCTACTGTCAGGGATCTTTCCAAAATACTGAAGAGCAATGATATAAATTTGAAGACTAAGGTGCATCTGATTCAGGCCATGGTCTTTTCAGTTGCTTGTTATGCATCTGAGATCTGGACAATGAATTCAGTTGTGATGCTGGAGAACAGTACTGAATATCCCATGGACTGCCAAAAAAATGAACAGATATATCTTGGAAAATGTGCAGCCAGAGTGCTCCATTGAAGCAAAGATGGCAAAACTTTGTCTCTTATACATTGGACATGTTGTTAGATGGGGCTATTCCTTGAAAAGAGGTATAATGCTTGGAATGGTCGAGGGTCAGTGAAAGAGATAAAGACCCACAATGACATGGATTGACACCATGAGTACAGCAATGGGCTAAAGCATATCAGAGATGATGAGATGGCATAGGTTAGGGCAGAATGCTATTCTGTTTTTCATAGGGTCACTATGAGTCATACTCGACTACACCTAACAACAATAAAAACAACTGAGGCTTGCTTGTAACTTCCTTCAAGTCTTCATCTTTTTCTTTTATCCAGTTAAAGTACTTGATCATACTTCTGAATTCTGTGTCAGGAAGTTCCATCTTCCTTTCCTCCTTCACACTATCCACTGAATCTATGCTTTGATTAATTTTGGGGGTGATAAGTTTCTTTGATTTTGTGTGGGGTTTGAGGTGGTCTGCTTCTTCTGCGTTATTACTGTTTTTGTAAAAAAAACACCTTTTAAACTTTTATTGGACCTGATCTCATTTAGAATGTACATAATAGCCAATGAGTTATCCATGCATAGCCCAGGCATTGCTCTTGGAGATGTGGGTACCAGGTCTTTTTTTCCCCCTGCCTGATCTATGGGAAGGATGCACCTGGCTGGGTTGGCTGAGCTGAGGTGTAGCTTCGAGGAGCTCCCCTCAATGACTGGATCTGAGCCTGAGTCTTAGCTCAAGCAGGGACCTCCAGGATGTGGGCCCCAAGGTGTCTCCTGTTTTCCTCATCATTTGATTTCTATCTACTGCCTCAATAAGCATTGGAAGTGAAGTCAATGAAAATAAAATCCTTGGCAACTACGATGTCTTCTCTACTCATCATGATGTGCTTAGTAGTCCAGCTGTGAGCACATTTCAGACCATAGATGTTGTAAAAAATCTTCAGTTACTTTATTTTTTACATTGGTGGCTGAAACATAATTTTGAATAGTAATTATATGAACTATTTTTCTTGTGTGTGTGTATATACACACACATATACATATGAGTTGGAAACGACTCATCGGCACATAACAACAACAACAACATGTGTGTGTATATACATTTTTACATGAAAAATGGTTTTTTTACATATGTTTTAAATATGTTTTTACATATTTACAAGAAAAATATATATATTTGT
The DNA here is from genome assembly GCF_000299155.1 of Elephantulus edwardii. Lineage (NCBI taxonomy): Eukaryota > Metazoa > Chordata > Mammalia > Macroscelidea > Macroscelididae > Elephantulus > Elephantulus edwardii. The sequence continues at coordinate 2,001,442 of NW_006399780.1, read as the reverse complement.
CTTGTGTGTGTGTATACACACACATACATATATATATTCCTATAACTGGCAACATTGTATCAATCAAAACTCCTACCAATGATCTATGAAGAGATTTACTCCACAGAATGAAAGCGGAAATAAGATTACCAGAAATATTTGAGAAACATGCAAACCTGCCTTCATGATATCAGGGAGGAGGTCTGGACACCTAGAAAATACCTCCAAATGGTAAAAGTGACATTCTCCTATGAACAGACTAACCAGATATTGAGAGAATATTCCCAGCATCCAAAGTATATATCGTTTTTGAGTATCATTACTATAGTATTCACAGCATCAAAAATTTCTCCTTCCAAAATTACTCATTCTGGTATTTTTAAGTAAAATTTCCTTTCCGCCCTTCTCTAGTAAAAAAGCTGTGATGCAACCCCTAGTCTAATCCACCAGTTGCTCCATGGGAGAAGGATATGCAGTCTCCTCCCTGTTATTTACTATCTCTGAAAACCCTTGGAGGGTCAGCTATGAGTTAGTTCAAACGATGGCACAACACAACAATGACAGTCTTAGTCATGTTGTCTCTCAGCTTGTCAGTACAGAAACAATGTGCTCAAGTTTCAGTGTCCAAGCAATGCCAGGGGAGCAAAACTGAAGAGGAATGGAAAGGGCAGAGAAGGAGGATGTCTTCAGTGACCTAATCCAGGTTCAACTGGATGGATCCTAGAGTTTCTGGGCTTCTTGTTTCCCCAGATAAGACTAACCCCTCAGGTGAGTCTGAGATAAGTAGAGATGCTTTGATATGATGCCAACTACAGAAGCCTGGGCTTTAAGACCTTGGAAAGGAAAGGACTTGTGCTAATCCAGCCAAAAAGCATGCAGATCTGCAAGGGTTTATAAGTTGGGTCTGATATCAGTTCCTTGTGAGAAAGACAATCTAATTGTTGTGATGAGAGTCAAGGGGAGGAAGAAAACTATGATTATAGTTAACCTAAAGGTGTAAACGAAACAGGGAAAACTAATGAAGTTTATAAAAACTATAGAGGAAACTCTCATGTTAGGCCAATTATCAGCAATCTCTGCATACAGATAATAAAGCCACTGATTGCTATTTTTGTGTTCTTTTCTGCTAAAAGCAAGAGTTGTGTTGGTACCTAGATGTGGAGCCATATTATATTGTTAAGGAACTTATTTTTACATAAATTAAAAGCTGTTAAATTAAGGAAGAGAGTGAAACAGTGAAGGGATAAACAGAAAACAAAAAAACTTTCACTTCCATGTACTATGTCCATAACTATTTGTAGCCACTGATAAGACAAAAAGATATGTTATTGATACTGTCAAGTCTGAAGTGACTCATAGCTGACCCTCCAGCAGGTTATCCAGTTAGTAAAATCACATGAAAAGAGATCGCCCATATTTTCTCCTGTGGAGAAGCTGATGGATGACCACCGTGTGTCTCGGTATTGCAGCTCCTTGCTGCAAGGTTGTCAGAGCTCCCTTTAAAACAGAGTGTCTTACATATCAGTCAAGATGGGCTAAGTTATTGTTATCACAATAATGTTGTTGTTATTGTTGTGTGCCATAGAGCTCAAAACAACTGATAGCTCCATTGGATTTTCAGAGTTAATACATCCCATGGGAGGAGATTTCTCATCCTGCTCCCATGGAGGAGCTCATGGATTTGAACCCCGTGCCTTTGGGATTGCAGCATTGCTTCTTACCACTAGGTCACCAGACCTCCTCATCCCAGTAATGTTATTGTTATTATGTATCACTGAGTCAGCACCCATCCACAGCTGACGCTCTGCTAGGTTTCCAGAGGCAGTTAATTACAATGAAAGGTGGTGAACAGCTAGTGGACTTGAACTATGTGCCTTCAGGATTGCAGTGCAGCTTCTTGCCAGTAGGCCACCACGAGTCCTCCCTATCACAATAACAGATGACTAAAAAATATCTCCATAGAGCCAATCCACAAAGTGATGCTTCTTGCTCATGCTGTAAGAATGTTGCAGATCACCTGGCCTGAGAATTACGTTTACTCTGGGCTAATAGAGAAGTGGTTTTCTTCAATGCTGCCATTTTCTATTGAAGCAAACAAAGGTCTGGAAGGTATTATGCCAATAAATCTTACACAAAGAAGGAGACACAGGTCATGTGACCTGACTCTACCCCAAAATGAGCTAGATACTGCAATCTTGCCATAAGCTTTGGAGTAAACATGCCAATCAGCTTTGGTGCATTTCACAAGTAACTGTCACATACTGCAATGCTTCTAAGTATTGGCTCTTACCATGTGCTGGACACTGTGCAGAGTGCTTCAAGGACAGTGCCTAATCTAGGAGAATTTGGTGACTTCAGTGCCTCGGTCAAAGTCAGCGCTCCTATCCACCCTCCTTATAATACAGTGTCTTCAAGGATGTTTGAAAACTTTGAACTACTAGGGGCAAATCCCAACTTAACACCAATAGGTAAACCTCTTGTCTGGGTTCATTGATAGATGAGTTCCTGATTTAAAAGACCAAATACTTGATTTCTTATATATTCCATAAGAAAGAATACCTTGGTATGTTGTGTGGATGTTATGCATTTAAAATAATTCTCAAAAGGAAAAGCAAGAACTCCCCCTCACTCACTCACATTCTCCTTCTAAAGTGCAGTAACAATTTTTGAGGAAAAAAAAAGTATGCAGCTCCTTCTTCTACCTTACAGCCCTATCAAAACAAGGTCACATTTCACGCAAGAATAACACAATAACTAGTGTGAGTAAATATGGAGATATAAATAACGAAACTGCATTCCAAGGACAGGCAAGATTTCAAGATCACCTTTGAGTGGTTGACTCAGTGAAACACCCTTCTCCATGTTTTTGTATTTTTGTTTTGCAACAGTTAAGATCATTTGATGATATCACATATTTCCTGGATATAAGTAAAATCTAAAACTTTGTAGATGTTTATACAATAGTGCAAACCATCTCTATAAAAACCAGATATGCAAACAAATTGACTTCCTTCACCAAACTGTTGAATGTGGCACATTACACTAGAAAAGAGGAAAATCAGTAAGCCAAATATTTGTAGGCCTAGATTTTGTTTCTGTTTGAAACACTACCTCATTGACTTTGGGCACTCACTTATTCATTCACTCAATCACTCATCCACTCACTCATTGTTGTTGAGAACCAATTTATATTATAGTTGACCCTCTAATGGATTTTCAGAGCCTATAAATCACACAGGAAGGGAATGCCCATTTTCTCCCTTAAGAACCGCTGACGATGAATTTCAACTGCCCGCCTTTAATTTGGCTATGCAACTCCTTACCCACTAGGCCACCAGGGCTCCCTAACTTTGGGCAAATCACTGCCTTCTTAGAATCTCATTTCTTTACTTGTGAAACATGCAATTTAAACTAAGACATTTCTAAAAATTCTTTCAAGTTAATATTCATAACTGCTTCCTGACTCTCTTACAAGCCCCACCAAAGATGGCAGAAGATGCCAATATTAAATAAAGGGCAGTTTATTTCTCACATTTTTAAGTACAACTTGAAAAAAAAATCACAATTAATTTTGAAATATGAACCTACATATTCATTACAAAAATCTGTGGCTTCAAACTTCCTCCTTTGAAAATATATCTATTTGATAGCAGAGTCAATGTATAAGTAGACCACTAATATTCTGCTTTAAAGGGTATAGGTCTGTTGTTGTTGGCAAACGGGTTACTTTTTATTTCTTGATTTGTTAAAAGTTAAGAATGAGTTCCTAGATACTAAAGTCATTTCTATTTTATTCTTCGGTATACTAATAAAGAGAAAATACTTTTATTCTGTCCTCATTTCCATGAAACATACAAAGTAAGTTTTTTTAAAGTAACCTGTAGCTCTTAAAGACCTAACGTTGTTGTTGTTACGTGCCATCGAGTTGCTTGCGACTCATAGTGACTCCATGTACAACAGCCCTAAACTCTGCTCTGTCCTGTGCCAATCTCACTGCTTCTGACACTCCCATCCCGATTATCCCAGTCACTGAATCAATCCACCTCATAGAGGGCCTTCCCCTCCTGTGCTGTCCCTTCACACTCCCAAGCATGTCCTTCTCCAAGGACTGGTCTCTCCTCACAACATGTCCAAAGTATGTTAGACAGAGCCTCAGAATCCTTGCCTCCAAGGAACCACCTGATTTAACCCTTTCCAGGATGAACTTGTTTGTTTTCCTAGCAGTCCATGGTATTCTCAATACTCTTCTCCAGCACCACAGCTCAAAGGCATCAATTCTCCTTCTATCCTCCTTGGTCATTGTCTAACTCTCTGATGCATAATAAGTGATTGTGAAGACCATGGCCTGTATCAAACGTACCTTAGTCTACAGAGAGACACCATTGCTCCTCAGTACTTTGGAGAGGTCCCTAACAGTTAGTTAAATATTTAATAATAAATATCACTGATAGATATTTAATCCCTCAGTAAATATTTGTGAATGGTATTGTACTGGTCACAATAAGGGACACAAATAGGAACTCAGAAACTCAATAGTCACTGTCTACCAGTTGATTTCTATTCAGTGACCCTCCATCAGTTTTTGAGTCTGTATAGTACAACAGGAGGAGTCTGGCCATCTAATCCACAGAAGTGCTAAAAGATTCAAACACACAGAGACACATGCCCTTTGGATTAGCAGTATAACTCACAACAGACTCCCACCAGAGCTCCTTTTTGTGCATTTACCTCTATTATTGATATTCTCTTTTATTTATAGCCTGAATATGAAAACTAGAAAAGTTGTTCTTTACCATTCAAATTCATTTCAAACCTTTGAATTTTTCTCATTCTTTTTAGTATACACGTTTCTAGTCCAAGACAAACACATCTTAAATTTTCCAACTTCACATAAAAATCAGCAAAAATGTATGAAGGAAATACTTTAATATTAAATATTAAATATTGGTTAAAGCTTACTGGTCTTCCAGATTCGGGAGCTCTGGTGGTCTAGTGGTAAACTGAGCTTCAATTCTAAAGACACATGGTTCAACTCCACCAGCTTCTCTTCAGGAGAAGAATGAGCACTCTCCTCTTTCTCCAATGTGTGATTTAATTAATTTTAAAAACCCACTGGAGGGTCAGCTATGAGTTGGTTCTGACTCAACAGAACATATTTGTAATAATGAGACTTCTACATTAATATAGTAGCTAATAAAGAATGTCTAACTTTTTCCAGGTAATAAATCTTTTCTGAAATACTAAAAAAAAAAAAATACACAAAGAATTCAAAGAAAACTTTGAATTATACTGACAATAAGAAAAACAGGTTATACTACATAGTGGTAATAACAAAAAGCATGATACTGGTAAAATGACAGGCACATAGACCAATGGAACAGAGTTAAGAATCCAGAAATAGACCCAGCTGTCTGTGGTTAACAGATATTCGAAAAGGAAATCAAACCTATCAAATGGGGAAATGACAACCTCTTCAACAAATGGTGTTGGCAAACTGGACTGCTACCTGCTGAAAGCTGAAATAGGACCTACATCTCACACCATACACAAAAATTAACTCAAGGTGGATCAGAAACCTAGGAGTAAAGCCAAAAGTATAACGTTTATAAGAGGCAAACTGGGATGAAGCTTAGATGGTCTCGTCTATGATATGAAGAGACTGCCAAATACAATGAGAAATGCACAATCTAGAGAGGATAAAATTGATAAAGGGAAACTTTTAAAGATTAAATCCCTATGTGCAACAAAACCATTTTCCAACAGAGTGAAAAGAAAAACTACTGACTGGGGGAAAAAGCATTTGGCAATACCATTTCAGACAAGGGTCTCATTAAAAGTTTACAGAATCCTACAAGGACTCCATAAGAAAAAGACTGATCTCACAATTACAAAATGGGCAAAAGACTTGGAAAGAATTTTCACAGAGGAAGATATTTCACTGGCCAACAGACACATGAAGAAATGCTCAAAATCACTGGCAATAAGAGGGATGCAAGTCAAAACCACAATGAGATACCATCTCACTCTAGTAGCAGTGGCAAAGTTTAACAGGATACAAGTAATAAATGTTGGAGAGCATGTAGTGATATAGAAACTCTTATATAATATTGGCGGGATTGTAAAATGGTACAACCACTCTGGAAGGAAGTTTGATGTTTCCTCAAAAAGCTGAACAAAGAAATTCCATATGACCCAGCTTTTCCACTGCTTGGAATATACCCTGAAAAAATAAGAACTAAGGCCCAAATGGAGACTTTTACACCAGTTTTCA
>NW_006399780.1:1980388-1988992 GCF_000299155.1 Elephantulus edwardii | reverse complement strand
CCTGACATAGTTGCTCTTCAGTACTCTGGAGAGGTCTCTGACAGCAGACTTTCCCAATGCAATTCTTCTCTTGATTTCCTGGCTGCTGTTACCAAGAGTGTTGACTGTGGAGTCAAGCAAACTAAAATTGTTAACTATCTCAATCTCTTCACCATCCATACTGATGCTTCAATTGGACTAGTGGTAAGGATCTTTGGTTTCTTTATGCTGAATTTCAATATCAGAATAAATATTAACTCAGTAGACAAAAACAATATTATTCAATAAATTCTGTCAGAACAATCATTGAACTAAAAAGAAAAACTATTGACACATGTATTCATTCCATATATGTAAATATAGTCCAGAAATATTATTGTAGTAATAAAGCCAAGAAAGAACTAGAGGAAGAAACTTTTCTATAAATAAACACAAAAGGAAGATACATTTTTTAAACACAGCATCAAAGAAGAGTTTTGATGTACTTGGTGACATGTCCATGTTAAACATGCTAATCTTTACATTTTTAATATTGTTTTAAAATGGACAGGGCACTCTGCTGGCTTAGTGTTTAGAAACTGCAATGTAATCCCAAAGCGTGTGGTTCAATTTCAGCAGCTGCTCTGCAGGAGAAGGAAGGACGATCTCCGGTTCCGACTCCATGGTACCCAACAACAACAACAACAGCAATGGACATGTGCAACTGGGAAAAGCATGTAAAACCTGTATATATCCCAATGAGTCCTAAATACCACAATACAGAAATAGCATTTGTAGCCAGAAGAGAAAAAGTATTTCCACAGTACAATGGAATGTGAAGACAAATAAGCATTTCAGCAAGGCAGACATCAGCCAGTTACCATAGGAAAAATATTAAATTTTACGAAATTACTTATCCAATTTCAAACTAAAAAACCCAGACTCATTGTCCTCCGGAGTCAACTCTTTGCTGACTTTCCAGCAGGTTTTCTGAGGTTGTCAATCTCATGGAAGAAGATTGCCTATCTTCTTCCTTTGAGATGCTTGTGAATTCAAACCATCAAAGATGTGTGGCCCCTGAGTTAGCAAAGTAGCTCCCTAGGGACTACACCACCAGCAATTGCATTATAATGGTCAAAATAACAGTGATTTGAAAAAAATTATACTTCTTAGAGCATCAAGTGCAAAAAAAAATTAAAATATCATTCTCCCACCTTTTGGGGAACATGTCCATTTATGGGAAATTTTTGCAGTGCAGACCTTCAATATATTTCAGATGTCTTGTAAATAACTGCCTCCTTTGAATCAGAAACTGTATTTCTTGAATTTTTCTAGCCTAAGAAAATAAGCAGAAATATATAATAAAATTTTGATGAAGGATGTAAATTATAATTTTTATATATCAGCCACAGTGGAAAATGGAATTTTAAATAAGAAGAGGTTCTTTAATAAGATAATTTAAAGATAATAACTACCAATTTCTTTAAGGGACTATTGTATAATATTCTAAGATCATTTCAGAGAAAGATTTAATTACACAGGAAAATTGTAATGATTTTAATGACTAACGAAAAGTATAGGGTATAAAATTTTACATATGTGATTTTATCTTTTAAAAATGATTTTTAAAAATTTTTTCAGCAATAATAACAATAATCAATATGATTACAAACAAAACAAAATAAGCCACTTGGGAAAATCTTCAAAAGTTTCCTTCTGGGTGCAGGACTGAGCATGTCAACTCATTACTGAATTCATGAGAATCTGAATACAAAGAACCAAATTCTTCCAATACATCTTTCTTACAGTGTGTTCTGATGAACGCTTTGAGGACTGCTTATCAGGTTGTCATGGCCATGGTAATACTAGACATCCAAGTTATCCCTAATTCACTTATTCCTTAAAAAGAATGCTATGCATGATAGTACCTGGGACCCATAGGAGGTGGTCAGCAAATATCATGGCATGATATAATACACAATATGGCTTATCTATTAATATAATGCTCTGAGCACAGAGGAGGAATCAAATACTTCTACATGGCTTTTCACAGGAGGTCTAGATCAGCTGAGTTAGCAAGGGGAAGTGTGAAAGGTCCAACAAGTGGAAGAACACAGTGAAGGCACAATAATTTAGAAGTGAGCAGTGAGGTCGACAAGTGGCATAGCAGAGACCAATGAATAAACAGAAGCTCTAGTTTATATTTGAAACAGTTGTCAGACTCACTGCTATGGGGCACATTCCACTCATCATGACCCTCCATAGGGTTTCTGAGGCTATAAATTTTAGTGGGAGGAGACAGTCATCTTTTTCCTTTGGACCTGCTGGGAGCCTTTTGGCTAACATTTGGTTAACAGTACAAAATGCTGTGTATGACAGCTGCAGGGCCCCTTGAATTGTTCTCCAACTTTCTATGAGATGAGAAGCACATAAAGTATTGTACACAAAATATCTTTGTTCTGTTTGGCTTAATGTCAGTGTAGTTTTATGTTTTCTTTGATATTATTTTCAGAATTGGGTTACTGTTTTGAATAGTCTTTTAATGGATCTCACCTCAGGAAATGTTATTTATTGTTACCAGGAATATTTCTGGTGTGTTTGTTTAATCCAGTGCCACATACTTAACTACTTATACTCACTGCCTTCGAGTCAGGAAAAAAACAGAATCTCAGAACTGACCCTCTAAATAATTTTTTAGAGGTTATAAATCACATGGGCACATACTGCCATTTTTCTCCCCTGTGTATACGTATATGTTGTTGTTATGTGCCCTCAAGTGATCTACAACTTATAGTGACCCTTAGAAACAACAGCTCAGAACCTTGCTCTATTCTGAGCCAGCCTCACCATTTCTAATACACCTGGCCCCATTGCCACAGTCACTGTGTCGGTCCATCTGTGCTGATCCTCTAACATTCCAAGAATGATGTCCTTCTTCAAGGACTGGTCCATCCTAGCAACATGTGCAAAGTATGTGAGACATAGTTCAAAAAAGTAAATTATCCCAAGATGCATAGAGACCTGTTGAAATGATTGCAATCTAGTTAATAGATTATGTTATCACAACTTTTGAGGAAGCACTCCAGAATGCTATGTCTCTGCAAATCCTAGCATAATTTAGAAAAAGGGGAAATTACTTATCAGTTCTTATTAAACTATTCCTGCTACCCTAAAAAAAATTTTTCCCCCATTTGGCATTTCCTCCAAAAGCTAAACGAAGATATTCCATATGACCCAGCAATTCCACTGCTTGAAATATACCCTGAAAAATGAGAACTGAGGCACAAACTGAGATTTGTACACCAGTGTTCATAGCAGCATTATTGACCATCACAAGAACGTGGAAAAAGCCCAAATGTCCAACCACAGACAAATGGATTGAGAAATTGTGGTACATTCACACAATGGAATACTCTGCAACATGCAGGAGCAATAATTTTAAAAATCACTGCAGAACAAACTTGTGTGCAACTGGGGAGCATTATGCCAAGTGAACTAACTCAGTCCCATAAAGGAAAATACTGTATAAGACCATTATTATAGAAATATAAAGATAACTAGTAAAAGGTATATAAGGATTCAAGGAGGGGAGGCGCAGAGGCATGAGGATGGTCGGGGTGGGTCACACAATTGGATGGGTGGACAGAAGGATGTGTAAAAGAAATGGGAAAGATCTGACATGAAGAACAATGTATATGAAGTTTGTAAGCAAACCAGCATAAAATAGACATTTTATTTAAGGGAAAAAAAATATCCTTGCCTCTGGAGCACCCTGGTTTCACCTTCTCTAGGACAGACTTGTATTCTCAGCAGTCCTTGACATGTTCAATAGGCATATATGTTGTATGTTTGTGTGTGTCATTAAACAAGAATAGATGTCTTTGAGTTGTGGTGCTGGAGAAGAGTCTTGAACATACCATGGACTGCCAGGAAAACAAATGGGTCTGTCTTGGAGAGGGTGAAACTAAATCTCTCCTTGGAGGCTAGGATTTTGATGCTCTGCCTCACTTACTTTGGGCATGTGGCCAGGAGAGACTGGTCCTTGGAGAAGGATGTCATGCTCAGAAGGGTGGACGGACGTCGCAGGAGTGGGAGACCCCGGATGAAATGGATTGAAACAGTAACTGGGGCGATGGGGGTTGGTGTGTCAGAGTTAGTGAGACTGACTCAGGACAGGGAAGGGCGCAGAGCTGCTGTACATATGGTCGCTATACATCGCAGGTGACTCAGTGGCACATAATAGCAATAACATACTATGACTGGTTCGGAAGCAGGAGTGTCACCCCCTTCCTAAATAACATGCCTTCTGGAAACTCTATAAACTTTGATAAATGCCAATAGTTGTAGAGGGGCTTCGGGCCTTTTGTTCATATTGTTGCTATGAGTCGTGCTTGACTCGAAGGCCATCAACGTGTGTGAGTGTGTACTTTGTTATTGTGTACTGCCGAGTCAAAACTGAGTAATATCTAACCCTCCAGTTGGTTTTCAGAGGCAGTAAATCACATGGGAGAAGGCTGCCCAGCTTTTTTCACTTGGAGCAGCTGGTGGATTTGAACTGCATGTCACTGGGTTTTAGTAAGAAATTGCACTGCCAAACCCAAAGTCTGCTCCAAGAGAGGGAAATAGACTATCTCCCCAGTGCAACCTATAGTCTCTGAATGGATGGCCAGCTATGAGTCAGTTCCAGCATGACAGCATGTACCACCCCCCCCCCACACACACACACATATAAATGTGTGCATGGGTATGTTTGTGTATGCATTTTACCAGTGTTTCCTAGTTTAAATACTTTTTTATAAATTTCTGCTTCTGCTTCCTTTTGTACATTTACTAAATTTTCCCCTACAATCAGAAAGGATACACATTGCTTTAGGTATTTTTAATTTTTACTTTGAACTATGCCACTTGCCACTTCTAAACAACATGCCTCTAGAAACTCTATGAACTTAAAGAAATGACAATAGTTACAGAGCAGGATTCAGGCCTTTCCTTCAGTGTCACTATGAGTCGTGCTTGACTCAATAGCAATCAATAACAACATGCCACTTTGGCCTTATTAGTGGTGTTCTCGTTGACTCTTAGGTCCCAAATAACTGAAACAATGCTGATTTATTGCTGTCCTATATTTAGGTCTTGTACACACTCAGCTTCACATAAGTTTCTGGCATGTCTGCTCTGATCTGTTGATGCCAGATCATCATAGCACTATCTTGGCTTTTTCGTAACACAAGCTCAAATATTTCCAGTCTGATCTATCCTTTCTTCCAAGCAAGGAGACAGCAGTGAGTAACATATGAAGTTTCCTCCCCTTGATAACTGTTCTGTTTGGAAACAATCGTAACATGCATAATGGAAGTCTTCATCTCCTGTCAGATACCAGGGGAGGCAAACAGCCACCTCAGATAGCCCTGAAAGTCTATCTGCACCTTTCACCTGCACTTCCTCTATCCAATGTGCTGAGATGAAGTCTCTGGCATGCTCTTGACAGACCTCATTTTGGGAAACAAAGAGGCTGGGAAGACTATTTTACTTGGGCTTAGAATCTATAATTATATTGAGAATTTGCAGTTATTTCTAATTGTTTTCTCATCTCCATTCTGTACATCTAATGTTTCATTTGCCATCCTTTTCCCCTGAACAGAGCTCAATATACATATGTAGTCCAGTCTCTCCTGTGACAAGCCCAGGGCTGAGTTTGAGAATCCAGCAGAGAACAAGACTAAATGAATTCAGTCCCACCTCCACATGTTTGGGCTCTGTGATGGTTAGTCTGTAGGGTGGTATTCTAGTAACTCAAAGATTGCACCTCTCTGACAGTTCAAATCCACTAGAGTCTTTGTGGGAGAAATAGGGGTCATCTCATCCTATATGATTTACAGCCTCCAAAAACCCACTGGAGGGTCAGTTGTGAGTTGGTTCCTACTCCAGGGCTATGAGAATTTGAGAATTTAAGTTACAAATGCTTAGTAAAGGGTCAGAACAAGAGGAAGTCTTTTAATGAGGCAAGTTGGCCCAGTGGTTGCAACAATGGACCCAAGCATAGTAACAATAGTCCACAGTTGCTTTACTCTGTTGTACATGGGGTCATGGTTTGAAATAAACTGGAAGACAGACTAACAACAATATGAGTAATACAGGAAGGGTTCCATTTGTCTACATGCTTACCAAAATTCATTATTTAACAGGCATCATAGCTCTGATGGCCTAGTCCATAAGGAGCTGCCCTGCTGACTCAGAAGTACCAGTGGTTCACATCCCCCAGAGTCCCTGAAGGAGAAAGATGGTCAATCTTCCCTTATTCAGTGGAAGGTCATTTGAGTTGGTTCCTACTTGACAACAGTGAATTTTTCCAAATAACTATTGAAAGGATTCCTGGTGGTGGGCTGAAACCTGCAAGATTAGCGATTACGACCTACCAGCTGATCTATGGGGGGGAAGAGGCAGCCTTCTACTATTAAGATTTACAGCCTTGGGAACCCAAGATAGGGTCACTGTGCACTAGAATCAGCTCAAAAATAATTAGTTTGGTTTGGAATGACTAATACCTGAACTATAATAGCAGCAAAGCACCTTCCAATCTTTGCATTTGTGTATTCATATATATTTTGAGAAAAACCTTAAACATGCAGTCAGGCATCTTAATCTATGATTTTTGCTTGCATAAAGGCTGAAACTCAGCCAGAGAGGAAATCTTAGGACCATCTTAGGTCTTTTCTGAGCACATACCTATCCCTCAACATGTGCATGGACTTCTTCTAGATTCCCAGGAATATATGGGAGCTTCGCGCAGCTCCAACATCTCCAAAGCTTGCCATTCCCAGAAAGAAACTTTTTTCATTCCTGTATTTATTTCTTTCAATTGTTATCTTCACCTCAGGCAGCAGCAACTAATGAATTTGTCTTTAAATTTAAAGCAAATCTCTCATTCTCCTTGGCTTCCTCAGCCCTAGAAAAGCTGCAAGCCATGCCCCCCAAAAAGGTGGGGGCGGGGTGGGGTGGAGAAGGAGCATAAGGAATATTAAAAGTTTCAAACCTAAATAAGAGAGATTATTATATAGAAATTTTAAAAATAAGACATTTAAACCATTGTAATTATTTAAAACATTTTTAGCAGGAATTAGAATGAATGAAAATATATTTCAAAAGAATAAGAGGTCGAATTTGAGTGCGTGAATAGTTAAAAAATATAGCCTTTGTGGGGAGTTCCTTCAGCTCCTTGGTAAAGGAGAGTCAAGGATGCTGGTATAGGTTGAACCATGTCCTTCCAAAATACATGTTGAGTCACCAGCTCTTCCACCTATAAATATCATTCTGTCTGGACAAAGTGTTTCTTATTCTGTATTAATGAGGTCATATCAGTGTAGTCAAATATGTTTTCAGGGACCTCTCCAGAACGCTCAAGAGCAACAGTGTCAGTCTAGAGACTAAGGTGTGCCTGTTCAAGGCCATGATCTTTGCAATTACTTGCTATGCAACAGACAGCCAGACAATGATGAAGGATGACAGAAGAATCAATGCCTTTGAGTAGTAATGCTGGAGAATAATATTGAACATACTATGGACAGCCAAGAAAATAAACATGTCTGTCCTGCAGAGGGTAAAACCATATTGCTCCTTGGAGGCAAGAATTTTGAAGCTCTGTTTGATATACTTAGGCATGTTACCAGGAATGATCAGTCCTTGGAGAAAGATACCATGCCAAAAAGGTTGGAAAGACAGTGCAGGAGAGGAAGATCTTGGATGACATGAATTGACACAGTGACTGGTGTAATGGAGGTAGACAGTAAGTGTCAGAGATAGTAAGATTGACTCAGGATAGGTCAAGGTTCAGAGCTGTTGTACACAGGGGTCACTATGAGTCACAGGCAACTCGATTACACTTAACAGAAAACAGTATCAGTATAGAATGAACCTAAACCATCTTATATATTTTATATTATGAAAAAGATCAGACAAAGTCTGATCAGACAATGGCAAAGTCTACAGATAGGATAAGGCAGATGCCATTCAAGAATCATCTAAAAACCAAGAAACGCGAGTGAACACCTGGGACTACCAACAAGGAAGGAATTGTCTCAATCAAGACTCTGATTTGGAGTTTTAGACTTCAGAACTGTGAGAAAAAGAACAGAGCAAGGAAACACTGCATGGTTCAAAACTGGGAAGTGTGTACGCCAGGGATGTGTCCTATCTCCATACCTTTTCAACCTGTATTCAGAACATATTATTCAAGAGGCTGGGCTCTATGAGAAGAAGTGTGGCGCCAGGATTGGTGAAAGATCTATTAATAATCTGTGTTATGCAGATGACACAACCCTGCTTGCTGAAACTGAGGAGGAACTGAAATGCTTGCTGCAGAGGGTCATGCAGCCTTCAGTATGGATTAAGGCTCAAAGTCTAGAAGACAAAGATGCTCACCAGTGTACCAATTGGCAGCATCAGAATGGATGGTGAAGAGATTGAGATTGTTAACAACTTTAGTCTGCTTAGCTCCATGGTCAACACTCTTGGTAACAGTAGCCAGGAAATGAAAAGATGTATTGTGATGGAGAGTCTGCTGTTAGGGACCTCTCCAAAGTACTGAAGAGCAATGGTGTCACTCTGGAGACTAAGGTGTGTCTGATACAGGCCATGGTCTTTGCAATC
>NW_006399780.1:1977317-1980288 GCF_000299155.1 Elephantulus edwardii | reverse complement strand
CACCATCATCATAATGTCTGTCATATTCAAACCTATCATTACATAGTCACTGTGTTGTTACTTGTCTTTGAGGGAGGGTCTTCTTTTCTTCATCTGATCTTCCACTTTCCCCAGCATGGTATCTTTTTCTAAGGAGTGACCCTTTCTGACAACCAAAGTATTTGTGACTAAGTTTTACTAAAGAATGTTTTGGTTGAACTTCTTCCAAAAAAGAAGAAGAAGAAGAAGAAGAAAAGACTTGTTTGTTCTTTCAGTAGCCAATGGAATATTGAGTACTATTTGCCAACACCACACCTTAAAGGCATTGATTCTTTTTCTTTATACTTATTACTGTCCAACTTTCAAATGCCTTGAAAAGAAGTAATTTAAAAGGACCATGGCTGGTGCAGGCATACCTTAGTCTTTAAATGGAAATCTTTGCTCTTTAACCCTTTGGAGAGTTCTATGACAACAGATTTTCCTCAATATAGCACATCTTCTGATTTCTTGACTCTTGTTGAAATGGTGTTGATTGTTGGTCCAAGAAAAATGAAATCGTTGGCAACTTCATTCTTTTCTTCATCTCTCAGGATATTGCCTAATGGTCCAGAAGTGAGGAATTTTGTTTTCTTGATGTTGAGATATAATCCACATTGAAGGCAGTAGTTTTTGTCTTCAAGTGTTTCAAATCCTTTCCACTTTTAGCAAGCAAGGTTTTGTTGACTGTACGAGACCACTGGTAGTCACTAACCTCCTGACAGTTGCCTGGACCACCTTACTTCTCCATTCTGATCCATCATAGAGTCCCTTCCTACAACTTGATAGCAGCAAGTTTGAGGTTTGGGTTTGTTTGTTTTTATTAATCTATACCGAAACATAAAACAAATGGAGAAACATTTTCAAAATAAAAAAAAATGTTTATTGTTAAAAACTAAAGAAAATTCCTACAACGATTTGCTTAGAAGTCTCAATAATCTGTAAAACACTTTTTTAGTTGTTGTTGTTGTTGTTGCTGATCCTCTAGTAGTTTTCTGAGGCAGTCTGGTGGCCTACTGGCAAGAAGCTGTGCTGTAATCCTGAAGTTATGTGGTTTGAGTCCACCAGCTGCTCTCTAGGAGAAAGAAAGGCAATCACCTTCTGTGTGATTAACTGCCTCTGAAAACCTGCCCAAGTGTCAGCTATGAGGATATTCTCAATCTATGGTAAACAGTAACAGCAAACACATGAGAAGAGATTGCCCATCTTTCTCCAAGAAGTAGCTAGTGAATTCAAATTGCCTGCCTTGAGTTGACTGTATACAATCACTCACTCATTAGACCACCAGAGCCCCGTATAATACATATACTACCTGAGAAACAGCAGGAGAGAAATGAACTAACAAGGAAGGCTACACTAAAATAAGGGTTAGCCAAGAAAATAATAAAGGTAAAATAAAATTGCCAGTTTAAAAGAAAGAAAAAAAATGCACATGATGAAAAAAACCCCAAATAGTTATCAATAAAAGCCAAATATATGTATTTTTTTATAGTTCACATGAATATAAACCCAAACTGTAAATAATGGTCTATTTTTATTTAGTCTTCCTGATGTTTTCAAAGGTCAAAATAAGGACACATTTTTCATTCCTATTATTCATTGTTGTTTAGGAAAAAGAGATATTCAGACTAGAGAAAATCATAATTTCCAAAGAGTAAGATTTCACTTTCACCTCTCTCTCTAAACAAAAATACCTGCAAATTAGTATGAACTATGGTTTCTCTTTACATGATTATGAGTGTTATACACATACACACATATTATTTTAAGGAATTGTTCAGAATAACCATAAAATACAAAATATACAATTACACCAAACTGAAAAAAAGAAATACATGCATTTATCAAGTAATTGTTTATTAAGAGAGCAAATTATAGGTTAACCAAAAAACCCACATAATATTCCTAGATGGAATAAATGTCAATTCACCCCAAAGTATTTTATAAATCTAATGAAATGCCAATAAAAATTTTGAGATTAATTGAATCTCAGTTGAATATAGGGAAGTTAATTTCTGGGTCTTCAGTTCTGTTCCATTGGTCTTTGTGCCTGTCAGTGTTATGTCTCCCACTTTTTTATTTCAGATTTTATATGCAAATCAATATAAAATAAAACATTTTTTAAAATCTGAGACTCTAAAACTTGCAAACTGAAGAAAAATACTGAATTATACATGGAAACATAAAATTGTATCAAAAAGAACGTAACTGTAAGGATTGTATCAAAAAGAAAATAATTGTAAGGTGGAAAACATGACATATATTATAAGGAGACAAATTATATAGAACTGCCAAAAGAAAAAAGATTAGATGAAGATTAGATAAAAGATTAGATAAAGGGTACAATAAGGAAGCCACCCAAATGCCCATAAGCAAACTAATAAACTGAGAAATTGTGATACATTCACATTATGAAATACTATGCAGCTCTAAGGAAAAATTATTTTGTAAAATATTATAAAACTAGGGAGAACTTACACAGCATTTTGCTGAGTGAAATAACTCAATCACATTAGGACAAATATTGTACAAAGCCACAATTGGGGAAAGAGATACTAAGATATGTATTGATGTTCAAAAGGGAAAAGAGAGAGGGGGACTGAAGAAGGGGAAGGGAGAAAAATGCCACTGAGATGGCAAGGTTAGTGGATTGAGGGGCATCAAGTAATGAGAATGGTTCAATGGGAGCTTGAAAAGATGGGGTGACAATAGGCATAGAGTAACAGTAATTAAATATGTGGTGTTGTTGTTATGTGCCATCGAGTTGTTTGCAACTCATAGCGACCCTATTACAAGAGCTCTAAATGCTCTTCTGTCCTGTGCCAACCTAGCCATCTCAAACGCACTTATTCCCACTGCTCCAGTCACAGAATCGATCCATCTCAGTCTTTCTCTCCTTCGCCTCTCCTCCACTCTGCCAAACATGATGTCCCTCTCCAAGGACCAGTCCCTCCTT
>NW_006399780.1:1938121-1964797 GCF_000299155.1 Elephantulus edwardii | reverse complement strand
GCGGGGAAGACCCTCTCTGAGGTGGATTGATTCAGTGACTGGGGTAATCGGGATGGGTGTGTCAGAGGCAGTGCGATTGGCACAGGATAGAGCAGGTTTTAGGGCTGTTGTACATAGGGTCACTATGAGTCACAAGTGACTTGGTGGCACATAACAACAACAACAACAACAACAACAACTGTTTTTTTAAACCTCCACCTCACCCTATGCATTGACATCGCAACAGCCCAAGATAAATAAGACAGATGCAAAGAATAAATAATGATTGATCTTTGCTGGCTTCTTCTTTTTTAGTTTCTCATTCTCTATTCCGGAGCAGCACTCTTAATAAAAATCATAGCTTTTCATTAAAAGAAAAAAAAAATACACAATCATTGCTCCTGTGTACTGCGTAGTATTCCATTGTGTGAATGTACCGTAATTTCTCAATCCATTCATTTGTGGTTGGACATTTGGGCTATTTCCATGTTCATGCAAGGGTAAATAATGCTGCTATGAACATTGGTGTACAAATCTCCGTTTGTGCCTCAGTTCTCATTTTCTCAAGCTATATTCCAAGTAGTGGAATAGCTGGGCCATATGGAGTTTCTATGGTCAGATTTTTGAGGAAACATCAAACTTCCTTCCGGAATGGTTGTACCATTTTACAATCCCACAAACAATGTATAAGAGTTCCTTTCCTATTTATAGAATACTCGCGCACTACAACATGATAAAAGCAAACAACCCAATTGAAAAATGGGCACAGGATATTAACAGACACTTCACCAAAGAAGACATTCAGATGGCAAACAAACACATGAAGAAATGTTCAATATCCCTAGCTCTAAGAGAGATGCAAATCAAAACCACTATGAGATATCATCTCACCCCAGTAAGAATAACAAAAGTAACAAAACAGAAGACAACAAATGCTGGTGAGGTAATGGAGAAACTGAAGACATACTATTGGTGGGACTGTAAAATGGTGCAACTACTAAGAAAGGCTGTATGACGTTTTCTCAAAAAGTTGCAAATAGACATACCATTTGACCCAGCAATTCCACTTCTGAGAATATACCCCAGAGAAACCATAGTCACTACCCAAGCAGATATATGCTCACTCATGTTTATTTTATTTTGTTCACAATAGCAAAGAGTTGGAAACAACCTAAGTGCCCATCAACAAATGAATGGATAGGGAAGATCTGGTATAGTCACACAATGGAATATTATGCTGCATTGAAAAACAAGGAACTCCTGAAATATTATACAAAATGGGTGACTTCGGAGGACATTATGCTAAGTGAAATACCTCAGTCACAAAAGGACAAATACTGCATCATACCACTGTTGTAAAACGAGACTGACATTGGGGTTGGGAGGAGACTGAGAAAGATGGGATAAATTATGTATACAGCATTAAAACAGATGAAGCAGATAACTGTTTAAAAGGGATATATCATTATGTATTATTATCATGACAGGAGTCCAGAACAAAGGCTGCATAGTGGAGTAGACTTGGGGTGGGGGAGGTATTGTATAACAATGAAAGAATTTTTCTTTTATTTTTCGAAGAGAAGAGTGAACTAGGGGAGAGGGGTGGACAGGGAGAGAAGTGCAACAATGAATGAATGGGAAGTCTATAAATTGTCATTAAAATTCATAATTAAAAAATATTTTTAAAAAGTCCCTTTCTTGCCACATCCTCTCTGACATTTATTACTTGCTGCCCTATTAAACATTGCCATTTTTACTGGAGTGAAATGGTACCTCATTGTGGTTTTCCTTTGCATCTCTCTTATTGCCAGTGATTTGGAGTAATTCTTCATGTGTCTGTTTGCCATTCAAATATCTTCCTCTGTGAGTGAACTAACTTAGTCCCACAAGGACAAATATTGTATAAAAACATTGTAGGATGAGTATAGGGATCCAAGGGGGTGGGGGAGGGTGGAAACAGCGATGAGGATGTGCAGGAGGAGAAAGAATTAATCACGGATCTGTACAATTTGGTGGGGGGGGGGACAGTGAGGGAAAAATAGAAGAATCTGTTCTCAAAATCAATGTATTCAAATTTTGTAAATAAACTAGCATTAAAAAAACAAAACAAGCTCTATGTGAGCAGAGAAATCAATAAAATCCATTCTTAACTGAAAAATAATTGTTTCATTTGAGTACCCAAAGTTTATACAAATAGTTACTAAGCACCTATTATTTATCAGATGAGGAACCCTGCTGCTGCCCAAAAGAGGGACCATGTATTCTCAAAAGACTTCCTAGCCATAGACAGGCAAGCAAAGAAAGAGTAAAAGAAACATTTTGAAACTAAGACAGCTATGCAAAACCAATATTGACTGTAGCAAAATGAAAGGGAGAAGTAAAACCAAGAAGCCATCTTGGTATTTTAAGAAGTTCAATCATCCTGCTATGGTCTATGTTTGCCTAAATTTCAGGGATGGGGCAGTTACAAGTAAACAAATCCTGTAATCACCTCTTACTTTTAGGGAAAGAAGCCGGGGAGAAGAAAAGTGTCATCCATTGTTGGTGGATGACTGCAGGAAAGGAGAAGAAAATGATTTGTACAAATGATAAACAAATATTTTCCTGTCCACATCTCAATCATTTGAGAAGCTGAACTCTATGAAAAAGAATGTTTGTAAGGAAGACTTATCATCATGCTGCATTATGCAGATAATATAACTTTGATGAAATATAAGTTTGCTGAAAGTGAGGAACCTTACAGAGCTTGATGTAGAAGACCTCAAAGCATTTCAATGCCTAGACGACAAAAATCCTTGCTATTGGACCAATAAGAAACACCATGGAAGATGGAGGGGGAAAAATGAAATTGTCAATGACCTCATCTTACTTGGAACTATAACCAACATTCTTTGTACCAGAAGTCAGGAGATGAGGACATGTACTGTATTGGGCAAGTCTGTTGTCAGGGACTTCTCCAAAGTATGACGTATAAAGCAATGATGTTAGTTTGAAAATTAAGGTTTACCTGATTCAGGCCATGGTCTTTTCAATTACTTGTTATGCATCTGAGAGCTGAAATGACTAAGGATGACAGAAAAAGAATTGATGCCTTTGAGTTGTGGTGTTATAAAAGAGTATTGAATTTCCCAAAGAACAAACAGGTATGACTTGGGGAAAGTGCAGGAAGAAAGCTTGTTAGAGGAAAGAATAACAGAATTTCATCTCAAATATTTTGCACATGTAGCTAGGAGAGGCTATTCCTTGGAAAGGAGCATGATGCTTGGAAGGGTGGAGAGTCAGCAAAGGAGAAGGCTTTCAATGAGATGGACTGATACAGTGACTGCAGCAATTGGCTCAAGTATGCCAGAGATACTGAGAATGGCACAGGATAGGACCTGGTTCAGATCTGGTTTTCAGTGGGTATCTCTGAATCATTCTCAACTCAACAGAATTTCACAACAACTTCTCAATCATCACATAGTGTCTAGATGCTACATTATTGTTGCAGATTTTTCCAAGTATAAATCAAAATCAGTTAACTCTGTGAGATTGATTTTACACATTTCCTTGTACTCATCTTTTTATTTTTCAAATAATTTTTGTACTTATTTACCCCTTACATCTGGATTTTTTTTTCTTGGAGATAGACTGTATATTAAGAGAATTTGTTTTTAAAATGAAGGTAGAAAGAAAAAGTTTTCACATATTACAAAAGACCTATCTCTTTCTCATCTTTTCCTTGTTTATGGAATTCATCTGTGTATGTGTGTGTTATGAAATCATTCACATTTATACAATCTTTTGTATACATTGTTTCTTTCATGTACATTTTGTTTTAGACATTAATCATTTCTATATATTCTGGTTTACTTGCATATTATATTCTATAAATGTGTATACACACACACACACTAGGTTAAATAACCAACTCATTGCCATCACGTCAATTCCAGTTGGACGCTGGACTAATAGTGAATTGACACAGTGACAGTAACAATGAGCTCAGAGATTCTAAGAATGGTGTAGGACAGAGCAAGTTCAGAGGTGTTGTTCCTAGGATCATTATGAGTCATTGTCACTGAATGGCACCTAACAGCAACAGGGTTTTTAAGATTATAAATCTTTATGGAAGCAGACATACATCTTTCTCCCATAAAATGACTACTGGGTTTATATCACTAAAATTTTAGTTAGCAAGCAAATACCACACTGTACCAAGAAAACTCCTTCTATAGACATATAATTTGAATCATTTTTTGTTTCACTTCCAAACTGTACATAGAGATCTGTGAATTTGTAGATAAAGGACTAGAAGCTTGTAAAAATGTTCTGTTGCTTATTGTTTTAAATAAAATAGCAGTTCAAATAACACATCAACTTTGTTACTCATTAAATAATGCTTAAGAAAAAAAATCGATAGAATAAAACTGTGAAAATATTGTACTATTCAATTAGAAATTTTGAAAATTAATTATTTTGAACAAAGGAACTGAACACTCATATAACTTTTGTCATTTCTCGAAGTTCATAGAGTTTCCAGAGGCAAGCTATTGTGGAAGCGGATGCCACTCCTCCTTCCAAGCTTGTTTTAATCAGGGAGCTCCACCAAATACTGTCCAACATGGGTAACCATTGTTGCATTTGACACATCAGTGTCACAGTGTTTAAGATCACAGCAACCATAAGTTACCTCTGCACAGCAAATGAACAGACCAGTGCTATACTACTTAGAAGAATGTTTGACTAAAACAATTAAAGCCAGGCCAGAGGGATGCAGATTAAAGTCATTCACAAGTGAGAAATCACTGTTGCTGTTTTCAATGGTTTGTTGTTTGTTTTTTTTAAAGTGTTGCCAATAACAGATCTGATCTTTGCTCTTACTTGCACAACAATCTCCATCATTTTTAGCATACAGGAGCCCATTGATAAAACCATTGTGTCAATAGATCCCCTTGAAAGTCTTCCACTCCTTCACTGACCCTCCTACTTTGCACTAATAATGCACAGATTGAATACAAATGCATAGAATGGCCTAAGACAGAAAAAATATTTGAAATACAAAGTTCCAGCAAATGAAATAACAAAAACACAGAATAGTCTCATATCTTCTTTTCTCTGGTTCCTACACCTCTAAAGTAATGTTTTCCTTCTTATATTATCTTCTGATGATACTGAACCTTGTACCAGGCAGCATGCTGCTTCCTTTGATGTTGCGTTAGATTGCAGATAGGACACGATTGTTTCTAAAACAAAAAAAATATTCTCACTTTATAGATAAATACACCATTCAGTGCAGATCACCACCTATAAAAGGCCAGTCTTGGTCATGTGATTTCAATGCTACCATATAAAAGCTGAACTCCTCAATAGATTTCTTTAAGCTGGTGAAAATAGGTACTAATATAGATCTTTCATAAAACTGAAAAGCTGTAAAGAATGTTTTTAAAAAACAGGCAACCAATATCTGGAATGGAAACATCTACCATTATCAGACAGAACTCTGGAAAGATGTCTTTGATCATATAGTAAAAATTTCAGTTTTTTCCTTGTCTTCTTGACTTAGATAATTAATATTATATGCATATACCAATACATACACATACTATATTACACTATCATGCCATATCTACAGATCCATGTCATTACACTATCTGAGATTGAGTGTATTATAGTTTAAAAAAGCTATTAGACACAAATCCCTGCATTTTCAGCTCTTACATATAACTCTGAACACAGTTTAAAAATCTGTCAAAGTTTCCTCAACTGCATAATAGTTATACCCATGACCTTAAAGATTAAATAATACATAAGAAGAGTCAAGTTCAATGCCTAGTACACAGAAAGAAATCAATAGGTGGCAATCCTTCCTATTGTAGTGTTATTCCTGTGAGAGGCACTATAGGAAATGAATTTTTCCTGAAGAGAGAATTAGTGGTCAGACTCAAGATTTGAAAGGTTAAATCAGTAGAGATCAAATGATACAATTCTTAGAAGCCATATTAAAGAGTTTGGATTTTATCCTAAGCGTGGTGGTGGTGGTGGTGGTTGTTATATGCTGAGGAGTCACCTGCAACTCATAGCAACCCTAAGAAAAGCAGCTCTGAACCCTGCCCTTTCCTGAGCCATTCTCACTGACTCCGACACACCAACCCCCTCAACCCCAGTCACCGTATCAATCCATCTATTCTGGGGTCTTCTTCTCTTGTGCTATCCCTCCACCCTTCCAATACCAGTAGATGCTTTTAAACAGAAAGGTAAGAAATATGTATTTCAAATGATCATCTTGTGTGTAAAAGAGCTAGTGTGTGGCATTGAGTGTCCAGGTCAGATGCATTAAAAACAGTTAAAAAGCTTCAAGTGTGACAGATAGAGGTAACAGCAGCCTGGAGTAAGATGGCAGCTGTGAAGACACAGGAAAACAGAGATGAGGAGCTGTTTAAGAGACAGGATTGCAATTGATGTGAATATGTACGTTAAACAGAAATCTTTTTGTGAAATTTAGAGTATTCAGTGACTTGGAAGATAGGCTTGGCCATCTACTTCTGAAAAAGAAGCCTCTGAAAACTCTATGGAACACAGTTTGCTCTGATAGACATGGGATTGCCATGTGTTGGGATTAACTTGACCACAACTTGGGGGAGGGGCTGTGCTCACAGAAAGATAAACAGAATATGTCTATTCATAATGTTTAGATTTATTTACATATATTGCCTCAACCCCAAAGCCAGTGAATTCTCATTGAAGTGATGGCTCTCTCCACCCCTGCCAGTTCTGCTTTGTTCATTTTTCCTTATATAGATTTTCATGTCTAACTGACTAAAGCTGGGGCTTCTGGTAATTATACACACCACCTCCTACACTCATAATTCTGGTACTTAATGAACATTAAACAATAATAAAACAGCCAAAGAAGTAACAAAGAAAATAGTACCATAAACAAGAAACATTCTGCCAGCTCTGTTTGGTCCACATAATGGGAAAGCCAAGCCAGAGAGAGGAGATGATCCACTTAGTTTGTTTCCCTAATACATACCTGGCTTCTCTACAGTCAGCTGTTTAGGTCAGCTTCTATTTGAAATTCTCCACTAACTCAAACTCACCTCTGAGTCTTACTTGTTGTTGTTAAGTGCCATCGTGTCGGACCACTCACAGCAACCCTATGAACGAAAGACCTGAACACTTATATAACTTTCGCTGTTTCTCCATGTTCATAGAGTGCCAGAAGTGAAGTTAGAAGAGGCCATGGTAACAAGGGCTATTATAGCTAATGTTAGATGGATGTTGGCTAAAAGCAGGGAGTACCAGAGGAATGACTATGTTTCATTGATTATACAAAGGCGTTTGATTGTGTAAATCACAACAAACTGTGCCTGACTCTGAGAAGAATGGGAATCTCAGAACACTTGATCGTGCTAATGTGAAACCTATACTTGGACCAGGAGGCAGTCGTCAGAACAGAGCAAAAAAACACTGCCTGGTTCAAAATTGGGAAGGGTGTATGTCAGGGATGTGTCCTATCTCCATACCTTTTCAACTTATATGAAGAATAATGTATCCAGGAGGCTGGGCTCTATGAGGAGCAGTGTGGCATCAGGATCGGTGGAAGATTCATCAACAATCTGCATCATGCAGATGACACAACCCTGCTTGCTGAAACTGAAGAGGACTCAAAGCTCTTGCTGCAGAAGATCAAGGACTGCAGCCTTCAAAATCAAGAAGACAAAGATCCTCACCACTAGGCCAATTGGCAGCATCAAGATGGATGGTGCAGGGATTGAGATTATTAACAGCTTTAGTTTGCTTGGCTCCACAGTCAACGCTCCTGGTACCAGCAGCTAGGAAATTAAATGACGTATTGTTATGGGAAAGTTTACTGTCAGGGACCTCGCCAGAATATTGAGGAGCAATGGTGTCACTCTGGAGACTAAGGTTCATCTGATACAGGCTATGGTCTTTGCAATCACTTGTTATGCATCAGAGAGCTAGACAATGTCTAGGGAGGATAGACGGAGAATTGATGCCTTTGAGCTGTGGTTCTGGAGTATTGAATATATGATGGACTGCTAAGGAAATGAACAGATTCATCCCAGAGAGTTAAACCAGGTTGCTCCTTGGAAGCAAGGATTCTGAAGCTTTGTCTGACGTACTTTGGACGTGTTGCAAGGAGGGACCAGTCCTTGGAGAGGGACGTGTGGAGAGACAGCGCAGGAGAGGAAGACCCTCTATGAGGTGGACTAATTCAGTGACTGGAGTAGTGGAGGTAGGTGTGTTGGAGACAGTGAGAATGGCACAGGGCAGGGTTTAGGGCTGTTTTACATAGGGTCACTGTGAGTCAACACATGACTCAACAACACATAAAAATAACAACGTTAAGTTAGCAACACAATGCATAAGCCACTGTGCTATCTGGGTTCCTAAATCCTAGCAAATTTCAAAACTCATCACTATCAAATCAATGTTGACTTATACTGAGCCACTACTGAGTTTCTAATGTTGTAAATGTTGATGGGAGGAGACTGCAGAGTTGCTGGTGGATTCAAACTTCTTGTCTTTTGGATAGCAGCATGATACATTTTGCCCTATACCACCAAGGCTCAGATACTAAATCAGGTCAAACCTCATGTTCTCTAAAACTTGCTCATTCACTCAGAACAGTCATATTTTGAAACTCAAATTTGTTATATGAGCTAAAAAATTTAACTAGATTAATATACAGATACTGAAGCTTCATATGACACACTTTAGACATGTTGCAAGGAGGGACCAACCCTTGGAGAGGGACATCATGTTTGGGAGGGTGGAGGGACAGCAAAAGAAAGGAAGACCCTCAATGAGATGGATTGATTCAGTGACTGGGGTAATGGGGCTAAGTGTAACTCAGAGACAATGAGTTTGGCATAGGATAGAGCAGAGTTTAGGGCTGTTGTACAGAGGGTTGGTATGAGTCACAGGCAATTTGATGGTACATAACGATAGTATGTATCTATATAAAGTTTTCATTTATTTACATTGTGGTCTACGCATTCCTTAACTCACATTGTGTTTCTTATGATCATTCCCACACCTTGTATTTTATGAAATTAATCACTATTATCTATGCCCACTGTCACCCCATTTTTTCAGGTACCTACTTCTGGATCTTTCCTAATTTCTTCATCCCCCTCCATCTACTCATGAAACTATGATCTTGTGATTCCCACCCCCCGCCCCAGCTGCAGTGCCCTTTTGACTTTTGTAAACATCTTACTAGTTATCCTTCTAATTTTAAAATAATGGTCTTATGCAGTATTTGTCTTTATGAGATTGAGTTATTTCACTCAGTATAATGCTCTCCAGCTATTTCACTCAGTATAATGCTCTCCAGCCTCTCATATATTGAATTTAAAAAAAAAAATTGTTGCTCCTGAGTGTCGCATACTAATCCATCATGTGAATGTACTATAATTTCTCAATCCATTCATTTGTTGATGGAGATTGGGCTGTTTCCATGTTATCACTACTGTGAATAATGCTACTATGAATAACATTTGTGTACAAATCTCTCTTTGTGTCTCAGTTCCATTTTCTGCAGAGTATATTCCTAGCAGTGGAATAGCTGGGTCATAAGGAATTTCTATGTTCAGCTGTTTGAGAAAATGCCAAACAGTGGCTGTACCATTTCACAATCCCAAAAAAAGTTCCAATGAAAGTTCCAATCTCTCCACATCCTCTCCAACAGTTATTGCTTGGTGTCTTGTTAAATGCTGTTGTTACTTGGATGAGATATGTATCTCATTGTGGTTTTGATTTACATGTCTGTTATTGCCAGTCATTTTGAGCATTTCTTTTTATGTCTATTGTATATCGTAATGCCCTCCTCTGTAAAAAGTCTTTCCACACCTTTCACCAATTTTGTAATTGGGGTATCAGTCTTTTTCTTGTGGAGAAAAATCCTATAGGATTCTGTAAACATTTGTTATGAGATGTTGAGATAACTTTGACAAATCTTTTTTTTCTGTCTGTAGATTTTCTTTTCATTTCTATTGGAAAAATTTTTCTATGCACAAATTGACTTAATCTTTAGAACGTCTCAGTCATGGATGTTATCCTCTTCTGGTTGTGCATTTCTGACTATATTTGTCAGCCTATGTATATCATAGGCTAGGGCTTCTACGTTCAGTCTCATTTTGTCTCATATGATGTTTATGGTATTGGGTTTTACCTCTAGGTCTCTGATCCAACTGGAGTTGATTTTTGTGTGTGGTGTGAGATGTGGATCCTGCTTCAGCTTTCCATAGACAGAAGTATAGTTTTGCTAGCACTATTTGTTAAAGATATTGTTTTTTCTGGATATGAATGGCTTTATTTCCTTGTCAGATACTATTAATTTCTGCATTCTTGATTCTGTTCCATTGGTTGGTGTGTCTGTCATTGTACCAGTACATGCTTTTTTTGGTTATTATAGCTGTGCAGTAGGTTTTGAGATCAGGGAGTGATATACCTCCCACTCAATTTGTGTTTTTCAGAAGTGCTTTTCTTATTCAGGGTCTCTATCTTTTCATGTAAACTTGCCAATTGTCTTTTCTCTGTGAAAAGTGAATTTGGTATCATCTTTATTGGGAATGCATTAAACACGAAGATTACTTTTGGTAAAATTGTCATTTTCACTGTATTGAGTCTTCCTATCCATGAGTAGGAAACATTCTTCCAGTTATTTTGGTTTCTTATTGTTTCTTTCAGTAGTGTTTTACAGTTTTCTTTATACATGCCCTTTGCTTCTCTAGTTAGGTTTATGTCCAAGTATCTAAATGTGTGATTGGCTGCTGCAAATTTCTTAAGCTAATGGAACTTAAAAACAATTCAAACCCTGAGTACCAATACTTAAGGATGCTATGGGCAGAATATTGAATGATCTAGGATGCATCAAAAGATGATGGAGGAAATACACAGAGTCGTTGTACCAAGTGAAGTAGGCTGACACAAAAGACTTTCATGAAACAGCTTATGATTAAGAGGCAATGGTGATAATGGAGGAAGTTCAAGCTGCTCTGAAGGAACTGGCATAAAAAGAAGCTACAAGAATTGATGGAATACCAATTGACATATTTCAACAAACATATGCTCCTCTGGATGTGTTCACCAGGTTGTGCCAAGAAATGTGTAGGACAACTACCTGGCCAACTGCCTGGAAGAGATCCATATTTATTCTCATTTCCAGAAAAAAAGGTGACTTGACAGAATGTGGAAATTATTAAACAATATCACTCATATTACACACAAATAAAACCAGCTGAAGATTATCCAAAAATGACTGGAATAGTACATTGACAGAATTGCTGGAAGTGCAAGCTAGGTTAATCAGAGGCTGTGGCACTAGAGACATAACAGCCTATGTCAGGTGGGTCATGGCAGAAAGTTGAGAGCAGCATGGGAATGTCTGTGTTTCATTGACTGTACAAAGGCATTTGTGTAGATCACAACAAATTGTGGCTGACATTGGAAAGAATGGGAATCCCAGAATACCTGATTGTGCTCATGTGAAACCTATACTTGGACAAGAAGCAGCTATCAGAACAGAACAAGGAAACATTGTTGTTATTGTTGATATATGTCATTGAGTTTCCTGCAACTCATAGTGACCTTATATACAACAACTATGAACTCTGCTCTATCTTGAGACAATTTCATTGTCACCAACATACTTACTCCCATTACCACAGTCACTGAGTCAATTCATCCAAGGTACCTTTCCAAGAATGATATCCCTTTCTAAGGACTGGTCCCTCATGGCAACATGCCCAAAGTGTGTCAGATGAAGCTTCAGAATCCTTGACTCCGAGAAGCAGCCTGATTTCACCCCTCTGCAGAACGAAGCATTTTGTTCTCTTAGCAGTCCATGGTATATTCAGAACTCTTCTCCAGCACCACAACTGAAAGGCATCAATTCTTCTTCTAGTTTTCTTAGTCATTAGTTCAGCTCTCTGACTCAAACCAAGTAATTGCGAAGACCATGGCCTAGATCAGGTGCACCTTAGTCTCCAGATAGGCATCATCACTCTTCACTACTCTTTTGCATTCCCTCACAGCAGATTTTCCCAGTGCAATTTGTCTTTTGATTTCCTGACTGCTGGTACTAAGAATATTGATTGTGGAGCCAAGTAAGCTGAAGTTGTTAACAAGCTCAATTACTTTACCATCTATCATGATGTTGCCAATTGGCCCACTGGTGAAAAGCTCTGTTTTCTTGATATTGAGCTTCAATTCATATTTAAGACTGCAGTCCTTGACCTTCTAAAGCAAATGGCTCAAGTCCTCCTCAGTTTCAGCAAGCAAGATTTAGTAGAGGTTGTTGCTGAATCTTCCTCCAGTCCTTATGGTACATTCTTCCTCATAGAGCCCAGCCTCCCAGATGATCTATTCCACATATAGATTTAAAAGATATGGAGATAGGGTGCAACCTTGGTGTATTCCTTTCCTGATTTTGAGTTTTTCTTGCTCTGTTCTGATAAAGTTGCCTCATAGTCCAAGTAAAGGCCTCACATAAGGACAATCAAATGTTCTGGGATTATAATTTTTCTCAAAGTCGGGCATAATTTGTTGTGGTCCACACAGTCAAATGCCTTTGTGTAGTAGATGAAACATAGATTGACGCTCCTCTGGTATACTCTGCTTTCAGCTAAGATCATCTAATATTGGCTATAATGTCGTTAGTGCCACAGCTTCTTCTAAATCCAGCCTGCATATCTGGCAGTTCTCTGTAGATGTGTTGTTCTGGTAATTTTTTTTATACTTTTCAGCAGGAACTTGCTTACATGTGCAATACTTAAGGATACCATGGGCAGATAGTTGACTGACCCAGGAAGCATCAAAAGAAGATGGAAGGAATACACAAATTTGCTATACCAAAAAGAATTGGCTGACACGTGAAACAACGTTTGATCAAGAGCCTAGAGTGATAAAGGAGGAAGTTCAAGCTGCTCTGAAGAAATTGGCAAAAACAAAGCATTAAGAATTTATGGCACATCAATTGACATAAAAGGAAACACTACATTGTTCAAAATCAGGAAAGGAGTGTTTTAGGGATGCATCCTGTCTCCATACGTTTTCAATCTATATGCAGAACAGATCATTCAGGAGCCTGTACTTTATCAGGAGGAATGTGGCATCGGGATTGAAGGAAGACCAATCAACAATCTGTGTTATGAAGATAACACAACCTTACTTGCCATATCTGAAGAGGACTTCAAGTGTTTGCTGCAGAAGGTCAAGGACTTCAGATTTCAATGTGGATTAAAGCTCAACATCAAGAAAACAAAGATTTTCACCACTTGGCTAATTGATAGCCTCATAAAAGATGGAGACAAAATTTAGATTGTTAATATTTTTACCCTGCTTTTGTCTACAATCAACAATATTGGCACCACCAATCAAGAGATCAAAAGATAAATTACATTGGGAAAATCTGCTGTCAGGACCTCACCAGAATGCTAAGGAGCAGCAGTGTTGGTCTATAGACTAAGGTGCACCTGATTCAGTCCCTGGGTTTTGCAGTTACTTAGTATGTATTAGAGAGATGGACAATGACTAAGGGTGACAGAAGATGATTTGGTGCCTGTGAGTTATGGTGCTGGATAAGAGCACTGAAAAATACTATGGACTGCCAAGAGAACAAAGAAGTCTGTTCTGAAGAATGTGAAACCATGTTGCTCATTTGAGACAAGGGTTTTGAAGCTCTGGCTCACATACTTTGGGCATGTTTCAAGGAGAGACTAGTCCTTGGAGAGGGACACCATGCTTGGGACTGTGGAAGGACAGTGTAGGAGGGGGAGACCCTGGATGAGATGGATTGACTCAGTAACTGGGGTAATTGTTGTAGCTGTGTTGGAGGCAGTGAAATTGGCTCAGGACAGGGCAAGGTTCAAAGCTATTATACATAGTGTCTCTATCCATCTTAGTCAACTCAATGGCACATAACAATAACAGTATGATAAATGGTATTGTTTTCTTAGTTTCTTTGTGCTTCCTTTGTTACTGTAGAGAAATCCCACTGATTTTTGGATATTGATCTTATTTCCTGCCACTCTACTAAATATGTCTACTAGCTTTGTTCGTGTTGAGTCCTTGGGATTTTCTGTGTACACTATCATATTGCCGGGAGTTGTGTTGTGTTGTGTTGTGTTGTGTTGTGGCGGTCTCTGGAGAAAGGTGACTCTGCCTCCAGGAGCCAGGGAAGCCATGCTTGCCCTTGGGTTGAAGGCAGAATGGCTTCAAACCCAAAAGGAGAAGAGGAGGGAGGAGACAGACAGCCATAATCACCCAGGTTTGCTCCACCCAGGTGGCTGTGATCCTTTGGCCAGAGAGGATGGTGCTGTGTATGTGGGAGTTGTGTTGTGTTGTGTTGTGTTGTGTTGTGTTGTGTTGTGACACGGATGTGTCAAATGTGTTAATGGTTGGCTACCCAATGAGGACTGAGAGTGGGGTGGAGCTCCCCGATTGAACAAGCGTGGAAGGAGGAGTGGCATCCACTTCCATAATAGCTTGCCTCCAGAAACCCTATGAACTTGGAGAGAGGATGAAAGGCACCCAAGCGTCAAGGATTCTCCTTCATAAGGTTGCTATGAGTTGCCTGCAACTCAACGGTACTTAACAACAACAACAACAACATCATATTGCCTGCATATCATGACATTTTTACCACATCTTTGTCAGTTTGGATGTTTCTTCTTTCCTGATCTTGTCTTACTAACCTAGTAAGTACTTTCAATACAATATTGAGTAGGAATAGTGAAAGTCAACTTCCTTATCTGGTCTCTGTTCTTCTGGAGAATGCCTTTAGTCTTTCTCCATTGAGAATGATATTGGCCCTTGGTTTTGTGTATGTATTTTTCACTATGTTATGGAAATTCTCTTCTATGCCTATTTTGCTCAGTGTTAAACACTGGAGTAAGTGTTAGATTTCATCAAAGGCCTTTTTGGCATCAGTTGATAGGATCATGTGATTCTTGCTCTTTGCTTTGTTAGTGTGATGAATTACTTTGCTTTTCTTACATTGAGCCATCCTTGCAAACCTGCTATGAATCCCATTTTGTCATGAAGAATTACTTTTTTAATATGCTATTGAATTACATTGGCCAGGATTTTGTTAAGGATTGTTGCTTCTATGATAGATAATGACTAGGGATGATAGAAGGAGAATTGATGCCTTTGAGCATCAATGCCTTTGAGCAGTGCCATCTTGCAAGACTCCCATCTGAGTGCTTCTCTCCTCTTCCAAAGTTTGTCTTTGAGCTTGGTGGTCCACAGTGTGGCCAGGAACCAGTTTCCTGTTGACAGCTGTATTCTTTTATGTGGTATGTGGCAAGAAAGGCAGGGCCCTGTACTTCTATGCAGCCACCTTTTTATGTCTTAAGTAACCTGGTGGGAATCTCTCCTTCCTGCACCCACTTCTTCTAATGTTTATAGTTGTCCTTGGTGTTTCTGGTGCACAGTTCAGCTAGATACCTACCTCCCCTTGGCTGCATTGTCTCTATTCAGTGTGGAGTCAAGAGGGGCAGGGCCACATATCTCTATGTAGCAGCCCTCTCAGGTCTCACATGTAGCCTGATGGGAAACTCTTCTTATGTCTCTGGTCTTCTAAAGCTTGTAATTGTCTATGGTGGTGCTGTTGCTCAGAGCAGCCAGAGACCAATTTCCCCAGCTGTATTATTTCAAAATCTTAAAATCTCAGTTCCTTTAGTCTTCTGGACCTGCAGAAGTCACCTAGTTCTCCCTGTTAAAAGCTTAAAAATAATGCAGGACCTGAAATGTGGGAAGGGCATGGAATTTTTAAAAATCTTGTCACAGGACTATTAACTCCCTACCTTCTCTTCCAAGCCTAAAGGATATAAACTTTCTGTGTTTTCCACAGAACACCACATTATTTCATCATGCTGATAATCTCTCATGATAAGTAAACAACATGGACATAAACTGAAGGACAAGTTAGCAATCATGGTGATATACATGAACTCCACTCATTCATGAGAACTGCCTCAGTCATGTCCCTCCAGCACATTTCTAAGGCTAAAAATAGCACTGGAGGGAATTTCCCATCTTTCTCCTATGGAACCACAGGTGGATTCAAACTACCAGAAATATCAGCAAAACTTCCTATGGATTAAAGCACCAGAGTTCCCTCATGTGAGTCTCAAAGAGGAGAGAATAAGTCTTGTAAAAACATCCAGGGCTCACTATTTAGTAGTTTTAAAGTTGAGACATGCTGTCCAAACTAAAGTTACATCTCTCACACTTACATCACTAAGAAGAGCCATAGTATCTGGTGGTTTCTCTGTGTTTTGTATATTCCACAAAGGGAGAAAGTGCTGCTCTAATTAGTTCTCTAATGACATGGAAAGCTTCCAGCTGAAAAGGGCGTGAAAAGGGCAAAGTAGCAGGTCAAGGTTATGGTACAAACATTTCTCCCATAATGTGGAAGACTTTACTATAATATTAGACATACCTGTTGTGGGGAATGGGTCCTGTTGAGTTTATAGCAAGCCAACAGAAGTATCAAAATATAGACCCTCAGGGGTCTGAAGAAGAGCTTTTTAATCTATAGAAAAGAATTTCACACCATTTGAGAAAAGCATCTGGCATGCTACCTTGTCAATAGTAGAGAATAAGCAACTATGGCCATACTACCAAAACTGTTTACCATGAGATGTTGTTGTTAGGTGCCATCCAGTCAATTGTAACTCATAGCAACTCTATGAACAACAAATGGAGACCATGTCCTGTCCTGTGTGTCATCTTCACGTTATCAGTCATGTTTGAATCCTTTGTCAATCAGTGGTTTTGAGAGTTTTCCTTTCTTTTTCTGACCCTCCCTCTCTTCCAGCATACTGTCTTTTTCCAAAGACTTTCCCCTTCTGATAGCATACTCAAAACATGTAAAGATGAAATTTCACCATCCTAATCTCTAAGAAACACCATGGCTGTGCTTCCTGCAGACATATTTATTCGTTCTTTTGGCAGTCTATGGGATATTCAATATTCTTCACCACACCACAATCACGAGAAAGGCATTGCTAAATCTACCAAGGCAAACAAAAGATTTACATACCCAACAATACTCAATTAAAACATGGAAGTGGTACTACTGGGATCAGCCATCCTTTGGGCCAGAAGGCACACTCAAGTTATATGCCGATGACCTCAACTCCCATGTTGTCTACTACTATTGCATTGTTGTTGTTGTTGTTATGTGCCATCGAGTCGTTTGCAACTCATAGCGACCCTATGCACAACAGCCCTAAACCCTGCTCTGTCCTGCGCCAATCGCACTGCCTCTGACACACCCATCCCGATTACCCCAGTCACCGAATCAATCCATCTCATAGAGGGTCTTCCCCTCCTGTGCTGTCCCTCCACCCTCCCAAGCATGATGTCCCTCTCCTATGCACAACTATTGCATTAGTATCTCTCAATTCATTCTGGGAGGGAAGGAGAGTTCCCTTCTTATCAACTGATGGAATAAGAAATTATCCAGGCTTGGTTTACAAATGAGGCAACTCATTCTGCGGCTGCAAGCCAACATAGCTGGTGCAACATAAGGATGACCCAGGTCCAGAGCCCCTCATGGGGTCACTCTGAAGTTTAAACTTTCTCTGACCAATTCTATCCCCTCACTCCTTCACAGATGGAGCACTATTCTACTCAGACATACATGGAGTGACCACGACTTGGAATACACTACGTGGCAACTTTCTTTTTTTATTTTTTCATATGTTTAATGGGAATAACAACAACAAAAACACAGGAAAGATGAAACAAGATTCTGTGTAAGGAAGTCTCAGCATTTGAAGGCATGTCAGTTCATTCCTCGCCAAGGTATTCATAATATAACTTTGTAAAAGTGGGAAGGGTGCCAGAAAGGGAGATTAATATTTGATGCATTTCAGTTGTCATTTAGCCCAGAACACCAGCTGTGAGGCATCTAAGCTAGCTTAGTTTCCATTTTATTAGTACTTAACCTTCAAAAAGGATCAAAGTAAACAGAAATTCTGTTTTATAAATGATCTTCCAAAGCTCTTCCAAATGGTTATGGTGAAAATTTATAAAGTCTTTTTCTTAACCGAGCATATTAGAACAAGACTTTTTCAAGAAAATGTTCTGTGTTAGAATAAGCAGTGTTATCATGTGGAAACCAGGGCACCTCCTTGCATCTTTCTCAGTGATTCACCTGGCAATTTTCACCCCTCCCCAAGTTCCCACAGTGTGTCTCATTCTGCAGCAGAGAGCTCCTCCTGTTGAACAGGTTGCCAGGGGAAAAAAGACTTCTGATTTTATTTTTTCCCTTTCACCTCCAACGTATGAAAACCTCAACAAGCCAAGAACAAAAGCTATTTCAAGGTCCTGCCGACGGTTTAGACATCAATTATGCCATCATCTCTGATAACATGGATGACACAAAAAAGCAATAGGGAAGCAAGGAGCCTGAGACGACACCTCACAAAATCTCAGGAAAAGTTACAGGGAATTAGATTTCAGGTCAGCAAATAGATGATAGCATCACATTGCTGACAAGATTACAGAAAGTGATTTAATCGTTTTAGCACACCTTAATTGTGGGAAAGGTCTCTGGCCCTGAGACCCACCACTGGTATGTGGCGAAGGGAGTCGGCTATGGCCCACTTCTAGTGACACCAAAATGGACAAGAAACTAGGAGGGTTAACACTTACCTTAGCATATACACAATAAAAACCACTTCAGAGAGATATGCTTGGGTTTCTAAGATTCTCAGTAAAATTTTCCTTTTATGAATTATTATAGCACACCCCTGTGGGTAGTAAAGCGTTCTCTTCAGTATTATGACATGTGTGGGTCGAGGATGAAGACAGCTGCAATGAGGAGGAAATGGAGTCCTGGCATGAGCTGAACCCTGTCCCTGACTCATCTTCCTATTACGCATGGAGATATTTTACACCCGAGAGGCACCAGGAATGGAAAGAGGATTCATGCAAATAAACTTTTGGCTGGATAATTAAGCCCTATCCTCATGGCAACTGGGCCATGAACACCTGTAGGTCCACATCTTATCCTGAAGGCAAGAGCATACAACCCAAGGCAGTAGGAAGGATGATCCTCCCTTCCCTATTCTGGAGTTGAACAGAGTTCAGGCAAATCCAAGCACCAGACAGGAGCAAGCAGCTCTGCTTCCTATACATAAGCAACAGAAGTCACACAAAGATAGACTGAGTCTCCAAACAGCAGACTCGGCTGCACCCAGAATAGCTGAGAATACTTGGTGGAAATTGCATAAAAATTGCCTGTTTTACTATTAATTAATAGGAAATATGCAGAAATGCTTGGAGTGAGTACTTTTGGAAGTGACAGCACATGAAGCTATTGTGGACACTGACCCAATGGCAATCCTTCTTTTGAAGACTACTCCCCCATGCTATATGGCCACCATGTAACTGATAGTGTCTGCCCCAAAGTGTGGGCACAGCCTGATACATGAATGCTGGGAGCAAGAAGACATCTCTTCAGTTTGGATTACCAAGTACCGGCGTTTTTCCCCTACTGGAGGTAATAATCAAGAGTAAAGTCAGTTGACAAGTGGAGAGGAAGATCCGTGTCCAGCAGTGCATGAGATGAGTTTTACTCTTGGATGCTTTTTTTTTTCTCTTTCTTCTTCATAATTTAGTTTTGGTTATGTTTCTATTACTTAGAATTGGAAAAAACAAACAAAAAAACAAAAAACACCTTAATATCCTAACATACTTCTAATTTATTGAGTTGTGTCTCTATTGTCAAAGGCTTGTAGAATCTCAGGGGGGTAAGATGCTATCCAATGATATATATTTAGAAAATGTACATATGACTGCTGTAATTCCATTATATGAAAATGGAATCCCTGGGATTTGCAAACAATTGGTGCACTCGGCTGCTAACTTAGAGGTTGATTGTTAAAATCCACACAGAGGCACAGTGGAAGAATGGCCTTGCAATTTGCTTCCAAAAGATCAATCAATCATGGAAAACTCAGTTCTTCTCCAACACACACCGGCTTATCAGATTTCAGAGTTCATCTTTTGGTAAGTTGTACTGCTAACAGAACAATCTATGAAACTTACCAGAAAATCCCACTTTCCTCTATGAATCACATCAAGGTCTTTCTCTATGTTAAGACTTTGACTCTTTCCTTGTCCCTTGCTGAAGGAAAATGAATGAATAACTGAATTTAAATATTAAAAAAGTTCTGGTGGCCCAGCCAATGGGGCATTGCACTGTTTCCTTCCTGCCCTGTTTGGATATATCAGCTGCTTTGCTGGAGAAAGATGGGCAATCTCCTCCTGAGAGATTTATAGTGTTAAAACACTGCTAGATGGTCTGCAGTGAACTGGTTTCAACTCGACAACAATGAGTTTGAGCTTTTTGATGTTTATTTCCTAGTCTTTTAATGCAACTTATTATTCCTTCTAATTTTTCAACTAGCCATAGTGAGATGTAAGTAATAACAATAATACTAACGTTTTCTCCTATTTAAGTCTGTTTTAGGTGAAACCCCTCATTGCAGATACATAGCACCACTATACTTAGTCAACTGTATTCATCTCAGGAAAGAAGTGGAAACCTTGGAGGAAGAATGTGGCAGTTGCCCCCAAGCCTGATCACTTCTACAGAAACCTGAGGACATCTAAGGTGTGGCCAGATCAAAGACCAGACAATGGATCCTGATAAGGCTCTGTGCCTACTCACAAAAGCCCAAACTCAAGTTAATTAAAGCTCCAAATTCCCAGAAAAAGTTCATCTCCCCTAGTCTTCCCTAAAACCCTTATACAAGAGCCTTCGACTGCCCTCATGCCATTTTGACCTTCACCCCTCATAGGCACTTGGCGGCTCTCTCAGACCCTGAAATAAGGGCCTGTTCCTTTCTTAGGACCAGTGTCTCTCTTTCTCTCTCCTACTCGCAACTCTTTTTTCCATCTAACAATTGTGGTAAGGAATATGGATCCTGAACTCAGACAAATTTGAATTTATATTCAATCCTGAAACTTATCAGATGTTTATTTTTGACCAAGTTATTTAATGCCTCTGAGTCAGCATTCTTAAAATGATATGAATATGAATTGTTTATTATAGTGTCAGACAGGTCCTCCAAAACTGCTGTGTTGAAAAGAAATAAACACATATAAGGGGTCTTGAAAGAATAAAAAAATAAGACAATTTACTATTTATTTTAGTTAAAAATCAATATTGATTTTTTAGTTATATCAAAGTTACCACATCAATGCAAGAAATTAACAAAAGTAACTGAGCATAAGGTATATGAGAAATATCTACACAATCTAACCTTTCTGTAAGTCTGAAGCTACTTTAAAAGTCAACTCTAATCTGTAAAAGGTGGATTCACTAGAATATATATTTTGGAAGAACAGGGACTTGGTTCAATTCTTGTTCATCATCTAAAAAACACTTGACATATAGTTATTTGAACAAATAAACCTTGATATGGTTTAACTACTTTCTCAACCCAAAATAGAGTTGGCCCTTATTGTTGTACAAAATCAACATTTGCTATGCTATGCACAGCTTTTGGGCTTTGGGAAGTTGTTAGGTGCTGTCAAGTCTAGTACAACTCATAGCAGCCCTATGAACAGTCGATCTGAACCCTGTGCCATCCTCACCATTTTCAACATACTTGAACCCATTGCAACAGTCACCATGTCAATCCATCTGGTTGAGAGTCTACCTCTCTTTCACCTTTTCAAGCATGATGTCCCTCTTCAAGGAATAACCTCTGCTAGTAACTAGCTCTAAGTCTGTGAGACAAAGCTTTATTATCTTTGCCTTCAAGGAATACTCTGGCTATACTTTCCCCAAAATATATTTGTTTGTTCTTTTGGCAGTCCATGGATCTTCCATATTATTCTTCTTCTATACCACAACTTGGGAGGGTGGAGGGACAGCGCAGGACGGGAAGGCCCTCTATGAGGTGGATTGATTCAGTGACTGGGATAATCGGGATGGGAGTGTCAGAGACAGTGTGATTGGTGCAAGACAGAGCAGAGTTTAGGGCTGTTATACATAGGGTCACTATGAGTCGCAAGTGACTTGATGGCACATAACAACAACAACATATCACAGCTCAAAGGCAACACTTTTTCTTCTGTCACTCTTATTCATGTTCTAGTTCTCAGTAGCATAGCAAGTGATTGAAAATACGATAGCCTGAATCAAGCACATCTTAGTCCTTAAACTGATGTCATTGATCCTCAGTAACTTGAAGAGGTCTCTGACTGCAGGTTTTACTAGTGCAGTACGTCTCCTTATCTCCTGCCTTCTAGTACCAAGGATGTTGATTATAGATCCAAATATGACAAAGTTGTTGGCTGTTTCAGTTTTCTCTCCATCTGTCACGATGCTGCCTATCAGTCCAGTGGTCCAGATTTTGGGAGAGTCACTTCTATGTCAGGAGAAAGATCTGTCAGCATGGAAATGGTACCGGCATAGGCAAGAAGAAAGGTTGAAGCAGAAAGGCATAGGAATGTGTTGGAAAAAAATCACAGAAATGGCAGTCAGGAGACTTGGGCTCTAGGCCAGGCTCTGTGGGTAGTTGCACATCTTTTGGTGAGTCTCTTTATCTCTCTGGAGGTCTTGACTTCTCATCAGTTGTATCAGAAGATACCTTCTCAAAATTTTACCTTGGGAGCTGTTCATGGAGTTTATAGTCTAGTGCACTGTTCCTCAAAGTGAAACCAAGTCACCTAGGATTCTACATAAAACAATATAAATGCCTAGACCCTGTGCCAAATCTTAGGAATCAGGCCTCTTTAGGGGAGGGGCTCCTATTTAGGAAATACTCCACAGCTTATTACAATGTAAACTCTTACCCAGTTGAGAAGGGAACTCTAGTGACTTAGTGGTAAGGAGTTGTGCTGTCAACCCACAAGATCACAGTTCAGATCCATCAGCTGCTCCTCAAGAGAGAGATGGGCAGTCTCCTCCCATATGATTTACCGTTTCTGAAGACCCACTGGAGGGTCATCTATGAATGGGACCTGACTTGATGGTACATAACAACAACAATCCAGTTGAGAAATTTTGCCCTTGGGAGAGCTGAAGTATACTCCACCCTATTTCATCTGACTCTATAAGCATCACCAGCAAGAAAGAATCTTCTAGGGCCCCTTCCATAGAAAAGATTCCCGACCATCCATGTACAACAGCAACATGGGATCTTTGTTAAAATGTGAACTCTTGGGAACCAACCGAACTGCTTTGATATAGTCAGTTTAAGGAAGA
The DNA here is from genome assembly GCF_000299155.1 of Elephantulus edwardii. Lineage (NCBI taxonomy): Eukaryota > Metazoa > Chordata > Mammalia > Macroscelidea > Macroscelididae > Elephantulus > Elephantulus edwardii. The sequence goes on along the minus strand of NW_006399780.1, from coordinate 1,941,567 downwards.
GACTAGAATCTGCCTTTTCTAGGGCCTCCCGGGAGGTACTGATGTCAGGAATCAATGGACCACACTTTTGATACCACAATGTCTGGAAATTTTTGATGATGGGGCTATTCACAGTAATTTTGTTGCGCCTGATAAATAAGCCATAACTTTATGATGTGCCCATGAACAAATGAATACTGTTGAAAGAGTAAACTTTGTTCACCCTTCTAAAAAAATAAAACTCCAGTCATTCTCCTTACACTTCAAAACAACACATAAATACTGATATTTTTGTGAGGAAGTTTGCTCTTGTAATCATTCACTATCAATGCAGGTTCAAAAAAAATCACACAACCCTTCCCATTCCATTTGACTAATGATGACACTTCCAATGACACTTAGTCACACAGATGGAATGACTGAGGTCCCATGGGTGTGTTTAGTATTTTTCTCAAGGACTGCACAGTCAGCCACCGAGAGAGAACAGCTAGCATCTGCAGTGCCTATGTTCCCAGAATTCTGACTATCTCACAAAGCCATGTTGCCCCTTGAAAAACTTTATCCTTGTCCAAAATGTTGTGTGCCAATTAATCCACAGGCAGGAAGCAAGTCTCTGCAGGCTTGTTTTGCTAAGTCTTTTTGTTTTGTTTGGTGGAACAAGTTGCTAGGCAGGTGAGAGACTAGATGGGGTGAGGAGAGAGGGCTTCTGTTTTCCTTCCATAGAAGCAATAGCTTCTGTTTCATGTGTTCTGGGCTCACAGCCATGGCAGAGAGGGAAATACTGGAGTGGATGGATGTCTTCCTGTGTTCTCTGCAGAACCAAGGGCAGGTGGCATGCTGGGCATCGGCCACTGGGGCAGGGATGAAGGGACGCCTCTCTTCTCTAGCTGGAAGGCTGCCATTATAGAGAAAAGCCTGTGGCATTTGAGAGGGTTGGTGGTTGCCTAGAGAGCAGGGTTCCTCTTTCTTCTCTGTCTGCTTTCTTCATTAAAAGGAGAAGCAATAGACCAAAACATCCCTACCCAAACCTGAGTTCTTGGGGAATTTTCACTTTGTCTCCTGCTCCTAATTACTGCCTCAAGTCCATCAAAGATGATGAAGATGGCAGAAGATAGGATAGGACTCAGCTCTGTTGTTCATAGGGTTGCTAGGAGTCATACTCAACTGGACGGCACCTAACAACAACAAAAACTACAACAGCTGATTCTAATTTCTGTTTCTCACACATGGCCGGAGACACTGAAGCCAGATGACCCAGAGCTGGCAGAGAAAAGAGAGGTGGAAACCCCCACTTATGACTATAGGATTCTGGGAAGATTGCCTTGTACTGAATTAACTCCTCATCTCCTCTTGTCCTTAAAATTCTACTTTTAGGATTGTGCTATTACAGTTCTTAGAGATTGGTAGTTCCTATGAAGAAACCAGTATCGGAGTTATTAGCAGCTTGGGCAACGGATTTTTCCTCTCTCATTCTTCCTGGATAATAGATGGATATCCAGAGATGGAGTAGCCATCTTTTAAGAAGGCCATTCAGATTAATAAAGCAGGAAGTTAGAAGGAACTTGGCTTCATGGAAACTTCTCAGATTAGTGATGTCTCTCTTATATTTCTTACCTCCAAACCCCTCTTTCCCTAAGTCACTATGGGCTTTCCATTATAGGCAGGAAATGGGTCAGTAGAGAAAAAAAGACAGGTCTTCCGTGAATAATTAGCAGTCCACAATTAAAACTCGAATGCCTCTAATGCTTAGGGGCAGAGATAAGGCTATGAGAGATATTAGGACCAAAGACTACATTTGAAAATATGTATATGCTCTTACCTAGTAGTGCTCAAATTGTACCGGCCAAATAACAGATATTTGGTCAGGATTCAGCTACTGCTCACCCCAGTTCATTATGTCAATTTAGAGGAATGAATTGGCAGCACACAACTGAGTATTGGTTATGAGAAGAGGGGAGGAGGGATGAGTCCCAGATTATTTAGATGTGTGTAAGTGTTAGGATTTTATTTCTTCTTTGATGAAAAATTAGAAATTTTTACCCTGTCACAGAACAAAAGGAACTGTGACTTCTGTTTCACAATTTGCATAGCTGATTTCATGTACTTTTGACAGTTCTATCATGTTTCCGACAGTTACAATTTCCCCCCCTAAGGGAAGTTGAAAGAGGGAATCTGCTCACAAACCCATATTAGCCTATCTCCAAATGCTTCGGTTATGTAACCTAAGGAATGAGCCCAGCAGAATGGTTTTGCCTTCCATTTGGAAAATAGCACCTTAATTCTGTAGCAAGATGATTTCTTTAAAGGCAAAGCAAAATTGTTCTGATAACTTGCATGCTTCCAAACATAAAACATTGAATTGGGATTTCTCAGAGAATATTTTACCGTTGGTCGTCCTTGGGCAAAGTTTCTAAGAGGTACCTCTACTGAACCAGTCTGCACAAGTCATTCATTCATTTACTGCATAGGTATTTACAATATTCTTGATAGTGTTGGAGAGCGTGTAGTCCTAGGGACACAGTGGAAAGAACAAACAAACATGGTCCATGCTCTCGCATTGCTTACAACCAGGAAAGTGGTAGGCACAATTTACGTGTTAAAAATAGATAAATCAATTACACATTATAGAGCTCTACACAGTCAATGAGCAAGCCCCTGGGAGACGTAAATGATTAACATGTCTTACTACTAACCTAAAGGCTGGAATTCAAGCCTTCCCCGAGGTAATTTGGAAGAAAGATGATCTACTTCTTGAAAAAAATTATCCATTGTGCAAATCAAAACAACTATGAGATATCGTCTCACCCCAGTCAGAATAGCAAAATTTAACAGAACAGCAAGCAACAAATGCTGGCGAGGTTGTGGAGAAATTGGAACAGTTATTCACTGTTGGTAGGAGTATAAAATGGTGCAACCACTGTGGAAGGCAGTATGGCACTTTCTCAAGAAGTTGCAAATAGAGATACCACTTGACCCAGCAATTCCACTACTGGGAATATACCCTAAAGAGACCATAAACCACACCCAAGCAGATATATGCACACCCATGTTTATCACAGCTTTGTTCACAATAGCAAGGACTTGGAAACAACCTAAGTGCCCATCAACAAACAAATGTATAGAGAAGCTGTGGTATATTCACACAAAGGAATACTATGCTGCATTGAAAAGCAAAGAACTCATGCAATATTATTCAAAATGGGTGACCCAGGAGGACATTATGCTGACGGAAGTATCTCAGCCAGAAAAGACAAATACTGCATGGTGCCACTGTTGTGAAACAGGACTAACATCTGGGTTGGGGGGAGACTGAGAAAGATGGACTAAATAATGTATACTGCATTGAAACAGATGAGGGAGAAAACGGTTTAAAATGGATATGTGATTAGGTATTTTTGTCATGACAGGAGTCTAGAGTGAAAGTTGCATAGTGGAGTGGACCTGGGAGAAGGGATTTTAAAACAATG
>NW_006399780.1:1913740-1936336 GCF_000299155.1 Elephantulus edwardii | reverse complement strand
CTTGCTCATATGTTATTTCTTTAAATTCCTCTGTATCTGCCAATTCCTTTCTATATAATGACTCAGTATATTCCTTCCATCTTCTTTTAATACTTCCTGTATCATTTAATATTCTACATTCTTTTCTTTAGCCTTAATATTTCTCAAGGAAGATGTGATGGCATAGTCTGTAGTAAATTTCACTGCTAATAAAAAATCTGTCCAGCAGTTCAAATCTACCAGATATTACATTTGAGAAAGATAAAAAGTCTTCTCCATTAACAGTACTAGCCTCAAAAACGTGGTGTAGGGATACTATGAATTGAAATGAACTTGATGTTAGTGAGCTAGTTTGAGTGAATATTCTTCATTATTTAGTTATAGACATATCCTGAGAATATGGTATTAGGTAGGAAGATGTGTTCATATTCCTTTAGTCACTGTCACCTCTTAACTTTTGTTTCTGTCCCATGAGTTTACATACTCCTTCGAGCTTCCCTTAAGGATGTGTTCAGTCACAGAGGAGCCAGCTAGGATTTATATCAGGGAAAGAGGGAACAAAAAAGTTCACCACAGGGAGAAGAGCTATTGTTTCCAAGGCCTTAGAGTTTTATACAACATTGAACAATATACCAGAAGGTGTTTATAATGTAAACTGAAAGGCACTCAAGTATTGATAAAATATGACAAAGTGAAAAGCACAGTAAATATCGGCTTTAAGGATTTATCATGGCTTAGCGGTGAAAAGTTGTGCTGCCAACCCAAAAGCACACAGTTCAAATCCACCAGCTGCTCTATGAGAGAAAAGTGAGCAATCTCCTTCCATGAAATTTACTGCATTTGAAAACTCACTGGATGGTAAGCTAGGAATCAATTCTGATTTGATGGTACCTAACAACAACAACAACAACTATATCTTAGAGAAAAGATCTGGTGAATCAGGAGGAACAACTTTAGGAATCAGTTTGCAAATGGAATTGTCTCATGTGTCATCTAGTTTAAAAGAAAGGAGAAATAAATATTAAAGGTCTGTCTCTTCAAAAAATATTTCAACATACAGGCAACACACTTTTCTGGAATACTTATGCAAATAGACTATAAACTATTTTTATTAACCATCATAATAGTCATATGGATTCATAAAATGGTCTAAAATAAAACCAGCTTTTCTAATTCTAACTATCACATGACTATGACCATCATACAGCAGTTTGTTTCCCGTTATAAACTGAATTTTAAACTAAGGAGGACCTGAAGCATCTGCAGAAGAAAATCAAGAACTGAAATCTTCAATATAGATTGAATCTCAACATCAAGAAAACAAAGATTCTCATCACTGGACTAGTTGGCCACACCATGATAGATGGAGAAAAGATTGAGATTTTCAGAAATTTTAGCTTGCTTGGGTCCACAATCAACACTCTTGGAATAAGCAGCCAAGAAATCAAAAGATGAATTGGATTAGGAAAGTCTGTTATCAGGGACCTCTTCAAAGGGCTGAAGTGTAAAGATGTCAGTAGAGAGTCTAAATTGTGCGTGACTCAAGCCATGTTCTTCACAACTATTTGCTGTGCATCAGAGAGCTGTAAAATGACTAAAGATGACAAAAGAAGATTGATGCCTTTGAGTTGTGGTGCTGGAGAAGAGTATTGAAGATACCATGGACTGCCAAGAAAACAAGCAGGTCTGTTGTGGTAAAGATAAAACCAGTTTGCTCTCTGAATGCAAGGATTTTGAAGTTCTTCTCACATAATTTGGACATGTTTCCAAGAGGGACCAGTCCTTCAAGAAAGGCATCAAGCTTGGAAGGGTGGAAGGACAACTCAGGAGAGGAAGTCTGTGGATGAGATGGATTGACAGTGATGGAGGCAGTAGGGGAAGATGTGTTGGTGACAGTGAGATTGGCTCAGGATAGGACAGAGTTTACAGCTATTGCACATAGGGTCACTATGCATCACAGACAAGAAGGCACATAACAACAACAATTCCCTCTCCAAATCTGTGTTGAAATTCTAACCACTGTATATAAATATTTGGAGGAGATCTCATGTTAGTAAAGGTAAAAGATGAGAAAAAAGAGAAGATCCTTAACAAGATGGGTTGATATCAAAGACAGCCTTCAATATGGATTGTATCTCAATATCAATAAAATAAAAATTCATACTGTTGAATAAAAAACAACAACAACACAAAAAGAAAAGGAAAAAACACCTCAAAGTGTATTGACAGCATGACTGTAATAATGGGTTCAAGCATACCGAAGATCATTAAGATGGTGCAGGACAGGTCAACATTCCTACCTTTTATTCATAGTGTCACTACAATTTGTAGTCCACTTGACAACAGCAATTGATGACCTAGTGCACAGGGAGTTGTACAGTTGTGCTGTTAACCTAAAGACCGTGATGCTTTGGCAGTTGGAATTCACCAATGATTCCTCAGGAGAAAGATGGGTACTCTCCACCTCTTGTCATTTACAGCTTCAGAAAGCCACTGAAGCGTCAGATATGATATGGTTACAACTCCATGGCAATAAGAAAGAGTGTATGTGGATGTGATCCTGTTTGGAAATAAGGCTTTTGTTATTGTTGTGTTGCTTTGCTTTCTTCTTAAATGTCAATGAAACCATATTATCTTGGGTCCTAACTCAAACCTCTCTGATGTAGAGTGGGCTCCAACCCATAGCTGACCCTTCATTGAGTTTCCTAGACTATAAATCACAGAGTGAGAAGATTGCCCATAATTCTCACCACTGAGAAGGGCTAATAGATCAAACCAATGAGACAGAAGGCTTCTGGGCTAGTAGGGATCCCTTACCAAATTATAAAAAGACTAAAATAGATGCAGAGATATACACAGGGGAGAAAAAAGAAGCCAAAAAGCACCAAGGAATACCAAGGATCTGGCAGACACCAGAAAAGAAGAGAGTGAGGCACTAAAGGAGTCATTATACCAGAGACCTTGACTCGACTTTGCCCTGTAGAACTATGACAAAATAAACTTCTGTTCTTCAGAGTTACCCAGTGTGACAGCATGAAGAAACCAAGACGTAACCGTAAACCATTGCGTGCATTTCTGCATATGATTTTCTTAGTCAAAATGGGCTCATGCCAAGTGTGTTAGTTATATAGATAGGTGCCTCTCTCTGTAACCTAATGCTTCTCCATTTGCTCTTGTGACTCTGCAGTAGATACACTTGCTTATTCATTGATTATATAATGGGTCATTGGAAAATAAGAATGAATTTCATTAGTCCAGTTCATAACTTGTTAGCCAAATTTAATAGAATTCACAAGGACAGAATTCTTCTAATATCAACACAGATGGCAATTCTACTAAGATTACAACATCATTGAACTGTAAAATGGGGTCTTCCAGAGGTTTGCATAGGTGTTTTATTGCCTCAAGAGTAAAAATTGCAGTACTTTCTGGAGAAAAATTTTAGCTGCCATTTCCAGGTTTTCTGTGGTAATTAACCTAGATGTGCTGAGGTGATGAGAGCTCTCCCTAATGACTCTATCATTCAGAAAGGGAACATTTCCTTCTGATCTTTTCAGACAGTATCATCAGGATGATGTCAATGCAAACAATACCCTTATCTAACTTCTTTTCAAGTCACCTGATTAACTGGAGAAAATAGAAACAGAGAGAAAAGCGCATGTCCTTGCACAGGGGTGGTAAATGTCACAGAAAGGCCAGGGGACCAGTCCTGCATTTGCTCGCAGCACAGAAGTCCCAAGCTCCAGCCCAGAAGTCTCAAGCTCCAACCCGGAAGCATCTCCAGGAGCTGCTCTCAGCCACACCTGGGTAAGAACCTGGCTGACTCAGTCAGGTCTTTGCTTGGGTAAAGTCCATTTGTCCATCAGAGTCTGGCACAAAAGCTACTTCTTCTGTGAAGTCCTCCCCAGCCTGCTCCAGGTGACCCATAAGACCTGCTCCACATAAGACCCTGAGTTGCAGTTAGCAGTTTATATGATGCTGTTGTTGTTGCTGATTGTTTTCGAGTCAAGCATGACTCATAGCGATCCTATGAACAAAAGTCCTGAAGACTGTCTACAACTATCGACACTTATCAAAGTTCATAGAGTTTCTAGAGGCAAGTTGTTTAGGAAGTGGATGCCCCTCGTACTATACAAGTTGTACCATTTCCCTGAGTTATAACACTTAGATTTCATTATAAGAAAAACCCAGGGGAAAAAATACCACATAACTTTGGAGAGATTGGAGAGCTTTATGCTGACTGAGCTAACTCAGTCTCATAAGGACAAATACTGCATAAGATTATTATTGTGAAAATACAAGGATAACTAGTAAAAATGCATGGGGACCCAAGGGGGAAAGGGCTGGGAGAAAAGCGGTGAGTTTGGGCAGAGGAGAAACCACAGGGTTGTACAATTTGGTGGGTGGAGGAAGGGGGTGAAGGAAATGGGACAAAAACAGTGGGGACCTGAAGAAACAGGGTAGTGATGGGCAAGGTCAAATAGTGATTAAATTTATAAAATATAATGCATGGGAATGATTGTATGAAACACAATATGAATGAAGAATAGTGTGAAACACAGTGTATACAAACTTCATAAGCAAATTAATATAAATTTTTTTAAGTCATAAATACTTAGTGAGGTGATCAAAGGAAGACATGAAGTCTCTGCTGTAATGGTGGTGGTTTCTCCTGCTTCTGACTGAGTCTCTGGTTGCAATGACAGAGAACTCTAGGCCAACGGATGCTCTTAACCACCAATTTAGCCTTCAGAACTAGATGGGTACATATCTTGGACAAGGAATCTTGGGCTACTAAGTGGAGGTGCAGAACACTATATAAATGGTTGCTAACAATACTATCAGTGATAACATAATAGCTAACAGTGCTTGTGAGAGTGCTAGACACCAAACCGTCTTCTCTTGGACAATATGCTAAATTTCATTAAGTAATCTTTGGCATGAAGAGCAACGATATCAGTTTGGAGACTAAGGTGTGCCTGATACAGGCCACGGTCTTTGCAATTACTTGCAACGCATCAGAAAGCTGGACAACGACTAGCGATGATAGAAGGAAAATTGATACCTTTGAGCTGTAATGCTGGAGAAGAGTATTGTACATACCATGGACTGCTAGGAGAACAAACAAGTTAATTGTGGAGAGGGTGAAGCTAGGCTGCTCCTTGGAGACAAGTATTCTGAAGCTTCATCTGACACACTATGAACATGTTGCAAGACGGGATCAGTCCTTGGAGAGGGATATCATGCTTGGGAGGGTGGAGTGACGCAGGTCAGGAGGAGAAGACACTCAATGATATGGATTGATTCTGTCACTGGGGTAATGGTGATAGGTGTGTTGGAGACAATAAGATTGGCATGGTATAGAGCAGGGGTTTGCACATAGGCTGTTGTACAAAGGGTCACTTTGAGTTGTAGATGGCTCGACAGCCCATAACAAGCACCATCAATAGCATAAATTTGGTTGCTTAACTTGTACAAGAGGCACTTTTTCTCATAAAATATAGGGGGACTAATGCATACATTTGTGCATTTATATGTGAGCATATGTTCTTGGAAAAGTACATCATGCTGGAAAAGGTCCAAGAAAGAAAGGAAGACTATCAACAAGGTAGACTCTAGCAATGGAATAGAGTATTTGTGAGATAGTGAAGGTGGTACCAGATAGAGTAAGGTTCAGTTATAAGAAGGTCACTATGAGTCATAGCCAAGTGATGGCACACCTAACAACAACATATATGATGTATGCATATGGATTTGACTTAGTGATGCCTAGTCATTGGGAAAGTAACACTAGAAACCTGGATTTCCATAGATAAAGGGGTAGGATTCTGCTTTCATTATGACTTTGAATCACTTCATTCTGATTTGGGGTCACTGTGGAGAATTTGCATTTATAACCCAGATACATACTTTGGGCACACGGCCAGGAAAGACTGGTCCTTGGAAAAGAGCATTATGCTCAGAAGGGTGGACGGACAGCACAGGAGAGGAAGACCCCAGATGAGATGGTTTGGTACAATCCATCTAGGGCAGTGGGGGTTGGTGTGTCAGAATTAGTGAGACTGGCTCAGGATGACAGAGCTGCTGTAGATAGAGTTGCCATACATCGCAGGTGACTCAAGGGCACATAATAGCAACAACATACTATAATGGTTGTTTTTCTTTTTAAGCCTCTTGTTTAGAGTCAAAAAGACCTCAGTGAGGGCCTTTGTATTTAAAGTTGGTTGTTAATATATTTTAGAGGAACATTCTTCTTAGTGGTACAGCACTCTATGTCAGTATGCTGTGTTGAGGTTGCCTGGGGTTGCTGTAATGCTGAACCTTGTGACATTGGGGTGTTAAATGCCATAATAGTTGTCCATGGTGGACAGTGTTTGGTGGAGATCCCAGTTTGAGACAGGTGTGGAAGCAGGAGTGGCATCCACTTCCGAAACAACCTCTGGAAACTCTATGAATTTTGATAAACATCGATAGTTACAGACATTCAGGACTTTTGTTCATAGGGTCACTATGAGTCATGCTTGACTCGAAGACAATCAACAACAACAACCCAAATATACTGAAACAGAATATACACTTTGCAAAATACACATATACAATTCACCTGTATGTATAAGAACCAACTTGGAGATTAAGGCGTACCTGGTGTTCTTTTCCTTCCCTGGGCAAAGAGTGAAGAAAATTAAAGATGCATGGAAGCAATTAGTCCAGAGGACTTAACTTCCTAGACCCTGAGACCAGAAAAACGATAGGGCCTAACTTCCAGCTTACTACTTTAGAAGGAAGCACAATAATAGAAGGTCCTAGGTACAATCAGGAAAACTGTAGATTAAACTAAAAATAATAAAAATGACCAGACTTATTGGTCTGAATGAGAATGGTAGACCCTCTGAGATTATGTCCCTCGGTCACTTTTTGAGCCTAGTGGGTCAACTTTCAGGCAAACAGTTGACAGACCCAAGGTGAACACTGATACCTGGCAGATATGTGCATACTATTTAGAACAATCAACAGTAAATTATCAAATGAATAGGATTTGCCCAGTGATGCAGTTCAGGAAGCAGGAAGAGAAAGGAGAGAAGGATGAATGGAAATAGGAAATACAGGGGGAACGTGGAAGGGAGCTGTTACTAAATGGGGATTGCAATCAACCTCACATAACAAACTGTGCATTAAGCATTGTACAGAAAACTAATTTATTCTACAAATTTTCACTCAAATCAAACACAAAAAGGGTGAAAGAAATAAAGATCTATCCAGGAAATACCATATGAACCAGAGTCAACGGTAATAAAGGAAGGGGTTCGAGCTATGTTGAAGGCATTGACAAAAAAAATAAGGCTCCAGTAATTGATGTTTCAACCAGCAGATGCACCTATGGATGGACTCACCAGTATATGCTAAGAAATTTGGAGGACAGAAATCTGGCCAACTGACTGGAAGCTATCTATCCCCAAGAAAGGTGATCCAACAAAATGTGTAAATTATCGAACAATATTGTTAATATCATATGCAAAGAAAACACTGCTGAAGATTATTTTTTAAAATGGCTTGAACAGTACATAGACAGGAAACTGCCAGAAGTTTAGGCTCGATTTAAGAGACTTGCTGCTTTTGGCAAGTCTGGTGTCAGGAATCTCTCTAAAATACTGAGGAACAATGATGTTGTCTGAAGACTAAAGTTTGCATGATTCAGGCCATGATCTTTTCAATCACTTCGTACATGCCTGAGAGCTGGATGACAAAAGAATTGATGCCTTTGGGTCCTAGTGTTGGAGAAGAGTATTGAAATAGCCCATGGACTGCCAAAAGAACAAACAGATACATCTTGGAATATGTACAGCCAGAGTGCTCCTTTCAAATAAAGATGGCAAAACTTCATCTCTCATACTTAGGGGCTTGTTGCTAGGAGAAGCTATTCCTTGGAGAGAGACATTCTGTTTAGAAATGTAGAGGGTGAGTGAAAGACAGGACGACCCTCAAAAAGATGGAGAGATAGAGTTACTGTTATAAGGGCTCAAGTGTTTCAGAGACAACGAGGAGAGCACAGCATAGCAGAGGGTTCAGTTCTGTTTGTAGCATCACTAGGAGTCCTTTTCAACTCAAAGGTACTTAAGAAGAAAAACAGAATCCTATTGTTAAACTGAAGGTTCTAATGCAGTATATTTGATGTGGAAACGCTAATTCTTAGCAAGGTACTGACAAGGAGTGAACTAGTTCTATAGTTTACAGTCCCCAGTGCATGTGGGTCAGTAGCAATGACAAACACACCTACACACAAGAGAAAGATACACATCTTCAGTGCACATGTCCTGGATTACCAGTGCTTGATCTCCCCCCTTACAGAAGAATCATTTGTCCCCACCAAAACCTTCAACTGTGACATTGTCAGCCCGGGTCATAAAACTCCCAGCGTGGCCCCTGAAAACTAACACTAAATCCCCCCTTCCCTTATCCCAGTGACAGACTAAAACTGAGGGAATGGGAGGTTTGAAAAGCAAACTGTTCTTCTGAACCCTATGGGCTCATTATTCAATAGAATAGTGGTAACATAATGCATTTTCATTTACTTAGCCTTAAACATATGTAAATTAAAGGGTTTTCTTTTATTAAAAATAACACTGAAACTTGCCACTGATGTGTTTTTGTTATTTTAAAAAGAAACCTTTCTAGAGGAATGGGGCTCTAATGACATTTCACATTCAGATTTGTGTCTTGCTGGAAAAAAGAAAGATCTCTTCGCCCCAGGACTCGAACTCCCGCCTAAAGCCCAGCCCGTGGTGCTGCCACAGGCAACTCTACATCCCTGCATACTCTAATTGTCTTAAGTTGTGATTGAGGGACTCGGTTTTCTGCCATTGGAAGTCTAATTGTAGCAAAGAAAGGGAAAGAAATTGCTGTTCTCCCTTGGAGTGAGGAAAATTTGAAGCAGCAGAGTTCAGTGGGAGAGAAAAAGGAAGGCACTTGGACTTCTTGAACATCTGGAGCACAATGGCTCCACCAGTGTCTTCTGGAAGGGAATTTAAACCCAGTACCTATTTTACCCCTTAATTCACCCACAAGCCACGCCCTCTCTAGATGGCCACAAAGGCCCCTTGACCAAACTTCACACACTGAGTTTTTTCTAATTCTTTCAACACAACTCAACCCACTAAATTCTCTCTAAAGCATCTCTCTGTTTACCGGCTGGCAACTCAGTTTCTTAGCCCCACTCAACACAAAGCAAGCGAACAAAACCCCCCACAGCCTGCCATTGAGTTGATTCCTATTCACAGTGATCCCATGAAGCAGAGTAGAAGCAAATTGCTTCGTCTTTCTCCCCTAAATAGGCTGATAGGTTCAAATCAACAACCTTGAAGTTAATAGTGAAGAGTTTTTATCACCATGGTTGAAGGTTCCCTCCTGGCATGCCAAGGCCTTCCAAATGAACTCTATGATTTCTTTCTTGTGACATTAATACCATTTTTCAGTAGGGCTCCGTTCCTTCTAGGCAACTAAGCACTCAACCAATTTAATCCTCTTTCTAATCTTACATATCAGAGAGCAAAAGCTAAGCAGCCGTGGGGTATACACAACTTCAGGATTCCAAGTTGGTTGTCTTCCCACTACCATCCTGTCACCCTGGGATCATTGCCCTGGCTTTGCTCTCCTCATCCTGGTAAAGAATTAAGCCAGGCAGGAAAGACTCGAGCAAAAAGTACATAAGTTACCAAGATAGAACAGTGTACAGCAATTTCAGTGCCCCTTGGGAGAGCCAACTTTAGTGCACAGTTTGGGAAGAGACACTTAGAAGAAACAATTTTAATGTACAACTTGGGATCCTTCTTGTTCTTATGTGCAGTGGAGTTGTCTATGATTGATGTGACCTTAAGCACAGTAGCTCTGAAGCCCATGGCAATCTTTACTCAATCTCACCCACCGCCTCTGACACATCTGCCCTCTATAACCCCAGTAATTGTGTCAGTCCATCTCATCCAAGGTCTTCCTTTACCGCACCATCCTTCCACCCTTCCAAGCGTGATGTCCTTCTCTAAGAACTGAACCTTCCTGGCAATATGCTCAAAGTATGTGAGACAGAGCTTTAAATCCTTGGCTCCAATGAGCAATGAGCCAATCCAAGCTTTGAGTTGCAATACATAAGGATGTTAAGACCTTTGTTGGTCTTGCTCAAAATCATTCCAGTCCAAGACTTTGTCAGAGTACTAGGCTGAAGCCTTTGTTAGACTATATACAAGGCTAGAAGAAAGGCAATGAAGCAAAATTGAAGATAAAATTAAAGATAGGTTTATAGAAGAGGTACATTCAAAAATGGTAGGCCCATGGTTCCAAGAAGGAAAGTAATGGAGGAGGGCTGTGTGTCACTGAGGTGAGGTCATGTATTGGGCTTCCTCGCTTGGACATGCCTTGAGACTGGAGTCTAGACTAATGAGATATTGTCATGGAGACTTCAAAGTTTGGTGAATTGTTCTTCTCCCAGTTCACTTCCCTTAGATATCACTCAAGCACCTAAACCACTAATCTGGATACTCTTGGGATAGGCAGCCTTCTCCACATATGTCTGTATCTGCCTTCTGGTTTTGATAACTCATATGTTACTAAGCTTGAACTTCTGCCTCCTCTATCTCATAGGTTCTAATCTTAATAATGCTCTTTTCCCCACACACCACCCCCACCATTGGCCATGCCCTTCCAGAGCTTTTGATTCTGTTCTTCTTTTCCTGGTATCCCAAGCCAAGGCCCAGAGCCCACAGTCTCCCTTTCTCTGATGTGTTTGCTAATTTTTTGTGGATGGTTGGGTTTTGGTTTTTTTTCACTCTTTCCAGGTTACACTAACTCCTGCAGCACTTACCCCTCCATGACTTGGACTCATCTGCAGCTTTCTACTGTTACTCAACTACCCACATATAGACCTTGTATCCTCAGCTCATAACCTCTTCAAAGGTAAATGTCACATCTTTTTCATGTGTTCAGACAAGCATCAAGCATAACAACATGTATCAGGTAAGTATTCAAGACACATTAAGTGTGCAGGAGGGATTTTTCTACTTTTAAGTGGACCTCTAGCCAGGTATTGGGGGGGAAAACCCTCAGTCCTGGGATGCTGCCTATTAAATTGAATGCTAATATCAAGAGATCAAAAGTCCTTTTCAATTACATACATTATCTGACTAAAAAAGACATAAATGTAATCTATTTATCTAACTAAAAAAAACACATTCAAAGGTGGACAGTATCTTTTGACCTACATAATTCTTGGCCACCTTGTCCATCCCTGTTAAGGGAAGGGGTTGGGCTATAGGCATCGGTGAGAAAAGAATCAGTGAGATGGGTTAGGAGACTCGAGCCAACAGTGAGTCAGGCATAAACCCCTGTGCATGGCTCCCCCCAGTGCTGCCTGCTTCCATTGCCAATCTGCCTCTCCTTACTCTTGAGCTGAAAAGAGAAGCAGGTCCCTTTCGGTCTCTTGGCTAGGCTGACAGCCAGACAAAAGCAGCCCCAACATAAAAACACCACCACAGCTGTCAGGCTTCAGATGGTAGGTTCTCAGCCATTCAGAATCTGGAGCCTGAACACTTTCAGCTTGCAGAATTGGCCGAGACGCTCACTCAACTCAAGACATACAGTTCTTTCTTCTGTGACTATACATTTCAGGACTCACTAAGAGACAGCTTTGGAACACATCTGGGGCTTGTTTAAAAAAAAGAAAGAAAGAAAGAAAAGAAAAAAATATACGCATCACTCCCATAACCTGATGGGGCCCATGCTCTGGTACTGCCACAGAGAACCACAGGGTTTCATTGGTGATTCTGTGGTGGAAAAAGCCACTCTGAAATCCTTCCCCCTGGAGTCTTTTTCCACACTCTTATGCATGACCTGTACAAACAGACCTCTATATGAGAGCTGGTATGATAAAACAAACAGAAAAACAAACCAGAAAGTCTGGATCTGATCTAGCAATAAATGTCATATACATTTAATTCTTCTCACTCTCATACTGAAAACTGCCAGCAATTCAAACAACTGTGAAAAAATTGATTGCATACACACACAGAGTTATTGTTGTGTATTATATGGGAGATTGTTCTTCTTTCTCTGACAGAGCAACTGGTAGATTTGAACCAGATGCTTTTGGACTGTCAGTGCATACATCTGTATAGTTACTGTGTGCTCTCAAGTAAACTACTCTTCATAAAGACCTTATGAACATTGTCTTGGAACCTTGTCCTATTCTGAGCCAACCTCACCATCTCCAAAATACTTGTAAGTGTGTGTGTGGGGGGTGGGTGTGCTGTGGCAAGATGCCTTAATACTCTGGTGGATAGGCTATGGGGAGTTGTACTGCAATCACCAAGCACATGCCTCTCGAATAATTTGCATCCACCAGTGAATCCATGGGAGAAAGATGAACAATATCTTTTAATACAATTTACAGCCTCAGTAGAAGGTCTGTTAGAGGAGGTTCCAACTGGACAACAATGAGTGGGAGAAAGACAGACAGATAGGTAGATACACAGTGATATGTTTTTGTTGTTAGGCGCTATTCAGTCTAATTCACAGTGACCCTATGAACACCAGATTTGAACCCTTCCCTATCCTCTGCCATCCTCATGATCCCTGACATACTCAAAGTATTTCTTTTTTTTAAAAAAAATAATTTTATTTTATTTTTTATTTTGTGTGTGTGTGCCATCAAATCAGATCTGACTGGTACAAGAGGAGATTGTCCCTCCTTATCTAGCAGAGCATCTGGTGGATTCAAACCATATATATACCTCTGGGATTGCAGTGCAGCTTCTTGCCACTAGGCCACCAGAGCTCCTTTCGAGGTTATTTTTGTAGTCTCTGTGTCAATCCATTTCTTTGAGGGTCATCCTCTTTTTCACTGACCCTGCACCTTTCCAAGCATGATGTCCCTTTCCTAAGATGTCCAGGTGGCTTTGATGGCTTAGTGTTAAGGAATTGTTCTGCCATCTCAAAGGTATGCAGTTTGAATCCACCAGCAGCTCTGCAAAAGGAAGATAGGCCCTCTCATCCTGTGCACTTCCCCACTAGAGAGTTAGCTATGGATAATTTTCAACTCAATGATATAGTAACAGCAACATGTCCAAAGTATGTGAGACAAAGCTTTGTCTTCCTTAGTTCCAAGGAAATGCACTTTCTCCAAGACATAATTTGTTTTTTCAACAGTCTATGGGATTTTCAGTACTTTTCTCAAACAAATTATATATATACATTAAATACATATATATTTCATTTAGAGAGTACTGGTCACCTAGTGGCAAGAAGAGACTGTGCTGTAATCCCAAAGGCATGCAGTTTGAATCCACCAACTGCTCTGTGGGAGAAGGATGGGCAATCTCCTATGTGATTAACTGCCTCTGAAAAACCACTTGAGGGTCAGTGATTAGCCAGTTACTACTCAACAGCACACAACAACAACAACATACTTAATTTACTTATACATAAAGTATTGCGATATCTACATATAAAAATTTATTTTGCTTCACTAGAGAATCCAGCCTAAGATATTTAATACTACAAGTAGTTCTAGAGAAACAAAATCCCAAGGATGGGTTTTCTGAATTGGCTGTCATGCTTAACTAGTCTTAGAGGTGTAAATGGCTCTATCTCCACTAGTAAACCCAACCTAAGACACTTGTCAAGGTAGAGTTTGTATTAAACTCTCTATTGCCCCAAATCCACTCATCCATTTCAGTTTACACTTGATTCTTCATTGTTAAGAGTATAACTTAGTTTCAGAAAATCCAGACTTACTGCTGTTGAGTTGATTCTGACCCCTAACCACCTTTCATCAGGTTTCCAAGGCTGTGATGGGAAGAGATCACATCTTTCTCTGGAGGAGTGCTTGGTAGACCCTAACCACTGGAGATACACTTGATCTTTTTGGTTAACAATATAGCACACTTTGCCACCAGAATGCCCAGTATCATAGTTGTATTCTTTATAACTGGACTAACAGTGACATACACTATTCCTTCCAGGTTAAGAAGGAGGAGAGTATAGCTTGGAAGGAGGACAGAGTGAGCTAGTTAAATATCCAGGGGTGAAAAAGTAGGAGATCAGAGGCTGGAAAGAAAACAGAAGAAAGTGGTAACAAGGGTGGGTATGTGAGACAAGAAATGGATTAATTAAAGAGAAATGGCTAATTGAAATAGTGAGGTGAGTAGGTTAGTAAAAGGAAGTGTGAAAATGAGTGGTTAAACTCAACATCATCACTCCTTGTGCAAGAACTTTCGAAAAACTACTTTCTGACTTTACTTTCTCTAACAAGCACACCTGATGGCTAACCAGGGAAAGCATTGTTCCCATCAAGTAGGATTTCAGCACACAGACCAAAACATATCCACCAAGGACTGCACAGCAGATATGGGAACGCAGCCCCCAGGTTCCCCATCAGGATCAGAACCCTCATTCTCCCAGTTGTTGGGAGTTCTCCCTGCTGAGGGCTTCTAGCTCTGATTGTCTTCAGAGAGAGGAAACTGAATCCCAAGGTCACATCCCCACCATACCTGGCCAATGTGGGATACATCACTTGCCTCACTTCAAGGTATCTTTAAAGGGCCACATCACCTTCAGAACCCCCTGTAGGGATGACTGAGGCGTCTTTTACAACTGACTGCACTTAACCTTCACTTTCTACCCAAATATGCATGCAAGTCTCCACCCAGAAGAAAGCCTGTCCTTAACTGTATAAGGAATTAATCAAAAATACTATGTTTATGCTTATAACATCACTGAAACCTTTTACCCTTGCTACACACACACACACACACACACACACACACACTGCCCGTTTGTTGGAACTAGTCATGAACTGTAACTATTGCAATCACAAATGGATCAACTGAGGGATGAAGTCATAGGAAAGGGCTGGCTTTTAAAATAAAATTCATAAAGAAATCAAGTTCCAATTTTGTGAAACTTCTAGAACCCAGAGACACTGAAAGCCTTCTTTTAAAGCCTGAACCCTGAATTTGAATTTCCAGCTTCCTAAATTGTGAGGAAATAAATCTGTATTTGCTAAAGAAAAAAAAATATACAAACATAACTCTCAAGAATTCCAGAGCTCTACAGAACTACTAAACTTGTAACAATTGACAAATAGGTTTCATAGTTCTTTTACTTCCCCTTGCCAGTTTCTGAGCAGAATTATTAGAATATTAGATGATGGAAATAAGAAAGCAAAGCAGAAGTCTGTGGACTGTCCAACAAGTGAAGGGTAGCTTTCCCCCGCAACAACGTACTAGGTCATGCTGGCCTGTGTCTCACCATTTATGGGTGCCATCTTGACTGTATGTTGGTCATGAAGCCACAATGAGTGAAAAGAATATTAATGGTTTAATTGAACATAAATTTAACACTATCGCTCAAACTGACCCCCTGCCTTGAGCTTAATCAGCAATGAATTTGCCCCATGTAGAGGAAGTAATAATTAAACTTCAAAGTCATCGGTTAAATCAAGGATGTTTAACATGGATGACATCCGTCATTATTAACACCTCCTTAGGGACTCCGCAGACCATAGCTTCTCAGATTTCTCTTCCAACTCTGTATTCACCACCAAAGAATAGAAGTAAGGCTTCAAAACTTGTTTCTAAATTTACCTTATAATTAAATTGATTTCACACAGCATCTGAAAGTGGCTCAATATAGACTGTCACCAGTTCACCAGAGGAAAGAGAAATCCTACAGTGTGAATCTGATGCAGAACAATTAGTCCGAAAACTTTTCTTGACAAACATTTAGAAATACCTAAAATTAGTCAATGACTTTGGTAATAGGAGGATTTTGCATAGATTAGGATGTGGAAACACCATTAAGGAGGAAAATGGAAAGGCGGGTGGAGGCAAAGCCTGAGCAAAAGCAGTTAAGCAACAGCTGAAAGACCCTAAAGTGGAGAATAGCTATTGATTTTTGGAACTAAGCATAGCCTGGTCTTTTGAAAGAACAAAATACAAAGCACGACCTGGCGAAAGGTGTTTCACTCCAAACAAATCCAAGATGGATAATTTTGCTCTTAAATTATTTTCTATGCTTCTGGACTCCCAAGAGGTAGGTAGTGTTGCTGTTAAGTAATGACCATAAAATGATTGAATATATCAATAGTCATAGATTTTTTTTAAAAAGAGACCTATGATATCAAACTTGACACATCTCCAGAACTGAGAAATTAACAACACTCCTTAGTTCTAGCCATTTAATAAATTAAAGTCCATATATTTTCAATTTCTTTGTTTACATTAAATGGTAGGTTGGTAAAAATTGGTAAAATAGAGCAAAAATCCAAATATATAATCCTTGCAAATTCTTTAGCAGCAACCCAATGTAGTGGACTGCTTATTATGTAATTTAAATGTTACGCATTTTATTGGAACACCACTAATATTTTCATTCTTTATAAAGGAAAAAAGTCTACTGCAGTTCCTTTGGAAAACATCTTGTTATGGTAGAAAGAGAGAAGGAAAAGGAAAAGGCCTAAGTTTAAGTGTCATCAAATTCCATTGTCAGCACTGGAACCACATGATGAAAAGGTAAAAACTCATGGCTGTGAAGACAGTTCTGACTCACGGCAACCCTGTAGCCAGGGCAGAATTCCCCGTAAGACTTTCTGGAAGTCATTTTCATCTGCAGACTGGCTTGTGAGTTCAAACTGTCTACCTTTTTCTAGTTGTTGTTGTTGTTGAGTGCCGAGTCATAGGTGACTCATAGTGACCCTATGAAGGAAAGTCCTCGACAATTGCATAACTTCTATCCTTTCTCTGGGTTCATAGGGTATCCAGAGGCAAGCTATTATGGAAGTGGATGCCACTCCTGCTTCCAAGCTTGTTTTAATTGGGGAGCTCCACCAAACACTGTCCACCATGGGTAACCATTAATGCATTTGACACATCAGTTTCACAGTGTTCAGCTTCACAGCAACCACAAGTTACCTCCGTACTGCAAGTGGACACACCAGGACTGTACGATCTAGAAGAATGTTTGACCAAAACCAATTAAAAATAGACCTTAGGGCCACAGATTAAAGTCACCCACCTTGGCTTGGTAGCGTCATTTTCTGTACACTAGGCCAGCTGATCTCTATGTTCTTGTTGTTATTGTTGTTAAGTGCCATGGAGTCATAGGCGAATACTCACAGCAACCCTATGAATGAAAGTCCTCAATGCTTGTATGACTTATCCTTTCTCTAGGTTCATAGGGTTTCCGCAGGCAAGCTATTATGCAAGTATTTTGCTAGTAGCCAAGCCAAATTATCCTACGTTAACAAGTCCCCTGTCTTACCTCCACCTTACAAATGGCCTTCATATCAAGCTACCCTTAATAGCTAGCAAGGACTGTCCTAAGCATCTCATCCAAGTTCAAGCTTAAAATGATACCTACCAGTGCAGAGAAAGGAGGAGCAAATAATGAGCATGAGCTGTTAGTTAACAGAGCAAGAGAGGTTTATGCAAGGCACCAAGTCCTCGGTTGTCATCAGGTTCCAACAAAACCAAATGGGGCACTAACTTCATTACACATTATTAGTGTTGTCATTTAGGATGGTATGATGTGTTTCAAATTATTCATAAGCACTTTCATTTCCATTTTTTTCTTTTTTTTTTTTTTAGTAAGGGAAACAGTCATAGAAGACTTGTAAGAAACTATTCTAAATGTATGCAAAATATGGTTGTGCAGATAGGAATTTAGTTCTCCCAGGTTATCCTTGCCATCGAATACATTAATATCTTAATCCTCACATATATACTTTTAAAGCTGATGTTCATGTAGAATTTTAAATAAGAGGCCCCACTTCATAGAGTTGCTATCATTCATAGTGGGCTTGATAGCACTTCACAACAACTGACTGTACACTCAAAAAGCACACTGTAAATAATAAATTTAGGTTTATGTGGCTCCCCACACTCTAAATTTACTAATCTGCCCTGGATTATTCACTACCTTCTTCCATATGACAACAGATTCACTAGTATTACATCACACTGCTTCACAAGTGACATATGGCTTCTCAAACAGTGATCCCAAAACAGCGGAGTCTGGCCACCAACATCTAAACTGAAGACCTTTACAGGAATTTTAAGCAAGGTAGAGTTGAGGAAGGAAAAACAAATCATAAATACCAATAGCATTATCCCGTTGTGCTTAAAGCCAGTGTTTATCACTACAAAAGTATAGAGGGGACTGCATTCTGTCATAGTTCAGTTCTATCACACAGGACACCATGCACATAGCAGTGAAACCAGCTTCAAAATTAAAATGGACAGCAACATACCTGCTGTCCTTACCTCTCATTACAATGTACAAGTCTGACTGCAGCTTTGTTCACAGAAAACATAGCAAAGTAAGATTAACAAGACATGGTCTTCCTTTTTTGGAGTTCACATCAGAAAAAAAAAATTCTTCCCTGAATCTCATAGTGACTGACTCATTCTGCCCTCACTGAATTCCAAATGTCTGCCAAGGTCACGGCCAGCTCTTGGGTATGACAAGCCAGGACCTTGTCCCTGGAGTTGGCACTGTAGGAAAAATCAGACCCAGGCAATTTCATCATTCCGCGGGTAACCGTGAGGTCAGGGAAGAGGCATTATCAAGGAAGACGTTTAAAAGTAGAACGAATGAGCTGTTCAAGAAGCATCTCAACACTCTTAAGTTTGTGCCATTATTTTCAGTGCCAACTTACAAACACACCATGAAGTGGTGGCAAACATTAGGAGTAACAGCAATCATGGCACCTTATTGATTAAATATGAATATAATGTTTGTGCTGGAGTGGTCACAGGAGAGTAATTAGTAAGCTTTCTTGTACAGAAGGACACCTTCCTAGTTAGTAAACAAAGGTATCAGAGGTGGGTTCTGTCAGCAGATGCTGTGGAAAGCTCATATGCTCTTTGCCTTGTGTTTGTCTGCACCTGGGTATCACTGCCTGGCAATAACTGGACTGCAGTCACTCAGAGAAGCTTTAAATCTACCAAGTGTGAGCCCAACACAACATGCCTGTTTACCCCAGGAAAAGGCTCTACTTGTAAAAAATTACTTGAGAAGGTGGTCTCTCACTCACTGGAGAGGAAAAGAAGAATCTGTAACAAGTCAAACAGTTAAACATCAAGGTCACGTCCTACAACATGGGGTTTTGGGTTTGCTGGGTTTTCTTTCTTTCCACTATTGTCTGTGCATCCATTTAAAATCACAACTGAGTGATAATGTCTGGTTCTATTATTATTTTTCCCCAAAAACCTGCTACCAAATAATTCCGAGTTTTCATGCAGCTGTGAAATGTATGTAGTCCTTAGGGAGACAGTTTAGCAGTGGAGTCTCTGAGAGGAGGGGATGGTGTTGGTTTTGTGAATGACTCATTAGCACCTCCAGTGACTGCCAAGACCCTCTTAGAAAAGCAAAGGAAACTCACAGCTGAGAAACATAGAAATGCCCTTTTAAGGCAAAGAGGGGGGAACCCCAAAATAACACGATCTTGCACTTTCAGGCTTCCGTTCCTTTTACCTTAGCAATTTATATTAGCAATTGCACAGAACTGTGTATCTACGTCGGATTGTAAACTGAAAATATACTAAACTGGTTGTTGCTATTTTGGTTTTCTTTTTAATGGATGGGAATCATTCCACTTGTCTAGAGCATGTCCTGTGGACTTTGAGGAATGTTGAAGAAATGCATAATTAAAAAGGGGTGGGGAGAAGGACTTTTAAAAGCTGTTTACTTGGGTGTCGACTGTGAAACAAATGTTTCTTTCTCCTTGCAGGGCCCACCCACAGAAAGGGACAGAACAAAGATGGTTCTGTGCGCCCTCTCGGAGCTAGACAGCGCCTTGAGAAGCCGAATGTATCAGAGCCCCACTGAGCTCATTCAGCTCCACACAACACTCACACACACCGTCCTACTAATTGCATGTCAGCTTAGCGATTTCATTACGACCGCCCTACCACTAATTAAAATTGCATTGATATTGCTCAAGTAGTTTATATGTTTACATAGTTTAGCGAGTCTCTTTTAATTGCCCCCATCACCAAAAAAAAAAAAAAAGAAAAGAAAAGAAAATGGCAAATATTAAAAAAAGAAGAAAGGGCTAAAGATGAAAAAAAGACTTTCTTAGCACATGTATAAAGTCTAAAGTTCAGCGTAAAGTCCAAAGTTCTTTCCTAGACTCTTGGACACACCAAGTTTCATCAAGCAACTTCCAGGCTATAGGAAGGTGCTTTATAATCCACAGATCGACAGATACATGTCAATATCTCATGGCTCTAGTTACAGAGGATGTAAGTTACTCGAGCAAGTAAATAACAAAAGTTACATCGTTTTAATCAACATTCATCATTTTAATTGCCTGAATCTCCACTAGAACAAAGTAACACTATAGTTTTATGGTATTTGATTAATGAGGGCAGGAAAATTGAAGTTTTTGCAATAAAACAGGGAAAAAAATCAACAGACTTTTATAGTTTTTTTCCCTTATGATTTTAATTTAATGGCTCGTGTTTTCATTACTGCAGAGGCTGTACACTTTAGCTTGCAATTATGTCCCATCTGTGAAGCACTGTGTTATTACAGTTTATTCTAGTAGCTTTTCAATCACTTTTGAGTTGGGCTTTACAAGTATTCTTGCAGCAGGTGGGCTTGTTGGCATGGGACCAGGAACACACAAAGCGCAAAGCTGGAGTTTAATGGCAGCCATATGCATGTGGCACTGAGCGCCAGCCTTCCCCCATATGCTGCTAAGCAGCCCCTTCAGGCTGCCAGTCACTCTTCTTACTGACTACAGTCTCTAAGTAGTTTTCTGCCAGGGAAAAATATACCAAGGCAGCAAATTTCTCCAGTGCACCATCCTTATTACTGAGACAACCCTGTCATTAGCGAAAGCACAATGAACCTGATCGGGAGATGCATACCAATTAGGCTGCATGGAGCACTTTTGCTTCTTATCTCTATGGAAACTCGGCCTCCCTGGTTGCAGTGGACAATCAGTAATGTTTCCTCCACCCATATGTCACCTAGTTAACACTGTACACTTTTATGTGAACCAAAATCGGTTATAGCCCTCTCAGCGGCAGAGAGAAAGGAAAGAAAACAACGGAAGTCTCAGTACATTTGGGAGACAATTTATCTTTACAATTCTTGATCTCGCACACTCAAAGCTCATAGCCATAAGCAGGAACTACTGCATTATTAGCCATAATGATGTTTAAACCTAGATATAATTTCCCCCTATTAAATCTAGCAGGTAGACTTTAAGTAATCCAAAAGAAATTTCTTTACCCCATTAAAAAAAATGGAGACAAAACATTTAAAAAAATTAAGATAAAAAGTGTTTCACTTTAAAGAGGCCAGGACAGCCTCTGTGGCCACAAGCTTTACAATCCCTCTCCCTTTTACTTCTTTCCTGCTACCAAATACAAAATAAAACTAAAGAAACAAAGGCTCAGAATGTTTATGTGTTAAGAATTTCCCTCCCTACATACTGTGAACTTTGCAAAAGACATACAAATAATGAATTTTGGGTTTGTAGGTTGTTGGCTTTGGGTGTGTGTGTGTGTGTGTGTGTGTGTGAATGAGAGACAGAGATAATTTGTATCTCCTGTAAACAGCTGAGAAAGTCTTTCAGTCTTTACATTGTAGTCTGAGTTAATATTGTAACTTCCCCTATTAATTATCAGGGTGAAACTCTGGCTTTAGTTTCCTCTAATTCCACCAAAAATTTTAAAATAGAGAATTCCTCTAGGTGTAATGTAATACAGACATCACCACTGCACTCTTGAACTGGTTGCTTGTTGGTGCCCCTCCTCTTACCTTATTTCTTGTTTACTAACAACCCTTATTGGTTAGCATAATATTTTCTCCCTGTCTAATTCTTCTCACAGGCATTTCACTTTGTGGATCATAGCAAGTTGTGCATAACATTGCAAAGAGCAGCAATTCCCAAACACTTAATTATGTTTGGATGGAACCTATACAGAGAACGAGGATATACTGTATGGTTAAAAACAGGAAAGCTTTGTATCCTTTCCAAATACATATTCAGTCTGTATGCTGAACAAATCTTCAAAGTAGGATGGCATGAAGAAGTACATTGCTCAGAACTAGGTGATACCAATCCTAGGAATATTCATGTTATGCTGTTGTGTACCATCACATTGGAGCCAACTCAGAGCTGACCCTCTAGCTGATTTTTAGAGGCAGTCAATTGCATGGGAGGAGATTTCCCATATTTCTTCCACGGAACAGCTAGTGGAATGGAATAACTTGCCTTTGGGATGGCAAAGCAACTCCTTACCACTAAGTCATCAGAGCTCCCTGAAATATTCAATAGCAACCTTCAGTCAATATGCAAATGGCATGTCTTCAAAGAGGTCACTTACACTAGGTGCAGTCTGCACTCCCTGAAACTCTCAGAGAGCTGACACCAACATGGCCTCAAGTTCTGCAGTACAAACTGGTGGGCTGCCCTAGGATGGGGGGCTTCGAAGCCAGTGGCATTCCTAGGGCTCAGTTCAGTAATTTAACAATTGTGTCTGTGCCCCATCAGTAAAGGGTATGCAGGTAAGTTATGCTGGCCATCATTGGATAAAGAGGATGTTATGTTTTCCTTGGCCA
>NW_006399780.1:1891985-1913385 GCF_000299155.1 Elephantulus edwardii | reverse complement strand
GGATGTTATGTTTTCCTTGGCCAATGAAAGGGAAGAGAGCTGTGAAGGGTGAGGACTGAGATGTCAGGGCCAAGGGCCTGTGCATGGGCTGGGACATTCCACCCACAGAGGTGTGCCTGCTCACCAGCCTCACCTACAGGAAGAGTGATACCTGAGCTACTACACTGGGTGCTGCCAGCCTTACTCACACCTCTACACAACCTTGCTCAATGAAAGTGAAGAGGACTTGAAACACTTTCTAATGGTCATCAAAGACTATAGCTGTCAATGTGAATCATACCTCACTCATAAACAGGAAAACACAAATCTTCACAGCTGGACCAATAAAGAACATCAAGATAAATGAATAAAAGGTTGAAGGAGTCAAGATTTCATTTTACTTGGCTGTACAATCAACTTTCATGCAAGCAACAGTTATGAACTCAATTGATATATTGCATTCAGCAAATTCACTTAAAAAAAAATCTCTTTAAAGAGTTGAAAAGCAAAGATGACTAGAGTGTGCCTGACCTAAGCCATGGTATTTCTCAGTAGCTTCATATGCACATGTAAGCTTGGCAATGAAGAGGACAGACCAAAGAATTACAGTACTGGGGAAGAATATGAAATATGCCACAGAATGCATAAAATGAACAAAAATGAAAAAATTAACAGCTCTGTCTGGAGGAAGTACAGCTAAAATACTCTTTAGAAGCTGGGATGGTGAGGCTTGTCTAATGTGCTTTTGGACATGGATCAGGGGGAATTAGTCTCTGGAGGACAGCATGCTTGGAAAAAGAGAGTCAGTACAAAAAGTGAAGACCCTCACAGAGACGGAACCACCAGTGGCTTTAACAGTGGGTTCAAACACAGCAACAGCTGTGAGGATGGTGCAGGCCCAGGTTTTGCTCAAGGTCTGGATGTGTCAGGCATGCGAACGTTATGGGTCGAGATCACTTGATGGTTCTGAAGGACCCTTCTCTTCACACTGACTATACTGAAGACTCTAGTGCTTTACTTTCCTTATGCATATTTTTGTTTGTTTGTTTTTCTTAACATTGGTCTCTATGTTGTTACCTTTTGATGAAAAGAGAATCTCTCAAGTTAGCCAATGACTAGCAGAAATTAAAGGATCCCTGGACTACAATTATGCAGGAATGAGTTCAAACTTTGTTCTGCAACACAGAGTTAGAGAACTACTAATGAAATGTAAATCTCATTAATGTGAAAACAGTACAGTAGCCCTGAACTTAGGCATGCTGGAACCCAGTGCCATCTGATGTTAGGAGTCTTCCTCTCTTTCTCTGACTTTTCCCAGCAGAGTGTCTTTTCTCAATGACCAGTCCTTCCTGACAACATGTTCAAAGTATGTGAGAGAACATTTTACTATCCTTGCCTCTAAAGAACACCCACCCTTGTTGCATTCCTCTAGGACAGGCTTGTTAGTTCTTCTGACACTCCATGAGATATTCAGTCCTCTTCCCAACACCAAAATTCAAAGACATTGATTCTTATTTAGTCATCCTTATTCATGGAATAATTTTCAATTTCATATAAAGCAATTGAAAATACTATGACTTGATTCAGATGCACCTTATCCTTGAAACTGCTGCTCTTGAGAATTTTGGAGAAGTCACTGACAGAAGATTTTCTTAACACAACATGTCTTTTGATTTCTTGACTGCTAATACTATGGATGTTGCTTGCAGGTCCCAGAAAATGAAATAATTGACAATTTCAAACATCTCTTCCTCTACCGTGATATTGCCTATTGGTCCAGTGGTGAAGATTTCTATTTTCTTAATGTTGATATGTAATCCATATTAAAGGTGTAGTCCTTTATCATTGTCAGTAAATTCTTTAGGTCATCTCCAGAAGTTAGTAAACTCTGAGAAAGGATGTTATCTTCTGCTCAGAACTTTATGTACATGAGCCTGATATTTCCTTTGGCATCTGTCACTGCTGTCATGTTAGCCTCTTCTTACTGAAAAGCTGATTTCTAGGACTCTGTTTCTTACATGATAAGCTTAAGTCTTTGCTCAAAATAAGCTATATCAATGAGAACATATTCACAGCAAATCACTGATACAAAAAGGCTAATTTTCAAAAGTTCTTATAAGTTTTAAATATATACTGATTTTATTTTTGTCTCATTTGGTGACACGTCTAACCTATATAAAATCTTAAGAACTATAGTATTAAAACTGGTCATTTTTCTCCCCTTTCAGAACCATCAATTTATTTCACTTACATTATCAAAGTGCAAATCATAGCTTCCAATTACTTCCAGTCCTGGATCCTTTGAAGTGGATATAGTATAGATGAAATGTCAGCATATGTCCCTTATTATTATACAAGCTGAGAACCTGAAAGCTTTGAATACATAAGAACAGTTTTCTAACTTACTCTATTCAGTCCACATCAGACTAGGAAAACAAACAAATAAATTATATAAATGAGTGGCTTTGACATTACCTCCTAGGTCAAAAATCTTAAGAAATGTTCTTTTCCTGAAAGTCAATTCAAAGTAAAAAAGCAATCTTTATATAGCCCTCTCCATAATATTTCTCCATTCCTCTTTGAGATTTTTTCTCTTAATTTACTACCACACCCTCATACTATCTTCCCATCTAGGACTTTTGTTAACTTTTGTGATTTTCATTTTCTCTATATGTGAAACATTGACATTCCTTAGGGAGCAGACTTGGGTGATTTGCCACTTTCATTGCAATCATTTAGGGAGCTCTGGTGGCTTAATGGCAAGAAATTGTGCTGCCAACACAAAGACATGCAGTTCAAAGCCATCAGCTGTTGTGTGGAAGAAAGATGGGCAATTTCCTTCCATGAGATTTACTGACTCTGAAAACACACTGGAGCTTCAACTGTGGGTCAGTTCTCACTCAATGATACACAATGACATTATCAACAATTGCAATAATTAACATGTTTGGGTGTTAACCAAAAGGTTGGGAGTTTGAGTCCACCTAAAGGAGGTGTTTTCTACAAAATCAATGGTTGAAAACCCTGTGGAGGACAGTTCTACTCTAACACAGGAGAGGATGTTGTCATTAGAAATACAATTTGTGGAAAGATTGGCGATATGCTCATCAAACCACTCTCTCTTCCTAAACACACAGTTAAAATGATACTTCTGTCTCCCTTGTGACTGAACATGGATACATGACTAAGTTTTGGCCCACAAAGTCTCCTAGAAGATTCCCTTACTTAAATTTTCTTTGCTTTTTAGTTGGAAAGACTCAGAAGAGAGTCAGAAAAGTATGACAGTGACACCAAAAAGTAGGAGATACCCAGAAAAAGCCTTAGGCTTCTTTTGGAGAAAGCTACCTAAGAGAGATACTTGTTAAATAGTATCCCACATCTAACTTCACATACATGAGAAAAGAACCTTAACTCTGTCAAGGAACTTACAGACTATTGCCCTGATTTGTTATAGATTTGGATGCTGTTAATATCCTGATAGCGTTGAATCCATGTTTTCTCTCCAGGCCTATTCTCTGAAATTGTGTTGTTTGTTGTATTCCATCAAGTTGGAACTGACCTGGAGCTGACCTCCTGGCAGATTGGCAGAGGCAGTTTATTGCACAGGAGAAGATTACCCAGCTTCCTCCCACAGAACAGCTGGTAGACTCAAACCATGTGCCTGTGGGATTTCAGCACAGCCTCTTTCCACTAGACCACCAGAGTGCACTATATATATTTTCCCCCTGAGATTAAGAACTATAAATCCATTTGCTGGGCTTTTTCATTAACCTTTGATATAGGCAAACTCATCTTCTCACTGAACCTAGCTAAGTTTCTCTGCTTTCTCTGCCTCTGTAAAGGACGTTATCATTCCTCCAATTTCCTAAGCTAGATATGATTCATTATCCTTGATACTTTCTTCCACCTTGCCACTCACACACAATCAGCCACAAATCTCCCATCTATTATACTTCTTGCATATTTCTCCACTGTAGTCACCACTATCCATTCCAACTGTTAATCACCAGTCTAGACCATTTGAATCATTAGATTGGTTACTGGAAGTGTCTCTTTTGTTGTCCCTCCCTCTTTTAAGGCTTGCTTCTATTAATCCGTCTGTTTTTCTTTTTAAGTAAAATAAAACATATTTGATTGTGGTAGTATGCTACTTAAACTCCTCAAATAGTATCTACAGAGCATTTCAGGGCCTTAGAATGAGCTTTCTTCAAGACTCCCAGGTTCATTTTTCTGCCCACCATCTCACTTTTCCACTATGATGATTAGAAAGTACACTAACTTCCTCCAGTTTCCTAGCCTTTGAACTGATTGCTCCCTCTGCCTGGAATACACCTACTTACATCCTCTTAACTTCTGGTCACCACTTATTCCTCCAAATAGCCCCTAATTTTCCCACTTCATGCTCCCATAGCCTCTGCAGTTCTGTTTTCATAGAACCTGTATTTTAATTTATTAATGTTCTCTCTCCCTTGCTAAACTATAGGTTGCATAAGGTCTTTATCTGCAGTGTTCAGACCGAATTTGTAATTACAGACAATAATTTACATATAAAAGTTCTTGATAAATAGTTATTGCATGGATGAATGACTGACAGACACCTTATTTCCCAGCTTGAAACTTGAAAAACCACCCAAACGCAAACTGTACCTTCCTTTCTAAAATGTAAAGTCTTTGATCAGGTTCTATTTAGTGTATGCTGAGGACTGAAATGTGGTATTTCTCGTCTCTTGGCATAAAAGTTTTACTGCAGAAGAAATTCTAGGGAGAATAGGACTGTGTCACTGGAAGAGATGTCATTTTGCCTTAATACTTGCAAGATAAATACTACTGATCCTCAGCTTCTTGGAGCCCCTCTCTCCTTAATGAAAAATGGCTGTAGAAACATCTTTTTTTAAAGTCTAATACGAAATAACATGTGGAAGCCCTTTCAGATACGGACAGGTGGAAGGGATGTCACTCATGACCATGAACATGTTTGGTAGATGATATTTCTATATTCATAGAGTATTTGATGTAAATATATTCATGTACATAGCATGAAAGATATTGAGGTGTAGCCCACACTAAAGTTTGTCTGAGTTTCTGCAGTAAGAACTTCAAGTAATCTTCATTTTCTGCCAACAATGTGCCATCTGCATAACACAGATGATTGGTGATGATTTTTCCTCCAAATGTGATGTCACATTCTTCTTCATATGATCCACCTTCTCAAAGTATTTTCTCAGCACAGAGATTGAATAAGTATAGAGAAATGTACAACCCTGATGTACACCTCTCCTTATTTTAAACCACACAATGTTCTCTTGGTGGTTTTTTTTTTTTTACATCTACTGCTTATTTTATATATAGTTTTCACATGAGTATAATTAAGTGTTCTGGGAAACCATACGTTAGCTATAATTGGCTATGATCCACACAGTCAAACACTTTTGCGTAGTCACAAGTAAACATCTTTCCAGTATTCTCTGCTTTCAGTCAAGATCCATTTGATGTCAGTAATGACATCCTTTACACCAGGACTCTTCTGAATCCAGTTTGAATTTTTGGAAGTTTGCTGTTGATGTACCATTTCTAGTAATTTTAAATCATCTTCAGGAAGATTTTACTTGTAAGTGATTTTAATGATGTTTATCAATAATCTTGATAGTCTGTTTGATCACAATTTTTTGGAATAGGAACAAATATGATTCTTTTCAAGTCAGTTAGCCATGTAACTATCTTCCATATTTGTTGACGGAAACTAGTGACCATATCCGGTGTTGTATCTGTTTGTTGAAATACCTTAATTGGTATTCCATTAATTCTTGAGGCCTTATTTTAAACTTCAGTAAAACAAAACTCCTCACAACAAAGTCAATAGGCAACATCATGACAGATGCAGAAATGATTGAACTTGTCAATTATTTCATTTCAGTTGGATCCACACTCAATACCTATAGTGGCAGTAGTCAGGTAATCAAAAGGAATGTTCCATCATGGAAATCTCTAAGATCTCTCTAAAGTTCTAAAGAGTAAGGATGTCCGTTTAAAGACAAGAGTATGCCTGGTACAAGTCATGCTATTTTGAATTGCTACACTACATCATTTACAATTAAGAAAGGTATGCATCAGGGATATATTATCTCTCCAAACCTATTCAATCTATGTTATGAGAAAATTATTCAAGAAGGTAGACCCTGTGAAGAAGATTATGGTGTCAAGACCAGAGGAAGACTTATCAATAACTTATGTTATGCAGATGGCACAACCTTGTTTGCTGAAAGTGAGGACTTTAAGCATTTCTTGCAGAAGATTAGAGAATACAGCTTTCAATATTTATTGAATCTCAATGTCAAGAAAACAATAATTCTTACTACTGTACAAATCATGACAGATGGAGAAAAGATTAAAACTGTCAAAAACTTCATCTTACTTGGATCCACAACCAGCACCTTTGGTTACCAGCAGCCAGGAAAACAGGAGACATATTGCATGAGGAAAGTCTGTAGTTAGGGACCTCTCAAAACTATTGAGGAGCAATGATGTCAGTTTGAGGACTAAGCTGGGTCTGATTCAGGCCATGATCTTTCCAATCACTTGTTATGCATCTGAGGCAGTAAATAAGGATGACAGAAGCAGAATTGATGCCTTCGAGCTGTGCTGTTGGAGAAGAGGACTGAACATCTCATGAAGTGACAAAAGAACAAACAAATATATCTTAGACAAAGACAAAGTCAGAGTGCTCCTTGGAGCCAAAGATGATAAAGCCTATACTTTGGGCATGTTGCTAAAAGAGGCTATTCCTTGGAGAGGGACATCATGTTTGGAAAGGCAGAGGCTTGGCGAAGGAGACGAAAACCTTCAACCAGGTGGACTGACACAGTGACTGTGAAATGGGCTCTAGTGTGTCAGGAAGCATGGGGATGGCACAGGATAAGACGGGGTTCAGATCTGTTCATGGGTTGCTATGGATTGTACTCGACTAGATGGTACTTAACCATCTATGCATCTGAAAGTTGAATAAGACTAAAGAAGAACTGAAAAGTTTTAATTGTCGTGTTGGCCAAGAGTACTTACTATGCCGTACTGGACTGCCAAAAGAACAAACAAATCTGTCTTGAAGGAAGTACAAACAGAGTGGCTCATTAGAGGCAAGTATGGTGAAATTCCATCTCATTTACTTTGGGCAAAATTTGAGGAGTAACCAGTCCTTAAAGAGCGACAGCATGTTGGAAAAGATGGAGAGTCAGCAAAAGAGAGGAAGACCCTCAGTGAGATGAACTGACACAATGACTATCACAGTAGATTCAAACATGGCCAATATCATGAGGATGGTCCAGAATAGGCAAAGTTCAGAGCTACTATTTGTAGAGTCTCTTTGAGTTGAAGTCAACTTGATGACATCTAACAACAGATAGCAGATCTACCATAGGTCAAAGTTATGTAAAATCTCAAATTTTAACCAACCAACCATAAGAGAATGAGTTATTGGTTCTAGAGCCTCAGAACCATAGTCTCAGGGGACACTAAAGTCAATTGATATAACATAGGCCACAAGGAGAAAGTTCTACATCCTACTTGATAAGTAGTGAGTGGATCTTTAAAAAAAAAGTATTATAATTGTTTGTTTACACAGTTCAAATGCATTGTTTTTCACACAAGAACTTTCTCCATTTCTTACACTCCTCCCATCAAATTGTATGACCCTATGATTAACAGCTCTATCCCATATCCCACCCCCCACTGGCCATCCTCACCTCCAGCTTGTGAACGGTCATCTAAAATGCAGATATTGGTTTCTCTTTGTCTAGAACAAAGAAAACAAAGATCTATAGAAATCATCCCTTCTCTGATATATGTAAACCTTAACCCCTATGACCAGAGAACTCGATGGAGCCAAGCTAACACTGCTGACTACTCTGAAAGGGATTGCAGTAGAAGGTCCTGATAGATTAGGTAAAAAAAAAAATTTTAAAAAAAATGTGGAACAAAATGAAAAAGCATAAGCATGGCTGGGTTTATTAGTTCCGTAACTGGAATACATTGTGGAACCCCTGAGATCATGACCTTTAGTCATCCTTTGTCAAACCTGGAACAAAACTTGCCCCAGTGGCTCCATTTACAGCCAAACAATAGACGGGCCTATAAATCAAATAGCAACACCAAGGAAAGACATATTCCTTAGGACAATTACCCACATAAGATCATTTGCCCAGGGAGATAACTCAGAAAGCAGAAAGGGGTAGAATTGAATGATTACAAAGAGAATCACAGAGAGGAGGTAGAAAGACTGTGTAGTTACACTAGAGGTCTTGTTCTAAATGTTACAAAACAAAATGTACATGGATGACTGGGTAGAAAATTATTTCGTTTTGTCAACTTTGACACAAATCATAACAAGTGTAAGTAATTCTATATTCGTGTTTACAGGAATCATTATTATTATCTTTACTATGAGATAAATTGTTAGGTAATTGGCAGCATCAGTATGGATGGTGAGGAGCTTGAGATAGTTAACAGTTTTAGTTTACTTGGTTTCACAGTCAACACTCTTGGTAACAGCAGCCAGGAAATCAGGAGGCAAGTTGCATTGGGAAAGTCATCTGTAAGGGACTTCTCAATAGTACTGAAGAGCAATGACATCAGGCTGGAGACTAAGGTGCACCTGATCCAGGCTATGGTCTTTGGACAGTGAATAGGCATGATAGAAAGAGAATTGATGCTTTTGAGCTCTGGTGCTGGAGAAGAGTGTTGAATATACCATGGACTGCTAGGAAAACAAACAGGTTTTTCCTGGAGAGGGTAAAGCTGGAGTGCTCCTTGGAGTCAAGGATTCTGGGGCTTTGTCTCACATAGTTTGGGCATGTTGCAAGGAGGGACTTATCCTTGGAGAGGGACATCATGTTTGGGAGAGTGGAGGGACGGCACAGGAGAGGAAGACCCTCGATGAGATGGATTGATTTTGTGAGTGGAATGGTGGGAATGAGTGTGTTTGAGATGGCGAGGTTGACACAGGATAGAGTGGCATTTAGGGCTCTTGTACATAGGGTCACTATGAGTCACAAGCGACTCAGTGGCACATAACAACAACAAGACAACACTGGG
This sequence comes from Elephantulus edwardii, assembly GCF_000299155.1. Taxonomy (NCBI): domain Eukaryota; kingdom Metazoa; phylum Chordata; class Mammalia; order Macroscelidea; family Macroscelididae; genus Elephantulus; species Elephantulus edwardii. The sequence continues at coordinate 1,904,322 of NW_006399780.1, read as the reverse complement.
TTGATGTGCAGATCAATACATATATTATACAGATGGGCAGGATGGCGGTGGTGTTAATCATAGGGTTGTATAATTTGATGGGTCAAGGAAAGAGAAGTAAATTGTGTGTGAAAAACAATGTATTTGAACTGTATAAATAAACCAGTATAACAATAATAAAATAAACAATTAGAAATTAATATACTTATTATTTTAGCATAATTTTAATATACTGTATTAAGCAGTACTTGGCCAACTGTTGCAGTCATTGTATCAATCTACTTGGTTGAAGGTCTTCCTCTCGTTTGCTGTCACTCCACTTTCCCAAGCATGATAGCCTTCTCTGAGGGATAGCCTTTCATAGCAACTTACCTAAAGTATGTGAGACAGAGCTTCACCATAACTTTTCTCCAAGAAGCACTCTGGCCGCACCTTCTACAAGACATACCTATTTGTTCTTCTGGCAGTCCATGGAATATTTAGTACTCTTCTCAAAAGCACAGTTCAAATGTATCAATTTTTCTTCTATCATTCTTATTCATTGTTCAGCTTTCAGATACATAGCAAGTGATTGAAAAGACCAGTCTGAACCAAATGTATGTAAGTCCACAAACTAACACCATTGCTTGTCGATAGTTTGGAGAGGTCCCTGACTACAGACTTTTCCAATGCAATACATCTCATATATTGACTGTGGATCCAAGTAGGATGAAGTTGTTGCCAATGTCAATCTTTTCTTTGTTTATCATGATGTAATCTATTGGTCCAGTGGTGAGAATTTTTGTTTCCTTGACATTCAGATGTAATCCATATTGCAGGCTATGGTGTTTGATATTGTGCAGCAAGTGTTTGAAGTACTCCTCACTTTTCCTAAAGTTGTGTCATCTACAAAGTGAAAGTTATTGAAGATTATAAATCATCTTTTCTATGGGGAAATTCTGCCATTCATATAAAATACTTATTTCTCTTTCCTTCACTCTCAGTATTTCTTTTTATCTCTAGTTGGAGACAATTGGTTTGGTTTATAGAATTCACCTGGTGGATGATAATTCTGCATGGGACAGTTTCCCCAGATCTTAATAATTCCCAAATAATCACAAAGAAAGATCACAGTTTAGAGTCTAGTTGGCCTGGGTTTGAATCCTGACTGCTAATATTGGCAGTGAAATTAGGGGAGCTACTTAAATTTGTATAATTTTCTTCATTTATGAGATGATAACTAATACAAGATCCTCACAAAGTGGTTGTAAATATTAAATGAGATAATATAAATAGAACACTTAACATAATCTCAGATATACAGGGGGTGCTCAATACATAATTTGTGCTTTCTTTCTTTTGCTTGATACCATATCTTGTTTGATTTTTTTTTTATGAAGAAATAACATTTTTGTTTTATACTGGTTATCTTACAAAGTTAATATACATTGTTTTTCACATCAGACATTTCCTTTACCCACTACCCTTTCTCCACCCATCAAATTGTGTGACCCTATGATTGGGAAGCTCTGGTGACCTACTAGCAAGAAGCTGCACTTCAATCCTAAAGACACATAGTTCAGGGACCCCATCTGCTTAGAGGGTGAAGGACGGGCAATCTCCTTCCATGCTATGAACTGCCTATGAAAACCTATCTGAGGGTCAGCCTTGGGTCGATTCCGACTCAATAATGCACAATAACATGAATAAACTAAAACACAGTTTACTGTCAAATTTATTTCAATTTAGGATGAGTCTATGCATGAGAATAGAACTCTGTCTATAGTGTTTCCAGAGACTGGTTTTTAGGAGTAGATTTCTAGGCCTTTATTTCAAGGTGTCTCTTAATGGATTGTACTGCCAACCTTTTGGTTAGCAGCCAAATGAAATACAATACATGAGTTCAAGAAAAAGAATTTATACAGAGACATTAACTTAAGCCATGGGTGAACCATACTCCTGTTTACTTGGCCTCTGCTGTAGTAACTATTAACCTTTTCCATTACCTGACATGGCATATTTGTTATCAGAACACTCAGGTTTATTTTCAGTTCTATATTAACAGTAAGTTTTCTGTTTCTATTTTTCTGCATGTTTCTTTTCCAAAGCAAACAAAGAAAGGCACTATAAAATAGGAAGCCAATGGGTTTTACAATAAATGGGATCACTAGAGTTGGTGTCACCATACTGCTATTGAGTGCCTCCAGGATCAGATTTTAAAAAAATCTTAGAAATGTTCATTATCAATTTAAATCAAAGAACTGTTCTTGTTAAGTGTCACTCAGCCAATTACAAATCATAGTGACCCCATGAATAACAGATCTGAGCCTTAACCCTATCCTGTGCCATTCCCATCATCACTGATATGCATGAGCCTATTGATACAATCACTTTGTCAATTCATCTCATAAAGGTCTTCCTTTCCTTTGCATATCCTTCACTTTTCCAAGCATGAACTCTGTTTCCAAGGTCTGGCCTCTCATAATAACAGGTCCTAAGAAGATGAAATGGAATATCACCATTCTTGCCTCCTAGGAGCATCCTAGTTTCACTTTCTCCAAGACATGTTTGTTCTTTTGGCAGCCTGTAGACTATTTCTCTTATCCTTACTTACTATCCAACTTTAAGATTCATGACAAGTAATTAAAAAGACTACAGCCTGGATAAGGCACATTTTTCTTTTTTTTTAATAAGGCACACTTTAGTAGGAAGCTAACATGCTTGCTATTTGGCACTTTGGTAAGGTTCTTGAGAGCAGATTTTCCCAATGTGAACATGTCTTTTGATTTCTTGACTGCTGCTACCAAGACTGTAGCAGACCCATGACTTCAGTTAGTGTCTCTATAAATTCTTTTTCATTTGACTGTAGACTCAAGCAAGATTAAATCATTGACAATTTCAATATTTTCTCCATCTATCATGATGTTGCCTACCAAATGAATAGGAATTTTAGCTTTCTTAATGTTGATATGTAACCTATAATGAAGGTTGTGCTTGATCTTCTGTAGCAAGTGTGTCAAGTCCTCTTCATCTTAAGCAAACAAGGTTATATGCACTACATAAAACAGGTTGTTGATGAGTTTTCCTTTGATCTTGATGCCATATTCTTCTTCATATAGTCCAGTTTCTCCAATGATTTGCTCAGCATACAGGCTGAGTAGGCGTGGAGAAATGATACAGCTCTGATGCACATCTTTTTTGGTTTACAGCCATGCAGTGTTTTCTTGCTCTGCTCAGACAACCAGCTTCTTGGTCTAGGTAAAGGTTTTGCATGAGCACAATTTAAATGTCATGTGATTTCTCTTCTTAATGTTAGTTATAATTTATTATGATCCATAGAGTAAAACGCATTTGTATAGTCAATAAAACAGAGATAGACATCTTTCTGGTATTCTCTTCTTTCAGCCAAAATCCATATTACATCAACAATAATATCCCTAGTGCCATGGCCTCTTCTAAACCCAACTTGAATTTCTGGAGGTTTTTTTGTGAACTGTACAGTTACAACACTTTAAAAGTAATATTCAGCAAGATTATAATTGCATGTGGCATTAATGATATTGTTCAATAATTTTCACATTCTGTTTACAACACCTTTTTTGGGATTGGGAAAAATAAGGATCTCTCTCCCAGTCAGCCAGTCAGGCAGCTGTCCTCCAAATTTCTTGGCATATACTGGTGGGCACAGCCAGGCCTACATCTATTTGTTGAAACACGCCAATTAGTATTCCATCAACTCCTGGGGCTTTACTTTTTGTAGCCCCTTCAGTATAGCTTGAACTTCCTTCATTATCATTGGTTGCTGATCATATACCACTTCCTGAAATGGCTTCCTGTCAGTCAATTATTTTTGGTACACTGAGTGACTCTGTACCTTCCCTCCATCTTCTTTTGATGCAACCTGCATCATTAAAAATTTTTCCCAGGGTTGCATCCTAATTATGCTTGACTATTAAAAGGCTAAAACAAAGGGAAGAAATGCTGAAGTAAAAGAGATGAACAGGTTTTAACAAGAAGCCCAAGAAGACAAAGTATTATAACCAAATGTGCAAAGGTCACAAATTGGAAAATAAAAAGGGACGAGAACCTCTTCAGCATTTCTCAAGCCAAAAAAATGAAATCAATCCAAACCTCAAGTTGCCACACTTCAGGATTAATCATATACTATAAATGCAGCTGCAAATTTCTTAGTCATATTATTTCATAGATTATATGAGCTCTTATAATCTAGTGGTAAGGAATTTCTTTGTTAACCCAAAGGCATATGGTTCTAATCTATTAGCTGCTTTATGGGAGAAAGATGGGCAATCTCTTTCTGTGCAATTTATTGCCTCTGAAAACCCACTGGAGGGTCAGATTTGGGTTGATTCTGGCTCAACACTACATAACAACAAAAACAACAAGCCCACATTGACTTTTTGGCACAATAATCAAGCACATAATCTACTACTCAATAGGTCAATATTTCAAATCCATCAGCCACACTACAGAACAAAGATGTGTTTATCTGCTTCTGTAATAATTTTAGCCTTAAAAAATCTCTGACATGGTTCTACTCTCATCAAATCATTGTGAGATAGGGTCAACTCCTAAGAAATGGATTGGGTTTGGTTTGGGGCTGGTTCCTCTGAATGCTTTATCACTTTTCTGTCCATTTGTTGTACAGTGGTGGCTTGTGTGTCTCTGTGATGATGGAAGTTATGCAACTGGTATTTCAAATACATGAAGAATGTAAATGATCATCAAAACACACAAAAAAGGAAAAATAAAAAAAAATAGAAATGAAACTCTATGATTAGTATAGAGCAGCTAAAGCAAAAGTACTCTTTCCAAAGTCTAAAGTGCAATGATGTCAAGTTAAAGGCTAAGGTGTGCCTGATCATGACATTTTCAATTGCTTTCTATGCATCTGAAAATTGACAATGAATAAGGATAACAGGTGAAAAATCAATGCCTTTGAATTGTGGTGTTAGAGAAGAGTTCTGAATACCCTACGGGACTGATGGAAGAACTAACAAGTCTGTTTTAGAAGGAAACTTCTACTCACATACTATAGGTATGTTGTCAGGAGTGGCCTGTCCTTAGAAAAAGACATTGTGCTGGGAAAGAAAGGAATACCCCCAACAATAAAAATTGACTCAGTGACTGTAGCAATGGGGTCAAATATATCAGATATGGTGAGGTTGGGGCAGGATAGTGAAAGGTTCAGGTCTCCTGTTCATAGTGTCACAATGCATCATATTTGACTAAATTCCACCTAACAATAACAACTACAAAGTAAATGAAAAGTAAAATGTTGAAGTAATAGAGCTGAATAGAAGTTCACAGAGCAGCTAAAGAAGGTTAAGTATTATTACAGAATGTGCAAGGATTTGGAATTTAAATGAACTAAAAATGAATAAAATGTTTGACATTTCACAAACTGAAAGAACTGAATAAAAAAGTTGTTATAGTAAAAAATTCTATGGGCAGCATATGGAATAACACAGGAAGCATCAAAAAAAGATTAAAAGAATACATCCAGTCACTGTCATAAAAAATAATTGATCACTTCTCAATCAATTGCAGGAGGGAGCATATGATTAAGAATCAAAAGCAATGAAGGGAAAATTCAAGGTGCATTGAAGGCACAAAAGCAAACAAAAAACAAACAAAAACACCAGAACTAAAAACTCAAGGCTCAAGGAATGGACTGAATAACAATTGAGATATTTCAACAAACGGACGAAAGCTAACTTGTCTATGCAAAGAAAGCACCAAGCCCACTCAACTCTGCCAAGAAATGTGCACAAGTTGGTCAATTGAGTAGAAGATGTCCATATTTATGATGTGTCTGAGTTTCAGTAGTATATTAACAAAATACTGCCCAAAATTCAAGCAAGATTTCAGAAGAGGACATGGAACAGAGGACATTACTGCTTATGATATTCATTAGCTATGAATGGAAAATACAAGAAATATATATAACCTATGTTTTATTGACTATACATAGTCATTTGGAAGTCTAAATTATAACTAACTATTAATGATGCTGTGAATAAAAGGAGTTCTAGAATACTTCATAGTGCTGATGTGGTCCTGAAACTAGGCAGTTGTTTATATAGAACAAAGGATACCATACAGTTTACATCAGTAAGGGAGTATGTCAGGGTTGTATCCTTTTACCATACTTATAAAGTTTATATGCTAAGCAAATAATCTGAGATATTGTTATGAAAAAAATATACTATCAACATAGAAAAAAATAATCATTAACAACCTGTTGTTGTTTTCTGTGTACCATCGAGTCAGAGCTGACCCATAGCTCTAGCGGGTTTTCAAAGGCAGTTTATTGCAAGAGAGGAGATTGCCTATCCTTATCCCTGAGAGCAGCTGGTAGATTCGAACCACATACCTTGGGATTACAGCATAGTTTCTCACCAGTAGGCCATAATACCAACCTATGATATGCAAATAACACAAACTTTACTGCAGAAAAATACTATTTGAAGTGCTTATTGATAGAAATCAAAAGGCACAGTCTTCAGTATGGATTCTTCAACATAAAGAAAATAAAATCTATGCAACTGGACCAATATTAAAGTAACATCTGGAGAAATGGAGAAAGAAACAATTGAAGTTGACAAGAATTTAATTTTACTTGGATCTACTATAAACATCCATAGAAGCAATAGTCAAGAAATAAAATGATGATTTTTGTTGGGCAAATTTGCTGCAAATTTACTCCTTAAGATGTTAAAAATGTAAAGATGTAAAAAAAAAAAAAGTCAAGATCTCACTTTGGCTAGATATATCTGACCCAAGCCATGGTATTTTCAATTGTCTCACATGCATGTAAAAGCTTAAAAATGAGGAAGGATGGCAAAATAAGTGTTGATGTCTTTGGATTATGGTATTGAATAGATCATGGATTCCCAAGAGAGTAAATAAAATCTTAGAAGTACCGCAGCTAGAACGCCTCTCAGTAGCAGGATGTTGAAACTCTCTCTTACTTGAGACATATTATTAGGAATCCTAACCCCTGGAGAAGAATATCATGCTCGGTAAACTCAAGATTACATGAAAAAGAGGAAGATCACAACAAGATGGATCAACACAGTGGCCGTGACAGCGGGCTCAGCCATAGCAATTGTGAAGATGGGCCAGGAACAGGCAGCGTTTAGTGGTGTTGTGCAGATTTATGGCCACTTGATCCAGAATCAACATGACAGCACATGACAACATGAATACTAACAGCATATTAATAACTATATTTTTAAAAATTTAAAAATTTTCTTTAATTACCACTTTATTCTGGAAAAAATTATTGGTATGTATTCAAAAATACTGCAAAATTATATTTTAAAAAAATCAACAATTATAAAAACACTCCAACAAAAGCTTGGGCTAGTAGCCTTTGCATAGAAAGAAGTGATTACCTAATCAGGGTAGTAATGACAAAACATTGTTATTGGGTGCCATCGAGTTGGAAGCAACTAATAGCTGACCCTCCAGCAGGTTTTCAGAGAGTTAACTGCACTGGAGGGGATTGCCCATCCTTCTTCCACAGAGTAGCTGATGGATTCAAACCACATACCCTGTGTTGGGAACACTATTCCTTACCACTAAGCCAAAAGAGGGAACACCGGTGGTCTAGTCGTAAAACACCACACTACAATCTCAAAAGCACACAGTGTAAATTCATCAGCTTCTCTGAGGAAGAAAGATGAGCAGTGTACTCCCATTTGATTTACTGCCTCTGAAAACCCACTAGAGGGTCAGCTCTGGGTCGATTCAGACTTGATGGCACACAACAATATCAACAAGGAACAGAGCTCCCTTCACATAGCTTCATATAGCATCAAATACAAGCACAGACACTAATTAACTAGTAGTTAACATATGTTTCAGTTATTTTGCATTTTTTCAGTGAATGATAATTGAAATGTAGAAGAAAAGGAGATACACATAAACATGTAAAGAAAGATTTGGAAGGCATAAAAATGAAGGACTATGCTGGAGACGAGTGTTGAATATACCATGGATTGCTAGGAGAACAAACAGGTTTGTCCTGGAGAAGGTGAAGCTGGAATGCTCCTTGGAGTCAAGGATTCTGAAGCTTCACCTGACATGCTTTGGGCATGTTGCAAGGAGGGACTGGTCCTTGGGGAGGGACATCACTTTGGGCAGAGTGGAGGGGCAGCGAAGGAGAGGAAGACCTTCGATGAGATTGATTGATTCTGTGACTGGAGCGGTGGAAATAAGTGTGTTTGAGATGGCTAGGTTGGCACAGGATAGCACAGCATTTAAAGCTCTTGTACATAGGGTCACTATGAGTCGCAAGCGACTCGATGGCACATAGCAACAACAACAACAACAACAACATAGTCTGAAAAGAAAGCAAAAACTGAAATTCAAGCTAGGCCTGCAACAGCAGCTATGAGAGATTATTATGGGTTTCTCAGTCTGTTTCTTGAATCACTATTGCTTTCAAGATCTCATAAATCTGAGCAGATTGTAAATTGCCCTTATTTTTATGTTTTTCTTGCTGAGGTAAGTTGAAAGTTCATTTAAAACAGAAACATTTTACATTTTTGATAAATGTGAGGTGTTCTCTTTATAGGAAAGAACAGCCTTATTCAATCACCAAAATGCTAATATCCGCAAATTCAGAAGTAATCAATCCAGATTTGCTGAATTGCATGAACAGTTTTAAAATATTATTATGTTATGAGATTATTTTAGTGCTCAGGCCTTTCGTTCATAGGGTTGCTATGAGTCGTCTACGACTCGACGGCACCTAACAACAACAACAACATGAGATTATTTTATTGCCAAATTAGGTTTTTTTAAAAATGTTTTCTATAAAGTGATGTAGCATTTTAAAAGATAATATATTTCATAAATAGTATAAATCTCCAAAAATATTATTAAATAGCTGTAATATTATAATCACCAAGATTCTCTAATTGCATTACAAGGTAAATTACAGAAAGTTTCTCTTCTCTCTAGTAATGACAATAAACATTCTATTTTTTGCCATGAATCAGTTTTTGAAATAGCAAGCTATATGTTTCTTTAAGACTAATGAAAATTCAGGCTATTACATACTTGCTAATTTTATCACCCTTTTATAATGTTTGAAAGTTTCCAAAGTGGTTACTTCATAATGTTTTTAAAGTTAGGAGATAGTGAAATGTTGAATTACACAAATCTAGAAAATCGAGAAATATACTACGGAGTTCTGAAATTCAGAATTTGGAAGTTTCAATAAAGATAAACTTCAAAATTTTAATAACTATTGTATTATGTTTTCTTACCAACATTATAGGAGCTCTAGGGGCCTGGTAATAAAAAGCTACACTGCAATCCCAAAGGCACATGATTCGAATCAGCTGCTCCATAGGAACAGGATGGGCAGTCTCCTCCTGTGAAATTCTGAAAACTCACTGGAAGGTCAACTATGGGTCAGTTCTGACTCAATGGCACACAACAACAACACCAATTTTATATATATATTCATATATATATAAAATTTTGTATTATTTTTGTTATTATATTGATAGATAGATAGATAATAGATAATACATAAATAAATATCTAAGTATATATACAGCTTTAGTTTGCTTGGCTCCACAGTCAACACTCTTGGCACCAGGAGCCAGAAAATTAAAAGACATATTGCAATGGGAAAGTCTGCTGTTAGGGACCTCTCCAAAGTACTGGAGAACAAAGGTGTCACTCTGGAGACTAAGGTGCACCTAACACAGGTCTTTGCAATCATTTACTGTGTGTCAGAGAGTTGGACAATGACTAGGGAGGATAGGAGAAGAATTGATGCCTTTGAGCTGGAGTGTTGGAGAAGATTATTGAATGTACTATGGACTGTTATGAAAACGAACAGGTTCAATCTGGAGAGGGTTAAACCAGGCTGCTCTTTGGAAGCAAAGATTCTAAGGCTTCGTTTGATATATTTGGACATGTTGCAAGGAGAGACCAGTCCTTGGAGAAGGACATCATGCTTGGGAGGGTGGAGGGACAGCGCAGAAGAGGAAGACCCTTTATAAGGTGGGTTGATTCAGTGTCGCGGGTAATGACAGTGAGATTGACACAAGATAGGGCAGGGTTTAAAGATGTTGTACATAGGGTCGCTATGAGTCACAGGCGACTCGACGGCACATAACAACAACTATATATTATATAGATAATATAAACATATAAAATTTCTAAAGAATTCTTATTCAAAGGTAAAGCTGTTATTTACTAATACTTCACTTTTTCTCTTCTAGGATAGTCTTTTTCCTATACTCTGCTCAAATAGTTAACACACATGTATGTGGGGTTTTTGGTTGTTGCTGTTGCACCAGAATATCCACACAAACAACAACAACAAAATTATCCTTTTTGTTGTTGTTGCACCAGAATACCCATACAGACAATGACATTTAATAGACATAAGGTGCTTTCATGCAGGCTGCCAATGCAGATATGCTTCAGAGCAGTCACGCAAGGACACTTTAGACATCAGAGTACACTATTAGATAGTAATGCTAAATGGTCTTCTCAAATCCCACTGTTCGTTACCACTATGTAATTATTTTCTTTGATGTACATAAAATGGACAAATTAGCATTTTCACCCTCTTAGGACAAATGATGTAAACTGAAATAGAATACGTTGAAATAATTTTTCTGTATTATAATAAAAGGGGTGGATTTGTTGGAACACCAAACCGTATAGTTAGGATGAAATGAACAGATATCTTTCTGTTTTATCGGAATTACCTTAACCCAAAATCCTGACTGAAGCTCTAAGCCAGTTCCTCTAGGATTCTAAGAACTCCCTCTTCAGGGAGAGAGGACTGGGATGACAGCAACTTGGGCTTCAAAGGTTCTTTATACCTCCTTGAAAGGCACACACTTCCTCTCAGTTCTTACCATAGCTTTAAAATCTTGCTAAAAGATTGGCTGCCTTTTTAAATATGGACCTAAGACAGCTAAGAGGGAACCATTTCCCTTGATTGTTAGAGGAGATTAGGAGACACTGCTGGATGGATGCCAGTCAGTTTACCTGTAAGCCACTTTATTAGTCACAGAAATTGCTAATCCATGGACATAACCTCATTTCAGTCTTTCTTGGTACCAATCAGGTTTGAGATTCTTTAGTCTCATGCTGACAATAAGTAAACTAATAGCATGTAGGAGGCTCTGAGCAGAGGAACTGACCATCAACAAATATTCTCCTCCTTTCTACCTGTGCTCCTGTCCCTCCCTAAGCCCATCGGAGAGGCTGGCATAACACTGACTGGGAGCTTTTCTGCTCCGGCAAAGGAGAGCAGCCTCTGTCAGAAGGAAGCCCTGGCAGATTAATCAACTAGATATTACCCATACTGATTAAACAATGAGGCATCCTGGGGTTCTGCTGTCTGTCCTGATGAGTGCTCATCATAACTAATGATGCAAACCTCAGCACAGCTCCCTTGGGAGTAAACTACCTTTTAATTTTTCCCTCTAAGATTAATTCCATTGTTATGGAACCTGTATTATAAGAACTGTAAACTAATCATTAGTCATTTTCAAACAATCTGACCTTTCCTGCCACGAATTGTGATGTAATTTTGCAAAAGATCCTTTTTCTTTTCAAGGTGGTGGGGGTAAGTTCTGGAGATTTGCATCAGACCCATTCAGGAGGAAGGTTGGAAATGCACAATGAAGAGGAAAAGCTTGAACTAGCGCCTTTCTATTGAGTGTGGCTTTTTGAACGTGAACAATTAGGGAAGTAGAATGGACGTAAAGCTTTGGGATACACCTTCTCTCTCGATTTCAAAACCAAATAAGAACTCACCGCCATTCAGTGAAATGTGGTGCTGGAGAAAGGTGCTGAATATTTATGGACCAAAACAAACAGAAACCCCCAACCCAACAAGCAGCAACCTGTCTTGGAGCAAATGCAACCAGGTTGCTACTTCGAGGTAAGGATACTGACATTTCCTCTCACATCCTTCAGGCATATTGTCAGGAAGAGCCTGTGCTTTGAGGAAAAACAGCATGCTGGGAAATGTGGAGGGTGAGAAAAAGAGACTTTTCGACAGGATTGATTGACACAGTGATTATAACACTGGACTTGAGCAGGTCAGAGGTGGTGGGAATCATATGGTAGAGGGGAAGGTTCAGATCTGTTGTCTATGGGGTCACTCTGAATGCTGCAGCACCTAAGGCAACTGTCTAGTTGGTTCCAACTCATATTCCCTCTTCACAGGTTCCCCACATTGTAAATCCTTATGAGAAGAAACTACCAATCTCCAGATGTTGCCCTGGATGTGCTCACCAAGTTGTGCCAAGAAATCTGGAGAACAACCACTTGGCCAACTGACTGGAAGAGATCTATATTTGTTCCCATT
>NW_006399780.1:1849900-1890290 GCF_000299155.1 Elephantulus edwardii | reverse complement strand
GTGACTGGGGTAATCGGGATGGGTGTGTCAGAGGCAGTGTGGTTGGCGCAGGATAGAGCAGGGTTTAGGGCTGTTGTGCATAGGGTCGCTATGAGTAGGAAACTACTCGACGGCACATAACAACAACAACAGCTTATGGAGCAGCTGGTGTATTTGAACTGCCAACCTTTCAGTTGTTGCTAAGTACTGTTGAATTGAAGCCAACACACAGCTGACTCTCCATCAGTTTTCAGAGGTGGTAAATCACACAGGAGGCGAATGTCCATTTTTCTCCCACTGAGCTACTCGTGGAATAGAACTGCTTGCCTTTGGATTGGTAATGTAACTCCTTATCACCAGGCCAACAGAGCTCTCTATGGTCCCATGAAGAGAAGAAAAAAAAAAAAAAAGTAAAATTTTTAGCCTCAATGTTAACTGGGATGTCTAAAACTTTTTATACTAGAAAACTCTACCCCTGTAATTAAGTTAAAAATAATATGTCATTGACCTTTTCAGTTCATAAGTTCACTCGCTTTCTTTGTCATTGCCCTCAAGTTGGGATTGTCTCACAGCTAACTTTCCAGAGTGTTTTTAGAGGCTACAAATCACATGAGGAGATAGTCCATCTTTCTTGCACAGAGCATCTGGTAGATTCAAAGCACTAGAGAGGTTCCTCCCATTGAGTTATCAGCACAACATCCTACACACTACACCACAAAAGTTCCCTACAGGCAAACTGGACACTTAACAACATGCATAGATTTTTGGTACCTTTTACTCAGAGTTATTTTGGAATCAATGCTCAAAGTCTTGAACCTGACATTCAAGGTCCTGTGTATTCTGCCTCTGCTTAGTTCTATATTCATATTTATCCCATTCCTCTTATATTCATGTGCTCAATTACAACTTGTTACAATGTTCATGAATTTTTCTATGACATCTTCATCATTTCTACTTCTCCTATTCTTTTTTATGAAGACTATCCTCCCACTTATTCATCTACAAATATAATTTTAACACTTATGACGACGTTTGATATTCTAAATAAATAAAGAGCTTCTGTAAACCAATAAAAACATTAGGATAGATTGACTAAAAGTATGGAAGAGGAGTTCAAAGAAGAAACAAAAGAGGAAAAAGGAGGAGTGGGGCAAGTGACAAGGATAAAGGCAGAAAAAATGGAAAATAGCTATTTAACATATGAGAACCACGACAAAAAATTTACAGTCAGTAGTAATCAACAACATACATATAAATAGTGAATTATTTCAACCCACTGAATTTTCAAAACATTCTTAACAAGCACCTAGGGCAATAAACACAATGATATTCTACTGATGAGAGTGTAATTCAGTATATCTAAGGAGGGTAAGTTAATAGTATGGAAAAACTTTCAAAATATGCATGTCTACTTATGCAGGGATTCTATTTCTGAGAATTTTTCCAAAGGAAATAATTAAATATGTGAAATGCTTAGTACCTGGATGTCTATCATATTCTGATTACTGTAGCAAAAATGGAAAAGCCAAAACATTTCAATATAAGAGAACATAATTATTTAATTCCATAATAGAATAGTTTATAGTAATTTAAAATTATATCATAGCTATAAATTGTTGACTTGGGCAGTAATCAATATAAGGTGAAACAGGAAGATTATAAAACTCTGAAATATATGATTCTATTTCTCAAAAGAATTTGTGCATATGTGTGTGTATATACAGTCATACACACATGCCCACACATATATAGCACCGTGCCTGATATATTTTGAGTCTCTAGGGAGTTGAGCTGCTCAGACAAAGGCCGTCCCTCTCTGGTGGTTCAAACCTACCAGCAGCTCCATAGGTGAGAAACGGACAATGGACAATCTTCTCCCATACAATTTACAGCCTTGAGAACCCTCTGGAGGATCAGCTATAAGTTGGTTCTAACCCAACAGTAATGAGTTTGAGTTCTTTCTATATACATGCACATATGCTGAAATAAGACAGGTGAGCATGGGAGGAGTGTAGAAAGAAGGAAATGAAGAAGCTAGGAAAGATTTTTAAAGAGAGGATAAATTCCAAAGTGCTACATAGCATTTATGTTGTGTCCCTCCTCCTCACCTTCTTGTCTAGTTAGATATGATTGTTTCTTGTTAATTACTATTTTACTCTTGTTTCTACTTTCTTCTTTGGGGAAAGAATTCTGTCTCTTTTATTATATACAATCATAACTACCATAATTAAAAAGCAAATTCTACTCATCTTTCAAAAACCATTTAAAATGTTTGTCTTTCCTAAGAAAACTTTGTCTAGGTCTCATAACTTGATGTCTATTATCTTTGTATCAAAACAGACTTTATAGTTCCCCTGGGGAATGTGGGTTTTATTGTACTTCAGTTAAGAGCTTCTGCTAACAGTCTCATTTCTTACTTCTAAACTCAAGGCCAGAGGCTTCTGCAGAGCAAGGACTCTGCTTTATTCACAGTTTTCGTCAGGGCACGCACTAAGAAAATACTCCTGGAGATAAGAGATAATTCTCAGCTAGACTGACTAAAGCAGATACCTTACTTACTGTTATGCAAAATGATATATAGATTTTAAACCTGAGGAGAGCAAAACGGAAGTTCAAACTATGCACAGTAGTTTGAGGGGTACAAAGATTTCATGAGAGAGGGAACAGTTAGGAATTCATTAGAAAGACTTGTGATCATTTCAGGTTCTGTTCTCTCTCAAGTGACTTAGTGAGTCCTGGTGGTGAAGGTGTCAAAAATATGACTGCTATCCAAAAGGTTGTGGCTTCAAACCAACCATTCCACAAAGCAAAAATGTGGCAGTCTGCTTCTGTAAAGATTATCCTTGCCAAGCCTATGACAGGGCAGTCCTATTCTGTCCTATCAATTGACACTGAGCAGGGATTGACTTGCTAACACTGGGTTTATTTACTGATTGAGGTGCCTATAGCAGACACATTACTTTTAAAAAAAAAAAGCATTGTTTTTCTTTCTGGTGAAAGGTGTGGGAGATAAAATTATTGTTGCTGTTAAGTCAGTACGGCCAAGTCAGTTCTGGCTCATAACCACACCCTCAATGCTAGGAATCGCTGCTTGAAGCTGCAGTATCCTCAGTCTCACTGCTGTATTTTGAGTTCACTGTTGCAGCTACTGTGCCAATCCATCTGGTTGGGGATCCTACTCTTTTTTGACCCGCTACTTTACCCAAAATTATATTCTACCCCAGTACCTGATCCTTCTTGAAAACATACCTAAAGGTTGTGAGACAAAACCAGAGCTCAAATCACCAAAAATCAGCTTCCTTTTCCCATTTATTTCAAGTCTAGATAAAATTTTAGAGTTCTATTTTGGGGAAAGGTACAAAAGCTATTATTGTTGCATAAGCCCAATTACCTAACCCCTGAGGAAGGATAAATGCTGCCTCTTGCTCACACCAAAGTTGTGCATATTTACCATGTAACACCTGAACAAAATCTTAATAAGAGAAAAAACTACATGAACCACAATCAAGTATCCTAATGTCAAGGTCATATCCTACCGTAAGGTCTAACCACAGCCACTCATCCCAGAAGCACTAGAAGCCAATCAGAGCTGCAGCCAAAATGGTAATTTTCATGTCTTTATTCACTCATGAAACAGGAGACTGGAATAGGTCAGCTGTCTTCACATGTTCAATACCTTTCAAGTATATTTCATATTCACAGAAACAGTATAACTGAACTCCAGAGATTGCTATTAAGTGTAACTATTGGGATCCACAATATAAAATAGTCCTCTTGTTTATTATGACTATTCCTCTCACTTTTAGGCTGTTTTTTTTAATTTAAAGGCAGCTCCTTCACCCTTTCTCTATGCTTCCTATGAAGGCTTAGATAAAAACACAAGGTTCAATAGGTGTTTCCTATTTATTAATATCCCTGACTTCAATGACAGTTTGTGATAAAACTTGGAGAGGTGCTGAGGGTAAAGGTAGGTGAAAGTAACAAGCTCATCAGGCCTCTTTCATTTCCCAGTAAACTCAGGGCCTTCCAGATTCGTAGACTCAGAAGAATTTGTGCATACACACTCACATATACACCCAGTTGCTGTCAAATTGGTAGTTCTGACTTGGGGTGACCTCGTGTGTTTCAGTGTAGAACTGGGCTCTAGACGCTTTTCAATGGCTGGTTTTTCAGGAATACAGATAGTCACGTCTTCCTTCTGAGGCAACTTTGGTTGAATTTGAACCTCCAACCATTCAGCTCCCAACTAAATATGGTTTACCACTGTACCACTCAGCATATAAATATGTACATACAATTACATATCTAAGTTATAATTATAAAAATTGCATATATCTAGGGCATGAGACTGTGTACATATAATTGTTGTTATGGACTGTCGAGTTAGAACCAATTCAAGCTGGCCCTCCACTGGATTTTCAAAGACTGTAAATCACACAGAAAGAGACTGTCCATCAGCTCCTCCATGGAAGAAAGGTGGATTTGATCTGATAGCCTTTTGGTTGACAGCAAAGCACCTTACCATTAGACTACCAGAGTAATGTGACTGCAAAGAGAACAAATGGGTTTGTCCTAGAGAGAGTGAAACCAAGTTGCTCCTTAGAGATGAGGATTTTGAATCTCCACCTCACATACTTCAGATACATGACAAGGAAAGACCAGTCCTTGGAGAGGAGAGGGGAAAATATCCATTCTAAATACACATTATACATTAATAACTCTGGAAAGATATGTGACAAAATAGTAATAGTGATTGCCTCCAATGAACACACAATTGTGCTTTTGGCAGTATGATTTGCTGCATTTAATTTTTTAAGCAAAGTATTTTTTCTCCCAGTTTTTAATTACCTAAGGATGAAATAAAGTAAAATGCATGTTTACCTTAAAAAAAGATTAGACATACCATTTTTTCTTTCCCCACTTGCCATACACCTTATTGGTGACTGTAACGTTTTAAAGCACACTTGCCACCTTCAAAGGCCTCTCAGTATTCAAATCAAATGCATCGATAAGTAATTATCTCATGGAGTAGTGTTCATAAGACAAGGGATTCCTTTCCACTTTTCAGGAAAAGGAATTGAGCTTTGACAGAGTTCTGAGGCTTGTCCAAAGACGACAGCAAGCATTCACCTGCTGCCTCTGGATATGACAGCATGTCAGCATGTATACGCAGACAGAGCTAACCAAGGTCATTAAAAGATGCAGCTCTGCCCTAGAGATTTCACCTAAAAAAAATCACATCCTTATATCTTCATTTATTTTTACCAAAAAGTACTTCATAGAGTCTCCTAATTTTTCCCCCCTAGGGCAAAGTGTTACCCTTAATGATATGCATCCCCTCATCAGGGCCAGCTACTTGTATAAGCAGGAAAAAATTATCGTGAACCTTATTAAGAGCTCTTTCAAGTTTCCTTTAGAAATTAAATGCAGGTTTTTGTGCTATTAAAAATACAAATTTTCCTGAGTAGATCTCCTCTTCAATCTGCTATAATATCCTATTCTGTTACGGCTGGGTTGAAGAAGATTAGAGATATCTCAATGACCAAAATATTAAAATAGAAATGAAATATGGTAGAATATTTTTGACAGGAAACCAATGGGGTCATCGATCAGCTTAATTTGGTGTTTTGTATTAACCAATCAAACTTCTGAGGCATCAGCTCTTCATCTTACAAATAATAAGGTATATAATCGCATACTGTGAAAAAAGAAGAAACAAAACTTCACTTCCTCTCACACTGACAAGTGAATGGTCCTGCCCTTTTATCTTAAATAAATATTATCCTAGAGGTCAACTCTTAGACTACTGAGTTTTTATGCATTGAGTCTATAGTCATTATTGAACCTGTCTAGGATAGTTTTTCTTTTCTACCCATTCTCTCGTGAGTTGCCTGCTATTGTTGTTGCTATTGTTATTCTGTATCACCATGTCTAGACCAACTCATAGCTGACCCTCCAACAGGATTTCAGGGTTTATAAATCACACAGGAGGAGATTGTCTATCTTCCTCTCTCCGAGGGACTGGTGGATTTGAAACACCTGCCTTTGAGTTGGCAGCACAACTCCTTACAACTGGACCACCAGAACTCTATCCACAATTATTAATTACAAACAATAACAATGGATGAAATCCTCCCATTTCCAATTAATCTAATAGTTAAAAGCAGAGGTGATGTGAGACTTGATTTACAAATGGGCTTCAACTATGTAATGTTTTCCTACCTGTGTGATAATTAGTCAAATGGTAAACTTCCCTATGCTTCAGTTTCCTCACTGATACAATGAGATAATTAGAGTTCTAACATTAAACAAGGTGATTGTTGTTGCTGCTATGTGCTTTTGAGTTGACTGCAATTCTTAATGACTCTATTAACAATGGCTCTGAATCTTGCCTTACTGTGAGCCCACCTTATTGTCTCTGTCACAGCTGACCTCATTGTCACAGTTAACTGTGTCAATCCATTTCATCCTGGGTCTTTCTCTCCTGCACTGACCCTCTACTTGTCTAAGCATCATGCTTGGAAATAAGGTGATGGATAGCAATACTTAACACGTTGTTGTTATGTGCCATCGAGTCCCCTATAACTCATAGTGACCCTATGCACAATAGCTCAGAACTCTGTCCTATCCTGAGTCAATCTCACTGTCTCTTCTGTCTTTGTAATGACTTTTAAAAAATTCTTTTAAAATTAATTTTAATGAAAGTTTACAGAGACTTTGTATTTCCATTCATTCATTGTTGCACTTTTCTCCCTGTCCACCTCTCCTCCCAATTCACTCTTTGAAATGTAAAAGAAAAATTCTTTCATTGTTATACAATCCCTACACCAAGTCCACTCCACTAGGCAGCCTTCATTCTGGACTCCTGTCATGACAATAATACCTAATAATATATCCCTTTTAAACAGTTCTCACCCTCATCTGTTCCAATGCAGTACATATTACTTATCCCCTCTTTTTCAGTCTCCCCCATACCTTGATGTCAGTCCCATTTTACAACAGTGGCACTATGCAGTATTTGTCTTTTGTGACTGAGATATTTCACTCAGCATAATGTTCTCCAGTGTCATCCATTTTCTGTAATATTTCATGAGTTCCTTATTTTTCAATGGAGTATTGTATTTCATTGTGTGAATATAGCAGAACTTCTCTATCCATTTGTTTGTTGATGGGCACATGAGTTGTTTCCAACTCTTTGTTAACAAAGCCACAATGAACATGGGTGAGCATATATCTGCTTGGCTGGTGGTTATGGTTTCTTTAGGGTGTATTCCTAGTAGTGGAAGTGCTGGGTCAAATGGTATCTCTATTTGCAACTTTTTGAGAAGGTGCCATACAGACTTCCTTAGTGGTTGCACCATTTTATACTCCCACCAATAGTGAATAAGTTTTCCAGTTTCTCCACAACCTCTCCAGCATTTGCTGTTTGCTGTTCTGTTAAATTTTGCTGTTGTTACTGGGGTGAAATGATATCTGATAGTTGTTTTGATTTGCATCTCTCTTAGAGCTAGGGGTTTTGAACATTTCTTCATGTGTTTGCCATCTGAATGTCTTCTTTGGTGAAGTGTCTGTTCATATCCTGTGCCAATTTTCAGTTGGGTTGTTTACCTTTATCTTATTGTGGTGCTCAAGTATTTTATAAATTCTAGATAATGAGTCCCTTGTCTGACATGTCATTACCAAATATTTTTCCCCCAGTCTGTGGCTTCCTTTCTTACCCTGTTGGGAAACCATTGGAGGTGCATAGGAATTTGATTCTTATAAGGTCCCATTCATCTACTTTATCCTATCCTGGTGGTAGATTTTTCAGAATGCTTGAAAGACTATTTATATTGTGGATTAGGACTTCTAGAGTTCTTCCAAGGTTTTCTTCAATAATGTTTATAGACCTTGGTTTTGCACTCATTATGGATGATATCCTTGATCTCCTCCCACAGCTCAACAAACAATGGAGATGAGGAGGAGGGAGGGACAGCAATAGGTTAAAAAAATACTCTTGATTCTTCCTAAGTTTTAGCTACCCGATAAAACTAACAGGTCTGACCTGGAGAGGGTGAAACCAAGCTGCTTCTTGGAGGCAGGGATTTTCAGACTCTTTCTTATATACTTTGGGTAGGTAGCCAGGAGGGACCAGTCTTTGGAGAAGAAAATGCTTGAAAGGGTTGAGGGACAGCGCAGGAGAGGAAACCCTGGATGAGATGGACTGACACAATAACTGGGGTAGTAAGGGTAGGTGTGTCAGAAATAGTGAGATTGGCTCAAGATAGAGCAGTATTCAAATCAATTATATATGGGGTCCCTAAGATTCACAGTCAACTCCATGGCACATAATAGCAAAAATAGAGTTCTGCTGATCTGAGAGAATGTTATCAATAAATATCTAGTTAACTGATTGCCTCAGAACAAGAAACTAAGCTCTTTCTCATCCCTCAAAGTAATTTGCCTTACTTAATATACTTCTCACATATTTGGGGAGTTTTATTAGGAGGTGCTAGTTCTTGGAAAAAGACATCATGCTGAGAATTGCTGAAGGCCAATTGAAAGAGTAGAAGATGTTCTACAAGGAGATGGAGCGATGCAGTGACTGTACCAATGGCTTGAGCATGAAGGAGATTGTGAGGATAAACCAGGATAGGACAAGGCTTCGTTCTGTTGTTTTAGGGTCACTGTGAGTCATATTTTAGGCTCAATAGCAGCTAACAACAATTAAAAATGAGAAAAAGTGATGTTTGAATTGTCCTAGCCAAAGACAGGTTTAGGTGCTTGCTTAATTCTGACCCCTGCCTAACTAACTTGTTTTTCCTGAAATTGACACTAGAGAGCAAAGAAATGAGAAAGATAAAATGAACGTACATGTCCCTGTCACGTCCTTGTCACATTTTTACTGGCACAAGTGCCTCTTAAGGGTGAAGGTAATAGAATAGCCAAAATGTCCCTGAGAAAGTAGAGCGACACCAGAGTTCCACCACTATCACAGCCCCACCAATTGTTCACAATGAGGCATTAAGAAAATAGATACAGTCCTCAACTGGAGTGTTGACAAAGCCAGTTGGCATCCCAGCGGAGATTAGGTTGCTGATCTTGTAAGGATCAGCTACTTACTCAGTGATGTTTACACTGACATTGATGTAGTGACATACTGATCTAATTACATGTCAATAAGCCAAAGTCCCGATTCACTGAGGAGATCAGAAGAGGATTACAGGACTCCATTGGCAATTCTTAAAGAACAGGGAATCAACCTTCAGATTCAATTACTGGAAAGTTAACCAACTGTAAAACCATGACTCAAAGGGAAAAAGAGAGAGAGAGAGGTCAACCTTAGATTTACAACCTAACATGGACATGTTCTTGGTATTTGGTTTGTTTTAAATTACATGCTGTGCTTTGCTTTTCTGCTGCAGGTTTTAACTGAATTGATTAGTTGTTCTGATGTACACTATGTAATGGACAAATTCCCCAAACTTTATGAGGAACAGTAGAGAAAAAAGGTTCATCTGATGCAAATTACTGGCCCTGTCTACTTGTTCCCCTGCGACCCTCCCATACCACTAACTGGAAAGTCGCAGCTGCCTACACAAAGAAAGGCGTTCTCCTGAAAGCCTCCATTCCCATGAGACCTTAACAAAGAGGTATTAGAAAAGAGAGGCAGAATACATTCAGTTCTGATCAGGCCTGCTGCCTGGGCCCTGTGCCCACTGTATGCTTGGTGTAAGCCTGGTCCCTAAATCTTTGATAATATATGCATTATGTTTGGGGAGAATGATTTGAAATTAGGACTGATTTGGATTGTCTACTGCTCCAAGGTCTTTAACATCAAGCAGTCAACTATCACACATTTTATTTATTCATCAATATTTCTGTCTTTGTTGTGTTTAGAAGTTACCCACAGTGTAGGCTGAGAGCATATAAGAAATATTTCAGGATCATAGCAAGATGCACCTAAATAAGAATTTAGTAAATATACACAGCTCATAACACCAAAGAGAGAAAGCAAGGAACAAGCCAGGCATAACCTGTATGACAGAGAACAACAAACATTTTTCAAAGGGCACACATAGTAAGTAAATATTTGACTTTGTGAGCCACATTATCTCTGTTGCAACTACTCTGGTGATGAAAAGATAGCCACAAACAAGGAGTAAATGAATGATTACAGCTGTGTCCCACTAAAATTTTAGTGGCATTGAAAGTTGCATTTTAAATCCTATTTTATGTGTCATGCAATACTGTTACTCTTCTAAAGTTTGTTTTTTTGCCCAAAAATATTTAAAATTTAAAAACCACCTAAAGCCCAACAGCCTTATAGAAACATGATACTACTATGAACTTCACCACAATATAAAACCAAATTCACTGTGATAGATTGGTTCTGATGCATAGGATTACTAGGCTGTAAATCTTTCTTCAACTGTGTGGCTGGTAAGTTTGAACCAGCCACAAAGCTGACCTTGTAGGGATCTTCTTTTCCCTTAGCAGTGTAATACAAAATGCAATATACTAAGCAGGGTTCTTCGTTCTAGCATTTAGAACAAAGTGTTCCAGTACTTGGGAAATGGAGGGCAGAAATCACTCTTGGTGGTTGTTCTTATGTGCCATGAAGTCAACTATGAATCATAGGGACCCTATGAAACATGGCTCTGAATTCTGAATCCACGATCACTGACACACCTGATTCCACTGCCACAGTCACTGTGTCAAATCATCTTATCCAGATTCTTCCTCTCCTGTGCTGAGTCCTTCCAAGCATGATGTCCTTTTCCAATGATTGGTCCTTCCTGACAACATGTCCAAAATATGTGAGATAGAGTTTCAAAATCCTTGCCTACAAAAAGCAACCTGATTTCACCCTCTCTAGGACAGACCTGTTTATTCCCTTGCCAGTCCATCAAGGCATCAATTCTTCTTCTGTTATCCTCAGTCACTCATTGTCCCGCTCTCAGATATGTATCAAGCGATTAAGAAGACATGCCCTTAATCAGGTGTGTCTTAGTCTCTAGATTGACGGTTTTTTTCAGGACTATGGAGAGGTCCATCACAGCACATTTTCCTAATGTTTTGATTGACTGTCTTCTGGTGTCAAAAGTTTTGATTGTGAATCTGACCAAGGTGTTAGCAACTTCAATCTTTTCTCCATCTATCATGATGCTGCCTATGCACCCAGTGGTAAGGATTTTTGTTTCCCTAATGCTGACGTGCAATCCATATTGAAGGCTGCAGTCTTTAATCTTCTTCAGCATATAACTTCAATTTCCTCAGTTTCAGTAAGACTGTGTCATCTGCAGGATGTTGATGAATCTTCCTCTAATCGTGATGTCACATTCTTCTTCATAAAGTCCAGCTGCTTGAATGATCTGTTTAGCATCAAGATTGAAAAGGTATGGAGAAAAGATACATCCCTGAGACACTCCTTTCTTGATTTTGAAGCATGCAGTATGCTGTTGCTTTGTTCAGACAATGGCTTCATGGTCAAGATATAGGTTTCATTGAGCATAATCTAGTGTCCTGGGATTCCCATTCTTCTCAATGTTAGCTACAATTTACTGTGACCCGCACAGTCAAATGCCTTTGCAGTCTATAAAACACAAATAGACATCCTTCTGGTACTCTCTGCTTTCAGCCAAGATTTATCTGGCAAAAGCAAAGATTTCCTTAGTGTAGTAGCCTCTTCTAAACTTAGTTTATATTTCTGACAGTAGTCTATTAATGTACAGTGCTAGTCATTTTTGGATAATCTTCAGCAACATTTTGCTTGCATGTTATGTTAGTAATATTGTTATGATCAATTCTGTTGGATAGTAATTACTTTGATTCTGTTGGATTACCTTTTTGGGGAATGGGAATAATTATCATCATATAAGATGGTAAACTTGAAGATGGTGATGAAGGATGAAGTTCAAGCTCTGTTAAAGGCAGTGACAAAAAAATAAGGCCCCAGGAATCAATGGAATATCAATTGACATGTTTCAAGTAATAGATGTAGCCCTGGATGTGCTCATTAGTTTATGCCAGGAAATTTGGAGGCCAACTGACTGGATGAGATCCATATTTCTCCCCATTACCAACAGAAAGTAGAAATTACCAAACAATATTATTACTATCTCATGCAGGCAAAATATTGTTGAAGATTCTTAAAAATGACAGGGAACTTCTAGAAATTCAAGCCAGTTTTAAAAGATGCTACAGCATTGGTAATATTATTGATGATATCAGGTGGATACTGGCTGTCAGTAGAGAATACCAAAAGAATATCAACAAATTATGGCTAACATTGAGAAGAATGGAAGTCCCAGAACATTTAATTGTGCTCACATAGCATCTATACCTAGACTAAGAAACTTCTGTCTGAACTGAACAAGGGAACACTACATGGTTTAAAATCAGGAAAGGTGCATTTCAGGGTTGTATCCTTTCTCCATACCTATTCAATCTATATGCTGAGCAAATAAATTGCAAAACCAGACTCTATGAAGAAGCATGTAGTTTTAGGATTGGGGGAAAACTTACCAACAACCTGCATTATGCAGATGACAAGATTTTTCTTACTGAAAGTGAGGAGGATACAAAATACATGTTGCAGAATATCAAGGACTATAGCCTTTCATATGGATTTGATCTTAACATCAAGAAAATTACCACAGGAACAATAGTTAATGAACACTATGACAGATGGAGAAAGGATTGAAGAAGCCATAAATAATTTCATCTTGCTCAGATCAACAATCAACACCCAGGAAATCAGAAGACAAATTGTCTTAGGCAAGTCCGCTGTCAGGGATTTCTCAAAAATGCTAAAGAGTAATGATGCCAGTTTAAATAGTAAGGTGAGCCTGATTTAGGCCATGGCTTTCTCAATCCCCTGGTATGCAACAGAAAAGAGAGCTGTGGGGGGTGGGGGGGAGATCACAAGGTTGCAGGGTCTGGTGAGTGGAATGAGAGGACAAAAAATCCAACAAAATAATGTATACTAATGAAACACAAAGAATGTCTATCTGTGTTTCATTGATTATGCAAAGGCGTTTGACCGCATGGATCATAACAAACTGTGGCTGACTCTGAGAAGAATGGGAATCCCAGAACATTTAATCATGCTAATGCGAAACCTATACTTGGACCAAGAGGCAGTCGTCAGAATAGAGCAGGGCAACACTGCATGGTTCAAAATTGGGAAGGGTGTACGCCAGGGATATGTCCTGTCTCCATACCTTTTCAACCTGTATGCAAAGCAGATTATCCGAGAGGCTGGGCTCTATGAGGAGAAGCGTGGCGTTAGGACTGGTAGACGATCTATCAGCAATTTGCATTATGGAGATGACACAACCCTGCTCGCTGAAACTGAGGAGGACCTCATGCACTTACTGCAGAGGGTCAAGGACTGCTGCCTTCAATATGGACTGAGGCTCAATGTTAAGAAGACAAAAATTCTCACCACTGGACGAATCGGTAGCATCAGGATGGATGGTAAAGAGATTGAGATTGTTCACAGCTTCAGTTTGCTCGGCTCCATGGTCAACACTCTTGGCACCAGTAGCCAGGTAATCAAAAAA
Source organism: Elephantulus edwardii (assembly GCF_000299155.1). NCBI lineage: Eukaryota > Metazoa > Chordata > Mammalia > Macroscelidea > Macroscelididae > Elephantulus > Elephantulus edwardii. The sequence goes on along the minus strand of NW_006399780.1, from coordinate 1,876,764 downwards.
ACGTATTGCGATGGGAAAGTCTGTGGTTAGTGACCTCTCTAAAGTACTCAAGAGCAACGGTATCTCTCTGGAGACTAAGGTGCGCCTGATACAGGCCATGTTTTTTTGCAATCGCTTTTTATGCATCAGGGAGTTAGACAATGACTAGGGAGGATAGAAGGAATATTGACGCCTTTGAGCTGTGGTGCTGGAGAAGAGTACTGAATGTACCATGGACTGCCAAGAAAACAGATTCATCCTCATAGAGAGAGTTAAACCAGGCTGCTCCTTGGAGGCAAGGATTCTGGGGCTTCGCCTGACATACTTTGGACATGTTGTAAGGAGAGACAGGTCTTTGGAGAGGGACATCATGCTGAGTAGAGTAAAGGCACAGCGCAGGAGGGGAAAGACCCTCTATGAGGTGGATTGATTCAGTGACTGGGGTAATCGGGATGGGTGTGTCAGAGGCAATGTGATTGGCATGGGATAGAGCGGGGTTTAGGGCTGTTGTACATAGGGTCGCTATGAGTCGCAAACAACTCGACAGCACATAACAACAACAAACAACAACAATGAAACACAATGTAAACAAATTATTGTCTGCAAAACAACAATTTTTTTAAAAGAAAAAAAAGGTTACAGAACAACTGATGTCTTTGAGTTTTGGTATTGGAGAAGAGTAATGGATGACCAAAAGAAGAAACAGATATGCCTTGGGGACAGTGCAGCCAGAGTGCTCCTTGGGGGCAAAGATAGCAAAGCTGTGTCTTTCACACTTTGGACATGTAGCTAGTGGAGGGTACTGCTTTGGAAAGGACATCATGATTGGGAAATTGAGGGTTAGCAAAGGAGAAGACCACCCATAATGAGACGGATTCACATGACAACTTCAGTAGTGTGCTCTGGTGTGTCAGAGACGATGAGGTTGTTGCATGATAGGGCAGGGTTTAGGTCAGCTGTTCATATGGTCGCTAAGGGTCATACTTAGCTTGATGGCACCTAACAACAACAGCCTAAAAAATACAAGATGTCATATTTTTTTTTCCCAACCATCAAAAGCTTTCTTTTCCCATGAAGTATGTACACACTTGATGAAAATTCAGCCACACACCTTCTAGCATGCCTGGCTTCCCAGGCTTTAAATAATGTTATCTAAGACTCAAGGAGACTATACCACTTTGGACAAAAAAAGTAAAAATGAGAATAAATTGGTTTCTAAATTTTCACAGAGACTTGTACACTAATGTTCATAGGAGTGTTATTCACATAGCAAGAACATGGAAACAGCCCAGGTGCCCAACCGCAATGGAACAGATTGAGAAATTATGTTACATTCACACAATGGTGCTATGCAGCACACAGGAGCAATGATTTTGTAAATTACTACCTAACATGGAAGGGACTGGAGAACATTATGCTAAGTGAAGTAACTCTGTCTCATTAAGACAAACACGTATAAGACCATTATTGTAGAACGAGTATGAGGATCTAAAGAGGGGAGGCGGGGTCTTAATCATAGGGTTACACAATTTGATAGATGGAGGGAGGAATGAGTAAAGGTAAGGAGAAAGATCCGGTGTGAAAAAAAATGTAAACAAACTATTAATTTTGTAAGTAAACTAGTATGAAATAAAAATTTAAAATAGGTAAAAAAAGTGGGGAGAAAAGACCTTATTTCTAGGCTTAGCACTTAGGATACTGTTAATGATATAATTCAGCTTTTATATGTTCATTACAAGAGTCATAAGAACCCCCTAGGATTTTGGTTCTTGGCAAACCTCTCCTCTGATGATGCCCCCAGACGTCACTGAAGTTCTCTAACAGACGTAATTTACTGTTTAAAAATGAACCAGATGGCCTCAAAGGTCTGGTAAGATTATAATATTCTATGGTTCAAATGAAACATTTTAATTAATAACAAGGAGAATTTGCTTGGTGCTATTGCTAGGCAGAGCTGAAACAATTAGGAAGAAGGAGGCGCAAAAGAAACACTTTAATTAAAGACGAGGAAAAAAAGATTTTGTAGTGCTGATGGACAGGGGTGAAACAAGCCATTGATGATGTAAGAGAAAAAGACAAAACAAATGAAGATAATGCTTTTGGAGTACACTTAGTCGTGCACTAAATAAGGCAAACAAGTTTCACTCTCAGGCAACATCAACAGCTGTGTCCTTGAACCACTTTCTTGTTGGACTAGGGGCACTTTTTTTTTTAATGTCATTTTCTTTGAACTGTTGATGCAGATCAATGCTTTGCAACTGAAAGTTCAAGTTTGTTCTAATATACAATCTCTGTTTTTCATTCCCAAGGTATTTTTTGGTCATCAGCAACAACAAAAGAATTATAATAAAACAATCTACTGGTAACAGAGAGTTTCAAATATACAGAGAATACACATACAAATTATTAAATCAATTTCCATAAGTTAACTTTTACTGGTGGATTTAAAGTCAGTGCTTGCATTTTGTATTTTTGTAGGAAACATGAAAAGACATTGAACAGTTCTCTTGACTCTTCCAAAAAAAGAGACAAGTGCCAATGAAAAAATTGATATGAAAAATAAGGCACTTTATAAACTTGCCTACTTATATTGCCTCTCAAATGGAGTTGAACTACCTCTTAGAAGGAACATGCACATATTTCTGGAAGGTGTATCATTGAACGGAGAGTCTGGAGAGAAACATTTCATAAAAGGGGAATATTATCAAGGACTACTATTTATAAAAGAAAATATTTAACTAAGGATACTGAGTTATTTAGTTTATATATTTAGCTATACATTTGAAAAAATAAAAATGATGAGAATAAACAAAAGCATTCATTGCCTTTCATTCAGAACGGACTCATAGCTGACCCTCCAGAGGGTTTCCAAGGCTTTCAATCCTACAGGAGATTTCTCCTCTTTCTCCATCAGAACTACTAGGTTAAGTGTCTCAATTTCCTGCACTATGTGGTCACAACTCTCGTGACAAAATGTAGTCTCCTGGTAGCTAGAAAAAAAGTACCTTCTTTTTTATCTGTGACATTTGCTTCTTGTCATCCCGCATGCTCTGCTCTGTCACCCTTTGAGCATAATTGGACTTTAGCTTTTCCTCAGTGGAGAAACCCAATTTTATGCACAGGAAGTATCAGAAGTCTAGAGCCCACAGCCCATATCTGACCAACTAGATTTTGTGAATTGTTACTGGGATACAGTCATGTCCTCTTGTTTACATTTTCCCTATGGTCCCTTTGAGCTTCAAAGCAGTTGAGTAGTTATGATAGAGATTGTATGATCCACAGAGCTTAAGATATTTACTATCTGACTCAGCTTTGATGTGGACAGAAGAATGTAATAGCAAAACAAGACAGATAAGTAGTTCTGCATCCTAATCTGTTGCTTAATCCTAAAAATTTATTGCCATCTAGTTGGTTGCAAGTCATACCAAACTTTCTTAAATATGCAAGGCTATATATAAATCTTAATGAGAAAGAGATGACTCCTCTATCCTCCATGGAGCAGCTGGTGGGTTTGAACTGCCAACCTATAATCATTGCATAGAGATCAGCAACTCTATGCATTACACACTACATCATCAGGGTACTGTTCCTCCATCACTAAGACAGCTGTGTAATTCTGGAACTTTTGTCTTCTGGTCTTGGTTTCCTTATCTGTAATACTCTCACCACTGGGTCAATTGGCACCACCATGATAGAGGGAAAGGAGACTGAAGTTGCTAACAATTAGAGCTTGCTCAGTTTTACAATCAACAATCTTAGCACCCACAGTCAGGAAATCAAAAGATGAATTACATGAGATAAATCTGCTGTTAGGGACCTTTCCAGAGCACTGAGAAGCAACAATGTCAATCTAGAGACTAAGGTGCATCTGATCCAGGCCATGGTCTTCTCAATTACTTGTTTTTTATCAGAGGGCTAGACAATGACTTAGGGTGACAGAAGAAGAATTGATGCCTTTGAGTTGTGGTGCTGGAGAAGAGCCTTGAACATATTATGGACCACCAAGAAAATAAATAGGTCTGTCTTGGAGAGGGTGAAAACAAGTTTCTCCTTGGACATTAGGATTTTGAAGCTCCATCTCATATATTTTGGGCACGTGGCCAGGAGGGACCTGTCCTTAAAGAAGGACATCATGCTCAGAAGGGTGAAAGGACAGTGCAGGAGAGAAGACCCTGGCTGAAATGGATTGATACAATAACTGGGGCGATGGAGGTAGGTGCATCAGGGTCAGTGAGATTGTCTCAGGATAGGGCAAGCTTCAGAGTTGTATATTGGGTCGTTATGAGTTGCAGTTGACTCTACGGCATGTAACATCAATAATATTCATTTAATGATAACTTTGTTGTTATGTCTATGAGGCAATGAATAGTATTAAACACATTCTTTTTTAAAAATTATTATTAAATTTTATTAGTTTCAGTGAACATTTACAGAGATTTGGGGTTTTCATTTATTGTTGCACTGTTTTTAAACACATTCTTAATAAGAGGTTGTTGTTGTTGCTGTTGTTTGGTGTTGGATAGCTTGTGACCCATAGTAACCCTATGTACAACAGCCTCAAAACCCTGCTCTATCCTGTCTCTGACACGCCTACCCCCATTACCCTAGTCACTGAATCAATCTATCTCATCAAGGGTCTTTCTCTCTTGAACTGTCCCTCCACATCTTGCAATGTCCCAAGCATGGCACCCCTTTCCAAGGACTGACCCCTCCTTGCAACATTTCCAAAGTATGTCAGACAAAGCTTCAGAATGCTTGCCTCCAAGGAGCAGCCTGGCTTCACTCTCTCTAGGATTAACTTGTTTGTTCTAGCAGTCCATGGTATATCCAATACTCTTCTGCACCACAGCTCAAAGGCATCAATTCTCCTTCTATTGCTCCTAGTCATTGTCCAGCCTTCTGATGCATAGCAAGTAATTGCAACAACAAAAAGGCCTGTAGCAGGCACACCTTAGTCTCCAGACTGACACTGGTGCTTTTTAGAACCTTGGAGAGTTCTCTGACAGCAGAATTTGCCAATGCAATTCATCTTTTAATTTCCTGGCTGCTGGTTCCAAGAGCGTTGATTTCAGAGCCAAGCAAACTGAAGCTGTTGCCAATCTCAATCTCTTCTCCATCCATCATGATTCCGCCAATCAGCTGAGTGGTGAGAATCTTTGTTTTCTTAATGTTGAGCTTCAATCCATATTGAAGACTACAGTCCTTAACCTTCTGCAGCAAATGCTTCAGGTCCTCCTCAGCTTTGGCAAGCAAGATGTATCATGTGCATAATGCAGATTGTTGATAAATCTACCTCCAATCCTGATGCCACATTTCTCCTCATAAAACCCAGCCTCCAGGATAATCTATTCCACATATACATTGAAAAGATATGGATATAGGACACATCCTTAGTGCACACCCTTCCCAATTTTGAACCATGCAGTATTTCCTTGCTCTGTTCTGACAACTGCCTCAATAAGACTACTTTAATAAGAGGGAGATATGATAAACCATCCAAAATTTTCTAATCTCTTTACATATTTTTCTGACTCTCATATTCTCACTGTCTTCACTTTCTCTCTGTTCTCTGAGTTAACATTATTCTATACCTTTTTCTTCTTCATGTCCTGGTCCTTTGACGTATATTCCTTTCTTTTTCCTTCTTTCCATTACCATATCTTTCCCTCTCCTCCTTTGCTGTAGTTGTTTGGCCCATTCATTTTACTGAGAATCCACGAAATTCCAGAAAGCGTTCTAAATGTTACGGATTTAGTACCATATTTTTTTGTTAAAGCCTGTTCCTTTGTTCAGATTCTTCTCTTAAAAGGTCATTATCTTTGGAAAATAGTGAAGTCAGAAACATTGTAAGCCCTACTAAAGGTGTCTATCCTGTCCCTTATAGGTAGGTAAATCAGTGTATCAGGTGGTTTTCTTTGTGTGGCAATTCTCCTGTGCAGCTAGTTCTCCTTAGCAATAGCTTGGGCCCCTGACTACTCTTCTTAGTTAGACATGCCACCGTCTTACTTGAAATATCCAGGTATAGGACTATTAGTTATCAACTCTATTTCAGATGTCAGTAAATGTAAGCAGTTCAGAACTAAGCAACTAAGGGAAGACATGATGGTGGCCGTCATAAAATGCTAAGTCAAGTAAATTTGCAGACATTCAGCTTTTTCCAGAAACTTTGGTCTCCCTAAGACAGGACTATGTTTCTGGGAACATAGCTATCTCAAAGAGAAATATGATTCATAACCTCAGACAAATATATAGTAGGATATTAGAGGAGATAAAGACAGAATTGATTGAACACTCCAAGAGCCTATGCTATTTGCAGCATGCTCACAGATGCGTTTTAATGCCAATTTACCCAACTGCAGGGATGGTGCTGATAAGAGGCACCAATCTTTTGATTAACACCCAGGTTTACTTGAGGAGATGCATAACTTATTCTGAAAAACACACAAACAAATAGAAAGCAAGGGAATCACAGCTTGTTCTTTCACAGTCCAGAAGGGAGTGTAACTTCTTTTGGGGACACAATTATTGTTTGTGATTTAAATCCAACTGGAGAGAAAGGAACTGAATTCATCATCTAGTCTCTGAAGGCTTATAATTGCCTAATATTTGACTCCCTGATTACAGTATTTATCTTCTAAAAACCTGGATAAACACACACAGGTGTAATAGTTCTGCCTTTCATAGCTTTCTTATCTCTGTCCTGTAGGAAATACTATAAAGGGGCTTCATTGAATTTAATCGAGGTGTTATGTGGCTGATAAATATTTGTTGATCTCTTTACCCAGAGGTGGTCATGTTCTAGGAGTGGATTAGTGGCCCCTGTGAATCAATGGTAGGTTATCTTCATTCACTATGTTTGTAAATGCTTGGGGATTCTACAAGATAAAAGGTACCATGGAGAGTATGCGTACAGGATTACCAAAACCTAGAGCCAGAAATATGTTAATAGACAGAATATATAATAAATTACTAATGCCTTTCTTTTTTCCTATAATCAAGGAATAAGAAAGGGGGATAGCTATCAAATACCCCTACCGTGCCAGGCTGTGAGCCAGGTGCCTTATATAGATTTGTTTATATTGTTTCCTTTAAGCTTCACAATCCTGCAATGTAGGTGGCATTATCCCATTTTACAGATAGGGACCTTTAAACTTCGAAAGGTTAAATTAACTTTGACACTGCCATGGGTTTGCACAGGCAGAAACTGGTGAAGTCGAAGCTGTCTGCTATGTAATGGCTTTTGTATTGTGTCTCAGTATTAACATGTGGCCTTCTGAAGATCTTAAAATCTTTGGCAATAACAGTATGCCATTTGTGTAAGTTCCATTCACATTCTGCCATGCTATATGATGATGCTTCCTAAAACTCAAACTATCTCATCACAGTAAATGTCTGAATAAGAGAAAAGGATATTTAAAAGGGTAACTAACTACTAGTAGACAGTTCTTTCTTTTCCTTGATTTGAGCAATTTTTGGGAAAATGCTTACTATTTATATTTTATGTATTTTTACTCGGAGTATACTAAGAAAGGCTGGAAGCAGGAGCAGCATCCACTTCCAAAATGGCTTGCCTCCGGAAACTCTATGTACGAACAGTGCTCAGGCTGTTCGTTCATAGGGTCGCTATGAGTCGTCTACGACTCGACGGCATTAAACAACAACAACAAACAACATACTAAAGAATATAGCTCATAATTAATGAACTATAATATCTAGCTGGATGGGGGCTATCTGGACCATATATTCAAAGAACTGACTGAATCTCTGACACCAATCGAGTGTGAATACCGTCACCATCACAGATTTCTAGAGATAGCTTTACAGGATACAGTGTCAGGTACTGACTAGAATGATTGACTGCAGAACACATCAGAACTTTGGCATAAAAGAATCAGATATGGCACTAGAGAAGGTGCATGAAGGAAAATCATACAGAATTTATGACATGTACAAAGCCAAAGAATAATTTTCATTGCTAGGGAGTTGGGGTACATTCTGTCTTTCTGCCTGAAAGTATATTCCTATTCATTTACATTTGGGACAATAGAGTACTAAGTGTGTACTGAGTACATACTACGTGCCAAGTATAGAGGTTCATGACCAGGCATATGCAGATCTAATCTGAGCCATCACAACCATTGAGCTTCAATATTTTCATTTGTAAAATCTGCCAAAATATTATCCCAATAGGGTGCTGGTGAAGTGCAAAGATTCCATTAGATAGTGAGGGACTTAGAATGGCTGGCATGTAATTAGAGCTCAGTATCTGTTGGCCAACTCATTACAGAAAATGTCCTCATTCTCAAAACTTTCTGGTAGTTTTTAAAGTTCTATTGCTACTATTGTTTTATAGTACTTTATGGTATTTTTAATTGTTACTGAAAGAAAAATATTTCATAAAATAATAATGTTAAGAATTTTAATAAAATTCATTGATATTAATTACAAAATATAGTTGACATTAATTCGTTCATCATGTGTGCTATCATTATCACTATTCATTTCTAAAAATTTTTCATCAGCTTAAACATAAATACAATACTTAATCAGCCATGGTGCCTTCCTCTCTACCATCATCCTATCCTGGACAGCCACTAATACATTTACATCCAATGCATTGTCTATTTTAGATTTTTCTTATGAGTTGAATTATATTTATTCTTTTGTATGTAGGGTAATCCATAGGGAGCTGTGCTGCTATTCTAAAGTCCACTGCTCTCTGGTAGTTCAAATACACCAAAGACTCAAAGGGAGAAAGATCAGCAATCTCTTCCGTGCGACTTACTGCTCCAGAAACCTGCTGGTGGAGGGTTAGCTATGAGTCAGTTCCAACTTGATGGGAATGAGTTTTTTCTACTTACCATGTTTTTAAGGTTCATCAATGTCATATCATGTATCAGAACTTCATGTTCTTTAGAGTTAAATAGCACTCTATTGCATGTATATATTCTCTCTGGTTATAACATATCTGGTGTTAGACCCTTGACTTGTTTCCATCTTTGGCTAATATGAAGAATGCTGTAGTAATCTTCAGTTCACAAGTATCTGTTTCTACTTTCAAGTATTTGGGGAATATAGGAGTGATTCAATCAAGGAATAAAACTGTTAAAACATATAGCAATTCCATCTATATCTTCTTCATAAATTGCCAAACTATTTTCTTTTCATAATAGCTGTTTTATATTCCCATCAGCAATGCTGCATGAATTAAACAAAATTCTAGATTATCTCAAGATTCTTTATAAATTTACATTTATAACATCTATTAAATGTTAACATCTATTAGAATGGGAGATTTGTAGATTTCATTTTAAGACCTAGAATGTTGGTGTATCTAGCCTCATCTACAAATAGATTTTCAAAAATAGGTCACTAGTTATTTACATACAAGTATAGCATCAATCATTTTAAATCAGTGAAAACATTATTTATGCTTCAAAGAAAGGAAGAAGTAGTTCTTCAAATATGACTTCAAAGTTTCTCCAGGCTCCCTCAAAGGTCAGCCCTCTCTAGTCATTAACTAGTAAAATTTGGTCTGTTTTAGGACTATCTTAAAACAATTTTCTAGCTTTTTAGTCTAGTACCTTACTTTATCAAGAAATATGGGAATTTTGCAGAACAAATGCACAGTTTTTCTCTAATATTCTCCAAAACAGTTCAATAATGATTTTCAATGTTACTAACTTCCTTTAAACTGGTAAAGTTTTACTCATGTCACTAACTTTGAAATATATTTTTAATAGCAATAAGAGTTGATTTTCTAATAATAATTGTGAATTGAACAAACATGAGGAAGTTTACATAAATGAACTCTAAAGACATTTTTGCACCATCTTTTTTTTTCTTTAATCTTATTATTTTTGTTTGTGTACCATCAAATTGGATCTGACTGGTACAGGAGGAGATTGTCCCTCCTTCTCCAGCAGAGTATCTGGTGGATTCAAACCACATGCCTCTAGGATTGCAGTGCATCTTCCTGCCACTAGGCCACCAGAGCTGTGCACCATCCTTTTTTGATAGTTAACATCCCTCCCCTTTGAGAAACATCTTAAATGTATGATCCCAACAGGGCTACCTTGGATCATAGTGCTTTTGACCCTAACAAGGTTAATCACAGTATTTTCAATTAAAAAAAATGGAGCTAATGGGTTTAAGCTTACATTTTTCTGCATGGCAAATTACAATTATATATTGAAAAGATCACCTGCACTACAACCATCTCCTGTCTGAATGGACAGAGTGTGTCCATAGTTGGAGGGAATGAGAGCAATATACACACACACAAAAAAAATAGCAGTGATGATAAGAGCAAGATGGTGGGAGTGAAAGAAATTTGAAAGTAGGAGGGGGAAAGAAAAAAAAAATAGAGAAATGAGAGTTTGGTGTTGGCCTAAAATTTGGTTGTGGGTGGGGTTTTTTGGTTTGTTTTTGGTGTTTTGTTTTGTTTTGTTTTGTTTCTTTAAGCCATTACAGTTACCCACCTCTAGTCTTCAACTACCTTAACTGCAGACACAGGGTCTTATAAATTACCAGGAGCTGTGGGACTAGGATATGAGAAAGAGTGCTTCCCACATTGAGCAGCAAGATGTGAGGCAAGCAACGCTTGTGACAGCAAGACTCTGGTGAGAGCAAGAACCTGATGGTGGAGAGACTGTGGAGAATAGTGGCAAGATCTATCCTGATGCTTCTCACATATGTACTGGGCACAGTTAAAGATTTGGTTGTTCTTGATGAGTGAAGGAGAAACTGACTTATAAATTTTGTGTGACAAATCTTGCTGGATGATTTGGTTGTAACTACTCTGAGGCAAATCTTGCTGAATAATTTAGATTTGATTGCTGAACTGAAACTGGAGCCTGGACTTATTGAGGACTCACACCTTGAGACTATGGAGCTAAAACTTGGGTTTGCATTGATAATCTTTGCCCCCCTCCCCCACTCACTTCCCTAGTAAACCCCATTGTTGGTACAAAAACTGTGAGATTGTCAGTCAGTAATGAAGAAATGAACTTCTTGCTGCTGCTGGAGCTCTAGAGCCACCAATGGGGATGGGCTATGGGCTCTTTATTTGGGGCCTGCTCTGAGACAGTAAGAGACTATACTATACTTACTCCCTCTAGCCCTTTCACAGTGATGCTTGTGTCACTGTGCCTCTATATCCTGCTTTCTCCTCTTTAGACAGAGAGAAAGAGAAATTCACATTACAGTATTTCCATTTCTAGATCTAGCTCTTCTGGAAACCTACACCTGTCTATGGAACAGTTATGTGTGTCAATCAATACTGGTGACCAGTTTTGTGGGGTTCTGTTTGCTTGCTTAAACAGGGCATACAATCAAAACTATTTTATTAAAATACCACTGTCCTCCTTTACTTTGAAATAAAGGAAATAAGTAGCTATAAAATGCTTTCATAGGCCATCCAAAAAAAAATTCCTCTTTTATTTTCCAAAGTACCTCCTTCTATCACTTTGATGACCTTTTGTCCAGTTAGATTCAATTTCTCTGTTGATGACCTGTTCTTCCATATCACACATTTCACTACCTATACATCTGAAAGAACTGAACTTTCAGGAAAGGGGGCTGAAAAGAATTCTACTAAGCAGAAATGTCTGTAGAGTTCATTCACCTAAGCCTCTTCACGTGTGTTCAATTCACATTTTTTATATAAAATATTTTCTGCAAGTACAATTGAGGACAAGTTAGATATGAATCTCAAGCTTGGGAAATGTATAGTCTAGACCAGAAAACTGAGGAGCAGATAGGGAGAAATGGTCTAGAAGATCTACAGAAATGGTTTGGTTGGGTTTGGTTTGGCTGTGATGGTTATTTTGTATTCCTTTACAACTAGCAGTGATCTATACATATTCCAGTATATGGCAGGCAAATGACCTTGCTGGTAGTTGGAGCACTTAGTGCTCAGCCCCTAGAATTTGCCACATATCTCCTAATCCCTTATGTGAGGCACAAATCTGCCCTACTCATTCTTGCTCATTTCTAACCAAACTGTTAATCGCCAAACAATGCCATTAGGCATAAATGTGTTTTGCTTTGGAAGAGCTGGTTAAAATTGTGCCACAAAATCTTTTTGATCTAGAAATAAAGATAGATGTAAATATAGGGAATATGACACTCCCAAGAGCAGTCTCATCCTTTCCTCAAAATCTTGCGGATCTCTTTCTGTCCAAAGGAGAAGGTAAACTAGATTGCTCAGAGCGTCACCCTCTAGATTCTACTGCTGTTAGAACTGTTGTCCTGCCACCAAGAGGTGCCCGTCAAAAATTTCTCTTCTTGCTTTAAGGCTCAGGAGGCCACCACTTTCTCCCTATCCTAAGAAAAGCTTGAGTATTAAAAAAATTACATAGAAATTATCCTCATTAATTACATTGATGATCACTATTGTGTTTAGTGATTTTTGTTGCTGTGTTAAATCATAGGTTATGTTTCCAGGGAATAGATAGGTCATATGTTTTCCACGTCTCCAGAAAAATCACTAAAGGAAATATTTCATTTTGATAAGCTAATTTAAATAGAAAATTGTCTCATCTGTACTGTATCTGTGAGCTATTTTTGAATAGACCTTTAAAATGAAAACTAAAAGTATAAAGCCATAAATCTAATTATTTTCCCCCTTCAGCCCCCATAGTTTAACATAAGAAGCACTAACGTGCAAACAATACAAAGCATCAATGGAAATGACGTTTAATGGGGATAGTGAAGATATCAAATAAAAGAATGCCATTTAATAGGCTAATATCACACATTAAGCTTAAGAAACAGAAACCTGATCTGAATTCTGGGCTGAACACATCCATTTGTCTAATTTCTCTTGCCTTAAAAATTAAGCATTATTTAAATGTCTCTTAATGCTGCAATTGTTCATCCCCTAAGAAATAAAAAGATCAGAAATGTTTCACACATTTTTAAGTTAAAATAAATAGCGGTCCAAAGATATTGCTAGAAACTGCATTTGCTATTTATACAGTGCCTTCTTTCAGAGAAACATGATCTGCATTTGGGATGCCAGCTATTAATGTAATATCCATCCCCCCTAATGTTATAAACACCAAGAGGAGCGTATTTTATTTACTGGTAATAATGCATTTCTAAATAATGGGAGTTTTTCTTTTATTATAATTCCAGAGAGTGGACCAGCTCTTTTGCTTTGCTGGGTGGGTAAGAAAATAGTGGGACTGACTTCTATATAGAGAAAAAAATGTTAATTTCTTGGTTTTATAGACTATAAAATAAGTTTTAAAAAATGATTTTTTCATCCTACAATTTTCTGTATGGGTATCACATGGTTTTAAATAATAATCACTCTTTTATTTTACCAATCACAGGCAATCAAATAAATGTTTTTTTTAAATGCATTTGGAATTACGGTAAGATAAATTTCATAAAGACAAATAATTGTTCCAAGGGTCTTGATGACCCAATTTACACCACTATCCCAGTTTAATGGAAAAGAAAGTAAATTTTAAAAAAGATACAGTTCAACAAGCTTTATAAACATAACCTAGTAGCATTTTGTAATACCAAGAGTGAAATAGATTTGCCATAGGACTCAGCAGCGTACTCACATAATCAGGTACAGACGATAGGATTCTTATCTTTGCCATAGAAAAGTTTTAAACAGTAATATAAAGGAAAGATTGCATTCTATAGGCCTGGTGCTCTGTAAATAGCATTCAGTCGTTTCACACTTACAGAGTTCATTGAGGGGAATCCCATGATGTACTTGCCAGTAAACATGGAATGGCTTTAAAACATCATCACACGTAAATAGAGACCACGTTCAGAAGAGATGTTCAACTTCAATCAGAAATAGATACTTGCTTCTAGAACCCTAAGAAAGAGACTGACTTTGGGCTTCTATTTCTAAATGTAATAAAGGAAGATGGAGAAAAGAGAAGAGAGGGAGAGCTAAACAAAAAGTGGATAGAAGGGAAGAGTGGAAAGAGAGAAAGAATCAGCAGCAGCAGGACAGGTTAAGACCAGAAGTATTAGTATATTGTAAACATACCAAATTTTAAATAGGTAATCGTAGCATTTATCAAAATAATTCAAGAAAATGTTTTCGTGATATGTACATAAAACTACGGATTATTTGTTGTTACATTCTGTGGCTAATAAAGGAACCATTTCTTAAGTGAAAAATATCAGAATAATGATCAATTTCCATTCCTTATTCCTTTAGTTCCATACAAGCCCTGTGCTTCTTGCCCAAGATCTTATGGTATCTGCCCCTGTATTATGAAAGTGAAAGGTACAAAGTCTTAAAAACAACAAAGACGTTTAGATTTCTAATTTAAAAACTCCAGAAAAATCTCTACACCAGATGGCTTCATCAGAGAATCTTATATTTAAAGAATAATTAGTATCATTTTATATATTCTCTTCCAAATAGTCCATTCAGGTGGCTCTTTGGTTAAGTCACTGCCCTGCTACCAAAAAGGTCAGTAGTTTGAAGTCAGCAGCTGCTCCTTGGGATAAAAATGAGGCAGTCTGCTTTCATAAATATTTACAGCATTAGAATCTGTGTGGGTCACTTTTATTTTGTCTTGAAGAGTTACTAAGGGTTGGATCAAACTTAATAGTCATGATTTCATTTTGAAGTTTTCTTCCAAATAAAAGAGGAGGAAACACTTCTCAAATGGTGTTATGAGTCCTATATTACCTTGATAACAAATTTAAACAAAAACACAAGAAAACTACAGACCAGCTTCTCTCACAGATCTATGGGGGAAATGTTAAAAATATCAGCATATCAAATCTATGAATCTATTTAAAAATTGGCATGAAGAAGTAGGTTCATTTCAGGCGTTTAGATTTCTTCAATATTCAATAGTAAATCAATGTAGCTCATCAATAGGCTATAAAAATTGCTAATTCTTGCAAGAAGAGTATTTTGCAAAATATAACACCTATTTATTAGAAAGACTCTTAGTAAAATTAGGGATTAAAAACAAGAAACATATCTGAAATTTGTCCTATCCTGCACCATTCTCATCATAAACACATTTGAACCCATTGCCACAGACCCTGCATCAATCCATCTCGTTGAGACTCTTCATCTCCTCCTCTGACCCTCCACCTTTCCAAGGGTAAGGCACGTCCCAAAGAACAGTCTTTCTCAAGAACATGTCCAAAATGTGCAAAATGAAGCTTCATTATCTTTTTTTCCAAGGAACATTCTGGTTGTACTTTCTCCAAGACATATCTATTTGTTCTTTCAGCACTAGCACTCCATGGAATGTTCAGTATTCTTCACCAACACCTCAACTCAAAGGCATCACATCTCCCCCTGTCAATCTTATTCATTATCTAGCTCTCAGATACAAATCAGGTGACTGGAAAGACTATGGCTTGAATCAAGTGAACCTTAGTCTTTAAACTGGCATCACTGCTGTTCTGAAAGAATTGGCAAAACACTAGGTGCCAAGAATTGATGACATACCAACTGACATATTTCAACAAACTGAAGCTGCCCAGGATGTGCTCACCAAATTGTGCCAAGAAATCTGGAGGATAACCACCTGGTCAACTGGTTGAAAGAGATCTATATATGTTTCCATTCCAAAGAAAGGTGACCCCACAGAGTGCGGAAATTATTGAACAATATCATTATCACACAGAAGCAAGGTTATGCTGAAAATTATCCAAAAATGACTGAAACAGCACAGCAACAGAGGACTGCCAGAAGTGCAGGCTGGGTTTAAAAGAGACCATGATACCAGGGATATTATAGCTGATGTTAGATGAATCTTGGTTGAAAGCAGAGAGTACCAGAGAAATGTCTGTGTTTCATTGATTATGCAAAGCCATTTGACTGTATGGATCACAACAAACTGTGGCTAACTCTAAAAAAATGGGAATCCAAGAACACTTTATCATGCTTACGTGAAACCAATACTTGGATGAGGAGACAGTCATCAGAACAGAGCAAGGAAACACTGCATGGTTCCAAACTGGGAAGTGTGTATGCCAGGGATTTGTCCTATCTCTGTACCTTTTCAATCTATGTGCAGAACAGATTATCCAGGAAGCTGGGCTTTATGAGGAAAAATGTGGCATCAGGATTTAAGGAAGACTCATCAACTATATGTGTTATGCAGATGACACAACCCAGCTTGCTGAAACTGAGGAGGACCTGAAGTGTTTGCTGCAGAGGGTCAAAGACTATAGTCTTCAATATGGATTGAAGATCAACATAAAGAAAACAAAGATTCTCACCACTGGGCCGATTGGCAACATCATGATGTATGATGAAGAGATTGAGATTGTCAACAGCTTCAGTTTGCTTAGCTCTACAATCAGTATTCTTGGTACCAGCAGCCAGAAATTAAAAGATGGATTACATTGGGAAAGTCTGCTGTCCAAGGTGCTAAAGAGCAACATTGTCAGTCTGGAGAATAAGGTGCTCAAGCGGCATCCACTTCCGAAATGGCTTGCCTCCAGAAACTCTATGTATGAACAGTGCTCAGGCAGTTCATTCATAGAGTCGCTATGAGTCATCTACGACTCGACGGCACCAAACAACAACAACAACACAACAATACAGTCCATAGTCTTTGCAATTATTATTATGTATCAGAAAGGTGGACAATGACTAGGGGTGAAAGAAGGAGAATTGATGCCTTAGAGCTATGGTGCTAGAGAAGAGTACTGAATATAACATGGACTGCTAGGAGAATAAATAGGTTTGTCCTAGAGGGTGAGAGACCAGGCTGCTTTTTGGAGGCAAGGATTCTGAAGCTTTGTCTAACTTACATTGGACATGTTGCAAAGAGGGACTACTCCTTGGAGAGGGACATCCTGCTTGGGAGGGTGAAGGGGCAGTGCAAGAGAGAAAGACCCTCAATAAGATGGACTGATTCAGTGACTGGGTTAAGGGGGGTAAAGAGTGTCAGAGACAGTAAGATTGGCACAAGATAGAGCAAAGTTTAAGGCTCGTGTACAAAAGGTGGCTATGAGTCACAGGCAACTCGACCCCACATAATAACAACAAGGTTACTATCAGTTGAAATCAACTTGATATATCTAACAACATACCTATATGTCTATACCTATATTTTACATAAAAAATGCATTGTATGTCATGTATACATAAATGTATAAATGTGAATAAATTGGTGCAATTTGACTAACCATCCATGTAAGACCAACATGAATGAAAGTCAACAAGTTTACTCAGCAGTTCTCTGAAGTCTTCCCCTTAAACCTCATAAACCCATGATTTCTACTTCCAAAGAGGGCGATAGACTCTTTAAACTACCACACTACTGACTCCTCATCCATCAATCTCTTATCTATGCCAGAGTAGGTCTCAAATATATAATTTATAAAAGAAAATCTTAAACTATTCCTGAGAAATAATTTATTACTCATTCACTCACTGATTACTGTCAAGTCATAACCAACTCACATCTAGCCTGCCAGTGGGTTTTCAGAAGCTGTAGATCTCACTGGAGAAGACTGTTCATTTTTCTCTTGCAAAGAATCTGGTGGATTAAAAGCTC
The DNA here is from genome assembly GCF_000299155.1 of Elephantulus edwardii. Lineage (NCBI taxonomy): Eukaryota > Metazoa > Chordata > Mammalia > Macroscelidea > Macroscelididae > Elephantulus > Elephantulus edwardii. The sequence continues at coordinate 1,859,266 of NW_006399780.1, read as the reverse complement.
ATGCTTTCGGGTAGACAGCACAATTCTCTATACATTAGGCCACAGAAAAGCACCCTTGATGAAAATTGAAAGGAAAAAAAATAGTTCTTAAATTGCAAAACCTATTCCATAAAATTTCTGAATTGGACATTTTACATTGCTCCAAATTCAACAGGGTTGTAGTGGCTCTTCTACTGCCTTTTGATTCCCTTCTTGAAATTCTCTTTAAAGACCTACTTTGCAAGTGTCTGTGTGGATGTGAGAGAGATAATTATCTTTGGGCATGAGTGAGAGAAATGAAAAGAGCAGGAAAAGAAAAAGAGAGAGAGTAATACAGAGGCAATCATATTGACACATGGACTTAACTGACCTCCCAGTCCTGAACCCCTGCCAGGCATCTCCAAAGACACAACCCCATTAGCGTCAAAGGGGACAGTGCACTCTGTGGGACATGGAGAAAGATAAGAAACAAACCTAAAGAAGGGAACGCCCGCAGCACATCAATGACTGTGGGCCTGACCTGTGACCACCCCACCTGGTGCATACTGGGGCTGAGAGGCTCTTTATCACCCATGCTGCCCCTTGAAGGAGAGTGAGGCATGTGCAACAGAGGGCCTTACACTTTGATAGCCAAGGCCATGGGGCAGTCAGAGGCTTAAACACAAAATAGTGATAAGTAAAAAAACTAAAAGCACCAAGAGTAACATACACAGCTAATCTTTGGGTTATTTCCCCTCCCAACAACCATGGATCCTCTCAAGTTCAATTTTATTCACTATTCAAGTTCTATTGCAAAATGAAACCAAAAGGAGGGTCCAAAGCATGATTAAAGGAATAGATTACAAAGTGAGAATCAAAAAATTATGATGACCTAATTTTTTCCTTGCCTAATTAGATCTTTTCACCAAGTGATTAGATCTCTTACAGACCAAAAGGAAAACTTCTCTTTATGCAAATATAGGGAAACTCTGTTTACATCATTTTCTATCCTCCATCATCTCTGCTTACAGTTGTATACCTTTCCGGTGGTTCAATATTTACCAAAGAACTGCAAAATTAAAAGAGATCCCATGGTTACAGAAGACAACATAATTATAAGGGTCAACTTGATAAGACATATAATCTTCAGAAACCTGCAGGCTTGCCTAATAAAATATTTATATCACTCACTGTTGGACACCCAGAGAGAGTGATATAAATGATTCCTCACTTTAACTTTTTAATCTGTGCAAAAACACCACATACATTCCACACATACATAGGATGTGGAATGAAATAGCGACTTAATCAATAAACCTCCCTTTTTTTCTTACATGATATCAACACTAACACTAAGAAATAATAACTTTGATATCAGGCTTGAATTAAAATTTTTTCATAAATTTGAAAGAAGCTATGCCTTTTATTTCTTACATTTAATGAAAACAGCATATTAAAGAAATCTGATTACTGCCCTTTTGGAAGATCCTTGGCCCTAAATTAAATTCAAGAGGATTAAAGAAGGTTTAGAACCACAGTTTTTTATCCCCTACCTATGTTTTAATTTTTTAAATGCAACATCTTCATTTTCTTTTGAATTTAGCTATAATTAAGCATTTTATTATTTCAAAATAATAAAACTATTAATAATGTAAATAAAATGTAATAGTTATATAATTTCACTACTTGGCTTTAAAATGTGAATTTTCTTCGGTGATTTTATTGAAAACATTCTTTTTGGCTCTGGGGATATTATTATGCAAATTGTTTCTGCCTACACAGAATCCAGGCACTTAGAGCTGGTGTGCTCCTTAGAAATTATTTAATGCATGCTCTTTTGCATTCTACAGTAGGAAAAAAAAAATCTAAGCCTTTTGAAGTTAAAGGACTTTCTCTAAGTCAGGGGAAACCTTGCAGACCCACTTCAAGTTCCAGCTCTTTTTCCTATGTATAAACTATGGGATCTGATTAAATTATTATTTAATCTATCACTCCTCTATCTATTAAGTGAATTTAATAATAATCATTTCTTAAAGTATTATACTAGAAGTTCTAAGAGCTACATGTCTGACATGGCCCTTAATATAGATTGTTATTGTTATGTACTGTGGAGTTGGAACTGACTCACAGTTGATCCCACAGTAGGTTTTCAGAGACAACTCAAAGACACTAGGATCTAATCCACAAGATGCTTGGATTTGATCCGAGTGAGTGGCTTTGGGTTGGCGGCACAATTCCTTACCACTAAGCCACCCCTTTAATTTTAGTATTAAAATTTTCTGTTGTGGTTGTTGGTCAATATTGTTAAGCAGTTGTGCTATCAACTCAAAGGTGAGCTGATCAAATCTATCAGCTGCTTTAAGAAGAAATATGGGCAATTTCCTGCATGATACATAGCTTCCAAAAACTCACAAGAGGGTCAGTAATGAGTTGGTTCTGACTTCATGGCATCAGCTTTTAATTTTTTGAAGGCTCAAAGGAGTTATAGGAAGGAAGGGTGAATGGAGATGGAACAAACAAGGAAAAAGTGGGAAGAGGGCGATTCTATTATGAGGACCAGAATCACAGTGATGAAAGGAAATGTGCATAAGCTGTTGACTTGAAAACCTTTGTCCTCTGTTAATTTTTACTCAAATCACAATGTAAACACATTTTCAAAATGTTGCATAAAAAGATATTTGACTAATAACTCAAAATAACTCAGGGATTAAAAAATGTAGTATTTTTGAATTATTGCATACAATCTGGCAGGCTGTCTCCATGAGATCAGTCTTGTAATCAGCGTAGAACTAATATACACTTTTTTTTTCTCTCATAGAGTTTATCTAACTTTAGTACTGTTCTTCATCAATTCATTGGATGCCTCCAATTTATAGGATTATAAGAAACAGTTATAAGGGACAACCTCTTCATATTAAATCAAACATTATTAGTTAAAAAGAAGCAATCAATTAAAATTAAAGTACAAACTAAGTCCTAGTATGGTACTCCTGTAAAACTTCCATATCCAGGTCATATGCTGGAGTATGCTCTCTATGATATGTATGTGAAATAGTCATAACAAAAATTAATAGGACATTATGGAGGGAAGTTTTAAGCTATTTCCTGTATATTCTTAATTGTATGCTTGGTTGTGTTGTTGTTGTTGTTGTTGTGATATGCTGTCAAGTCACTTGCGACTTATAGCCACTCTATGTACAACAGCCCTAAACCCTGCTCTAATCTGTGCCAACCTCATTGTCTCCAACACACCTACTCCCACTACCCCATCACTGAATTGATCCATCTCATCGAGGGTCTTCCTCTCCTGTGCTGTCCCTTCATTCTCATAAACATGATGTCCCTCTCCAAGGACTGGTGCCTCCTTGCAACATGCCCAAAGCATGTCAAATGAAACTTCAGTATCCTTGACTCCAAAGAGCAGCCCGGCTTTACCCTCTCCAGGACAAACCTGTTTGTTCTAGCAGTCCATGGTATATTCAACACTTTTCTCCAGCACCACAGCTCAAAGGAATCAATTCTCTATCACCCCTAGTCACTGTACAGCACTCCGATGCATAGCACATGATTGCGAAGATTATAGCCTGGATCAGGAGCACCTTAGTCTCCAGTCTGACATTGTGGCTCTTCAGTACTCTGGAGAGGTCCCTGACAGCTGACTTTCCCAATGCAATTCATCTCTTGATTTCCTGGCTGCTGGTACCAAAAGTGTTGACTATGGAGCCAAGTAAACTAAAACCGTTAACTAGCTCAATCTCTTTACCATCCATACTGATGCTGCCAATTGGCCCAGTGGTGAGAATATTTGTCTTCTTGATGTTGAGCTTTGATCCATATTGAAGGTTGCAGTCCTTGACTTTCTGCAGCTAGCACTTCAGGTTCTCCTCAGTTTCAGCAAGCAAGTTGTGTCATCTGCATAATGCAAATTGTTGATGAATCTTCCACCAATCCTGATGCCACATTTCTCCAGAATCCCAAATGATCTGTTCTGCATGAAAAGATATGGAGATAGAATACATCCCTAGTGGATAACCTTCCTGAGTTTGAACCATGCAGTGTCTCTTTGCTCTGTTTGATGACTGCCTTTTGGTCCAAGTATAGGTTTCGCATAAGCACAATAAAATGTTCTGGGTTTCCCATTCTCAGAGTCAGCCACAGCTTGTAATCCACACAGTCAAAAAGCCTTTGTATAGTCAATGAAATACAGATAGACATTCCTCTGGTGCTCTCTGCTTTCTGCTAAGATCCATATTTGAGACCTAATATTAGTTTTAATATCCCTAGTACCACAGCCTCTTCTAAACTCAGCCTGCACATCTGGCAGTTCTCTTTTGACGTGTTGCTCCAGTCATTTATGGATAATTTTCAGCGGAATCTTGCTTGCATGTGACATTAAGGATATTGTTTGATAATTTCCAGACTCTTTCGGGTCACCTTTCTTTAGAATGAGAACAAATATCAATCTTTTCTAGTCAGCTGGGTACCTGGCTGTCCTTCAGATTTCTTGGCACAATATAGTGAACACATCCAGGGAAGGGTCTGTTTGTTGAAATATGTCATCTGGTACGCCAGCAACTCCTCGCTCTTTGTTTTTTGCCAATTCTTTCAGAACAACTTGAACTTCCTCCTTCATCACCACAGGCTCTTGCTTAACCCAATGCTCTTGCTCATTTGCAAATACTTTTTATAAGAAACATAAACGCAGGCTATACACATCTATTTCACCTGACAGTATGCATCGGAATCAGATTGAATACATTTGTGGAAAGAATTGCTGGAGAAGCTCAATATCAGCTTTGAAAGCAGGCCAAGTGCTGACTGTGGGACCATCAACTACTCTTATGCAAGTTCAAGCTGAGGTTGAAGCAAATTAAATCAAATCCACAGGAACCAAAATTTGACCTTCAATCTATCCCACTCAAACTTCAAAAACATCTCAGGAACAGGTTTGAGGCCTTGAGCACCAATAAGAGTAAACCAAATGAGCTACGGGAGAATATAAAGAATATTGTCCATGAAGAATGCAAAAGATCTTTACAAAGGCTGAAGAGGAATAAAAAAACCAAGATGGATGTCAGATAAGACTCTAAATATTGCATTACAGCACCAAGAAGCCAAAGCTAAAAGAAGAAATCAATAAATTAAAGAGCTGAAAAGAAAATTTCAAAGGGCAGCTTGGGATGAGAAAGCAAGATACTATACTGAAATGTGTAAAGAGCTAGAGTCAGAAAATCAAAAGTGCTGAATTCTCTCAGCATTTCTTAAGCTAAAGGAATTGAAGAACAAATCTAAGCCACAAATGGCAATAATTGATGCCTTTGAGCTGTGGTGCTGGAGAAGAGTATTGAATGTACCATGGACTGCCAATAAAACAAACAGATTCATCCTAGAGAGGGTTAAACCAGGCTGCTCCTTGGAGGCAAGGATTCTGGGGCTTCGTCTGACATACTTTGGACATGTTGTAAGGAGAGACAGGTCTTTAGAGAGGGACATCATGCTGGGTAGAGTAGAGGGACAGCGCAGGAGGGGAAGATCCTCTATGAGGTGGATTGATTCAGTGACTGGGGTACTCAGGATGGGTGTGTCAGAAGCAATGAGATTGGCACAGGATAGAGCACAGTTTAGGGCTGTTGTACATGGGGTCGCTATGAGTCGCAAACGACTCGATGGCACATAACAACAACAACAACAACAACAACAGTGCTTAGATACAGCTACATATAGTCTCTATGCCTATAGTCTCTAAATTGAGAAGATAGGAATGCCATTTGGCATGTTAAAAAGTGGAGGCCTCAAGGTGATAGTGGTCTAGTTGGTAAAGAGTTGTACTGTGAACTGAAAGGCCAACCACCAGCTGCTTCCTGGAAGACATACTGGCAATCTCCTGCTGTGTGGTTTACATCCTTTGAAAACACACCGGAGGATCGGCTATGGGTTGGATCTGACTCTAGGGATCATGTAACAGAAAGAGTAAGTAACTTTTCCCCTGTTAGTCACAATAGTGATACAGTGACACTTAGAATGAATTCTTTTTTGTGAATCATAATGAATCATAACAGCTAAATTACAGCTAACACCAAGAAGAATGGGGATTCCAGAACACTTAATCGTGCTTGCACACAAACTGTACCAGGAACAAGAAGCTGATGTCTGAACAGAGCAAGGGAACACTACATGATTTAAAAAAAATCAAGAAAGGCATATGTCAGAGTTGTGTCCTTCCTCCATAACTATTCAATACGTATGCTGAGCAAATCATTCAAGGAGCTGAACGCTATGAAGTGACGTCAAGATTAGAACATTCACCAACAACATGTGTTATGCAGATTACATAAACTTACTTGCAGAAAGTGCAAAGGATTTGAAACACTTGATACAGAACATCAAAGATCTCAGCTTTCAACATGGAATACATCTCAGCATCAAGAAAACAAAAATCCTCATATCATGATGATGTTGTCGTTGTTATGTGCCATCAAGTTGCCGGCAACTCATAGCGACCCTATGCACAACAGCCGTAAACCTGGCTCTATCCTGTGCCAACCTCATTGTCTCTGACACACCTACTCCATTACCCCAGTCACTGAATGAATTCATCTCACCTAGAGTCTTTCTCTCCTGAGCTGTCCGTCCACCCTCCCAAGCATGACCTCCCTTTCTAAGGACTGATCCTTCTGTGCAACGTGTCCAAAGTAAGTCAGACAAAGCTTCAGAATCTTTGCTTCCAAGGAACAGAGTGGCTTCACTTTCTCCAGGACAAATCTGTTTGTTCTCCTAGCAGTCCACGGTATATTCAATACTCTTCTCCAGCACCACAGCTCAAAGGCATCAATTCTCCTTCTATCATCCTTAATCATTGTCCAGTTTTCTGATACATAGCAAGTAATTACAAAGACGATGGCCTGAATCAGGTGAACCTTAGTCTCCAGACTAATATCGTTGCTTTCCAGTACTTGGAGAGATCTCTGGCAGCAGACTTTTCCGATGCAATTTGTCTTCTAATTTCCTGGCTGCTGATACCAAAAGTGATGATTGCAGAGCCAAGCAAACTAAAGGTGTTAGCAATTTCAATCTCTTCACCATCCATCATGATGCTGTCAATCGGCACAGTGGTGAGAATCTTTGTTTTCTTTATGTTGAGCTTCAATCCATATTGAAGACTACAGTTCTTGACCCTCTGCAGCAAGTGCTTCAGGTCTTCCTCAGTTTCAGCAAGCAGGGTTATGTCATCTGCATAACACAGATTGTTGATGAGTATTCCTCCAATCCTGATGCCACATTTCTCCTCATAGAGCCCAGCCTCCTGGATAATCTGTTTTGCATATACATTGAAAAGATATAGAGATAGGACACATCCTTGGCACACTCCTTTCCCAGTTTGGAAACATGTAGTGTTTCCTTGCTCTGTTCTGACAACTGCTTCCTGGCCCAAATACAGGTTTTGCATAAGCACAATCAAGTGCTCTTGGATTATCATTCTTCTCAGAGTCAGCCACAGTTTGTTGTAATCTATATAGTCAAATGCCTTTGCATAGTCAATGAAACACAGATAGACATTCCTCTGGTACTCTCTGCTAAGATCCATCTAACATTAACTATAATGTCCCTAGTGTCACAGCCTCTTCTAAACCCAGCCTGCACTTGAGGCAGTTCTCTGTTAATGTGCTGTTCCAGTCACTTTTGGATAATCTTCAGCAGATTCTTGCTTGTATGTGAGATCAATGATACTGTTTGATAATTTCTGCACTCTGTCAGATCACCTTTCTTCGGAATGGGAACAAATATCAATCTTTTCTAGTCAGTTGGCCAAGTGGTTGTCCTCCAAATTTCTTGGCACAACTTGGTGAGCACATCCAGAACAGTGTCTGTTTGTTGAAATGTATCAATCAGTATGCGATCAAATCCTGGGGCCTTGTGTTTTGCCAATTTTTTCAGAACAGCTTGAATTTCAGGCTCTTGCTCAAACATTGTTTCATGAAATTCTTCTGTGTCTACCAATTCCTTTTGGTACAGTGACTTCGTATACTCTTTCTATCATTTTTTAATGCTTCCTGATCATTTTATAGTCTGCCAAAGCATCCTTAAGTATTGCAACTTGAGGCTTGAATTTGTTCTTCCCTTCCTTCAGCTTAAATGCTGAATGAGTTCAGCCCTTTTGATTTTCTGACTCCAGCTTCTTGCATATTTCATTGTAATACTTTGTCTTCCCACACTGCCCCTTGGAATCTTCTGTTCAACTCCTTAACATCTTGATTTCTTCCTTCTGCTTTGGCTTCTCGGTGCTCTAGTGCAATATACAGAATTTCTTCTGACATCTATCTTAGTCTTTTCTTCCTCTTCTTTCTTTGCAATTACCTTTTGCATTTTTCATGGATGATATTCTTAATATCCTCCCAAAGCTCATCTGGTATTGCCAATTAATGTCCAAGGCTTCAAATCTGTTCCTGAAATGGTTTTGCAATTCAGGCAGTATAGGTTCAAGGTCAAATTTTGGTTCCTGTGGACTTAATTTTCCCTAGCTTTGGCTTGAACTTGCATATAGTAGTTGGTAGTCTGTTCCACAATCAGCACCTGGTCTATTTTCACAGCTGATATTGAGCTTCTCCCGCAGTTCTTTCCACAGATGTAATCTATCTGATACCTACGCATACTATCAGGTGAAATCTATGTGTATACTCTGTGTGTGGTTTTTATAAAATGTTTTTCAATGAGTAAGTCGTGGATTGTGGAAAATTATATAATTCTATCTCCAGCTTAATTTCTGTCACCAAGTCCATGTTTTCCAATTACTGATCCTTCTTCTCTATTCCCAACATTTGCATTCCAGTCACCATTATTTTTAATGCAGCTTGATAGTATGTTAAATCAATCTGTGACTAAAAAAGTTGGCAGAAATCTTCTATTTCCTCCTGTTTGGCTCTAGTTTTTGGGCATATATTTTCATGATGGTGTTATTCACCGGACTTCCTTATATGAGTATGGATATTATTCTATCCCTCCCATCATTGTATTTCAAGATGGATCTAGAAATGACTTTTTTAGCTATGAAAGCAACCCCATTCATCATTACTCACTTTTTCGTCTCTAGTACAGTAGATTATATGATCATCTGACTCAGAATGCCCCATGCCAGTCCATCTCATTTCACCAGTACCTAGTACGTCCATATTTATGTGTTCCATTTCTTTCTTAACAATATCCAATTTTCCTACATTCACAGTTCTTACAGTCCATATTTCAATCACTACTGTCTGTTTACAGCTGCTCTTCTTATGTGTTTCCATACTTGAGGGCTCAGCCTCAGTTGTCATATCTGCTAGTCTAAATGTTTTCTATTGTACATAGGGTTTTCAAAGGCCTGCTACTTCAGAATTGGATGGCAAATCCTTCTTCTTAGTCTGTCTTAAT
>NW_006399780.1:1804487-1848793 GCF_000299155.1 Elephantulus edwardii | reverse complement strand
GCGCAGGAGGGGAAGACCCTCTATGAGATGGATTGATTCGGTATCTGGGGTGATCGGGATGGGTGTGTCAGAGGCAGTGCGTTTGGCGCAGGATAGAGCAGGGTTTAGGGCTGTTGTGCATAGGGTGGCTATGAGTCAAAAAGGACTGGATGGCACATAACAACAATAACAACAACAAGATTTAGATGGATAAAAGTTTGAAGTTTGTCACCTACTTAATCTTACTTGGTCCCACAATTAACACCCTTGAAAGCAGCAAGTCAAGAAAACAAAGGATGTGTTGCTTTGGGGGAAATGTACTGAGAAGCACTGGTCCACAATGATAAAGAACAAGGAGGTCAGTTTAAAGACAAAGATGCACCTCATTCAAGCCATGGTCTTTTCAATTCCTTGCTATGCATCTGAAAGTTGGACGATGAATAATCACAATAGAAGAATTGATGCCTTTGAGTTATGGTGTTGGAGAAGAATATTGAATATCCCAAGAACTGTCAAAAGAACAAATACACCTTGGGGGGAAAAATGCAATTAAGGTGCTCTTTATAGCTAAGGATAGTGAAACTTCATCTCTCATACTCTTAGATATGTTGTTAGGAGAGGCCAACACTTAGAAAATGATATCATATTTGAAAAGGAAGAGGGTCAGCAAAAGATAAATCCTTCAACAAAATGGATTGACACAGCAACAGTCTCAATGGGTTCAAATATACCTGATATGATGGTACAAGTTAGGGCAAGAATCATATCTGTTGTTCATAGGGTAATTAATAATTGAAGTCAACTTGAAAGAACCTAACAACATTCCCCTTAAGTGAATCATACAGCTAATCATTTAAACTTTCATGCAAAGACGTAGAGTGCTGGAGAAGCAGCGAGCTTATCTATAATGTTCATTTAGTGGTTATTTTTCAAGAAATTGGAGATTGTTAAGGATTACATGGAACATATAAATATTGACATACTAGGCTTTGGTGAAATGAAACAGATTGGATTGGGATATTTTGAACCAGACCCTTATGTTGGGATTGAAAGGTGAGGAAGATACAGGGAGGCTTTCATAGTTAAAAAGACCATTTCTAGATCTGTCTTGAAATACAATATTGTGAGTGACAGGATAATCTCTATACAAATACACTATCTAATATCACTATCATTCAACTTTATGCACCAACAACCAGAGCCAAAGAGGAGGGAATAAATGACTTCTATCAACTGTTATAATCAGAAATTGGTAAAAAATGTAACCAAGATACATTAATAAGAATGAATCACTGGAATGCAAAAGTTGGGAACAAGAAAGAAGAATTGGTAGTTGGGAAACAGACTTGGTGACAGAAATGAGGCTGGAGACAGAATGATAGAATTCCATATAATCAATGATTTAAAAATACTTCTTAGAAGAAACACAAACAGTGACTACACACATGAACCTCACCTGATGGCCTACACAGGAATCAGATGGATTATACATGTGGTAAAAGTCACCAGAGAAGGGCAGCATCAGCTTTGAAAAGTAGGCCAGGTGATGATTGTGGGTCAGATCATCAATTACTCGTATGGAAGTTCAAACTGAAGCTAAAGAAAATAAATTCAAATCTACAAGAACTAAAGTTTGATCTGAATCCCTCCTGAATTTAAAGACCATTTCAGGAACAGGCTTGAGCGAAGACCAGATGAGCTACCAGGGAGGATATCAAGAATATCCTCCATGAAGAATGCAAAACATCGTCATAAATATGGAGGAAGAAGAAAATATCAAAATGGATATCAGAAGAGACTCTAATATTGCACTAGAGTGCTGAGAAGTGAAAGCAAAGGGAAGAAATTGAGATGTGAAGAAACTGAATAGAAGATTTCAAAGGGCAGGACAGGATGACAAAACAAAGTATTACAACAAAATGTGCAAAGAACTGGAGTCAGAAAATCAAAAGGGACAAACTCATTCAGTATTTCTTAAGCCTAAGAAACTAAAGAATGAATTCAAGCTATGAGTACAAATATTTAAGAATGTGTGGGCAGAATGTTGAATCTGCAAAGTAGATGGAGTACCTGTACCAAAAAGAATTGGCTGACATAAAAGAATTTCATGAAACAATATATGATCAAGAGGCAATGGTGGTAAAGGAGGAAGTTCAAGGTACTCTGAAGGAATTGACAAAATACAAGGCCCCAGGAATTGATGACATACCAATTGACATATTTCAACAAACAGACACTGCCCTGGATGCTCTCACCAGGTTGTGCCAAGAAATCTGGAGGACAACCACCTGGCTAACTGACTAGAAGAGATCCATATTTATTCCGATTCCAAAAAAGGTGACCTGATAAAGTATAGAAAGTATAAAACAATATTATTATTATCACACACAAACAAGATCCTGCTGAAAATTATCCAAAACAACTGGAACAGCAAATCAACAGAGAACTGTCAGAAGTGCAGGCTGGTTTTAGAAAAGGCTGTGTCACTAGGGACATAGACAATGTTAGATGGATCTTAGCTGAAAGCAGTGTATCAGAGGAATGACCATATATTTTACTGACTACGCAAAGGCATTTGACTGTTTGGATCACAACAAACTGTGGCTGACCCTGAAATCCCAGAACACTTGATCATACTATGTGAAACATATTCTTGTATAAGGAGGTAGTTGTCAGAACAGAGCAAGGAAACATTGAATGGTTCAAAATCAGAAAAGGTGTATACCAGACATGCATCCTATCTCCATACCATTTCAATCAATATGCAGACAGATCATCAGGGAGGCTGAACTTCATGAGGAGAAATGTGGCATCAGGATTGGAGGGAGACTCATCAACAGTCTGCATCATGCAGATGACACAAGCTTGTTTGCTGAAACCAAGGAGGTATTAAGGTATTTGCTGTAGATGTTTAAGGACTGTAGTCTTCAATATGGATTGAAGCTCAACATCAAGAAAACAAAGATTCTCACAATTGGGCCAATTGGCAGCATCATGATAAATGGTGAACAGATTGAGAATGTTAACTTCAGCTTGCTTGGCTCCGCAATCAACATTTTTGGTACCAGCATACAGGAAATCAATACATGTATTGCACTGGGGAAAATCTGCTGTCAGGGACATCATCATAGTACTGAAGAGCATGACATTAGTCTAAAGGGAAGGTTAGGCCAAGGTCTCCGCAATTACTTCACACTTACTTGCTATGCACCAAGGCAATCAGGACAATAACTAAGGATGACAGAAGAAGAAATGATCCCTTTGAATGGTGGTGCTGGAGAAAAGTATTAAATATACCATGAACTGCAAAGGGAACAAACAGGTCTGTCCCAGATAGGATGATGAAACCAGGCTGCTCCTTGAAGGCAAGGATTTTGAAGCTCTGTCTCACATACTGTGGACATGTGGCAAGGAGGGACCAGTCTTTGTAGAGGGACACCATGCTTGGAAGGGTGGAGGAACAGCACAGGAAAGGAAGACCTTGAATAAGATTGACTCAGTGGTAGGGGTAATGGGTGTCGGTGTATTGGAGACCAGGAAATTGGCTCAGGGTAGAGTGGCTTCAGAGATGTTGTACAGAGAGTCACTATAAATCCGCATTGACTCGTTGGTACATAACAACACCACTGGTTGTTTTTAAAATGCTCTAAACTCTAGAATGTTGCAATATATTTTCCAAGAAGCTGATTTGAAAGTGAGGAGCCAGTGTGGTTGTTTCTGTTGCTATGTACTTTCAAGTCAGGACTGACTCATAACTGAACCTCCAGTGGGTTTTTCTTTCAAAGGCAGTTAACAGCATAGGAGGAGTCGGCCAAAGGCTTTATCACACATTTGAAGATGGATAAGGCAGCAGAAAACATACATTAGTCCCAAATTTCTCCCAATTTGATACTCATTTATCTGTTAAAACAACTAACAGTATAGAGAAAAGTGTTTCATGTCTTGCTCTTAATTTTCTCTGTCTCAATGCCATCGACTTGGAAACATCTCATGTTGAACCTCCAGTGGGTTTTCAGAGGCTATAAATCACATAGAGGATTGTCTGTCTATCTTCTGTGGAGCATCTGGTGAATTCGAACTCACCTTTTGGTTTGCAGCTTCCTATATACTAGGTCACCAGAACTCCCTAATTAGTAATTAATCTTGAGAAACTAAACCAACTAGCTGATATTGGGTTGCTTCCAATTCATGTGTCTGTGTGTGCCAGAGTGGAGAAATGCACTCGATAAGCATTTTTGGAAATGTATTTCCTGGCTATTCTTCCAAGGTACCTCCAGGTGAACTTAAATATTCAAGTTTTAGATTGAATTTATTTATTACATTTCTATAATTTGTTTTTATTTTAATTGTGACTGTAACAAAAGTTTACAGAAGAATTACAATGTCATTCATTCATTGTTGCATTCTTCTCCCTACCTTCCCCCTCCCCCAGTTAACTCTTTGGTTTCTTTAATATTTATTCATTATTGCACAATTATCTCTGTCCCACTCACCCCCAATTCTCTTTACAATGGAATTCTTAATCTGGGTTGTTGTCATATGTGTAATGCCTAATCATATATTCTTTTTAAACAGTCCTTTCCTTCAACAGTTCCAATGCAATGCTAATTATCTATGCACTCTTATCCTAGTCTTCTCCCAACCCCTCATTGTCAGAACTTCTTTATAACAGAGGACATTATGCTGAGTGAAATATCTTAGTTACAAAAGAACAAACATTGCATAGATTGAATTTATTAACTACTTGATATCATGTATGGATTCCAAACTGCAACAACTAAAATATGATTAGTTAATAACTTAACTAAATATATCTAGTCATGATAGGTTTTCACCATTTCCTATGGCTAGAACTGAGTCTTCAAATCATTAAATGACTTATCAAAACAAATCCTTATCAAACACATGGCTGCCCCAGCAGACAGAGAAAATCTTAGTTCATCATTGGGGATCTTTAATTCTACTCTTCTCTAAGTGTATAAGAAACTACAGTTTTGTTCACCTTATCCACCTCATACAGTTAAATACATAAAAAGAAAAAGTGATTTTTGCAAATATTAAAATTTAGTAATATCTACTATCATTCAGAGCCATGAATGAATTTATAATTATAAAAATACTTTTGTAATTCTATCTGCACTTGGAGATATTATCAGATGATCATATTTCTAAAATAAAATGTGTTAAAGTTAACATTATGGCAATTCTGTCATTCAAGCCACTATAAACTGCAATAGTATTTTTTGGTAAAGCTTTTAGTTCACAACATTTACTTACGCTTTTTTTTTGTAATCCCAAAGAAATGACTATAATAACTTGCTAATAAAAGGCCAAGTAGGAATAATTCTAATTATTCCAAAGACTGAATATTCAGAAAAGTTACTATTCAGATTACCAAGAAAAAGTAAAGGGGGCTGTGTTGGCCAGGATGAGCAGGGGGATCTGGGACATGGTGGATGCTGACACCTCATTTAAGCCCCTTAGTTGAGCTTTGGTTTAAAAGAACAGTAAAGATTATTAGATCCCGATTGCTAGTAAGTCACACGAGTGCACAAAAGCCACTATTAGGATATGACTCTCCCAGTTCTTCAATGTATCAAAGCCTCAGACATACCTCCTGCAGTTGATTTAATTCACCAACACAGTCTATATCTGATCAGCAGCAACATCACTGGATAGGGTTTATAAGCTCGAAGCATTCATTCTGTTAAAGGCTTCACTCACATAATTTCAAGAATGCTGACATGATCTCACATACAACATAAGCATAGTGATTTTACATAATTTTTTAAGAACTCCATAGTTATTCTTCTGAAAGATAGCAAGGAACTGTCTACCACTTACCTGTCAGTTTTTCATACTGTAGTAACTTGCATGTTGTTGTGATTTTGGAAGCTATTCCATGAGTATTTCAAATACCAACAAAATCATCCACAGTGGCTAAGTTTCAAAGGACCTTCCAGGCTAAGAAGTAGGAACCTAGTGATCTACTTCTAAAATATGGGGCACTGAAACCTTACATATAGCAGTAAATTACTGTCTGATAAGGTGCCAGATGAGTCTCCTATCAGATTGGAAGGCACTTAGAATAAGGCCATGGGAGAATGACCGCTGTAAGGTTGAACTACCTTTAATGACAAACAGGGAGTAAAATTATCAAGATTTTTATTTGCTGGTGTGAAAAGACTCAAAATGAGAAGGAACTGCTGCAAGCATTCACTAGTAGTTAAAATGGAGAGTGCACTAAGTATAATCAGAGAAAAATAGAGCAGTGAAAAAGAAATAGAATACTAAAAGATACAATAGCCTAGGCATTGTTGTTGTTGTTGTTACATGCCATTGAGTTGACCCTGTGTATGTTCTGAAACCTGCTCTATTATGAACCACTTTCATTGTCTCCAACAAACCTACTCCCATTACCCCAGTCACTGAGTCAATCCATTTCATCCAGGGTCTTCCTTTCTTGAGCTGTCTGTCTACCTTTCCAAGCATGATCTCTCTCTTTAAGCACTGGTCCTTCCTGGAAACATGCCCAAAGTACGTGAGATGGAACTTCAAATTCCTTGACTCCAAGGAGTAGCCTGCCTTCACTCTCTCCAGGATGGACTTGTTTCTTCTCTTAGCAGTCCATGGTATATGTACAATACTATCCTCTAGCACCACAATTTAAAGCCAATGATTCTTCTATCATTCTTAGTCATTGTCCAGGTATCTGATACATAACAAGTAATTACAAAGGCCATGGCTTACATCAGGCACACCTTAGTCTCTAGACTGACCTAATGCTTCTCAGTAATCTGGAGGTTACTGATAGCAGATTTTCCCAATGCAATTAATCTGTTAATTTCCCAAATGCTGGTACTAAGAGTGTTGATTGTGAAGCTCAGCAAGTTGAAGTTGTTAACAATCTCAATCTCTTCACCTTCTATCATAATGCTGCCAATTAGCTTACTCATGAGAATCTTTATTTCCTTGATATTGAACTTCAATATATATTGAAGGCTGCAGTCCTTGACCTGCAGCAAATGCTTCAGGTCCTCCTTAATTTCAGCAAGGTTAAGTCATCTGCATAATACAGGTTGTTGATGAGTCTTTCTCCAATCCTGATGCCACATTTATCCTCATAAAGTCCAGCCTCCTGAATGATCAGCAGCATATAGATGGAAAAGGTATTGAGATAGGATACAACCCTGGCATACACATTTCCTAATCTCAAACCATGCAGGGTTTCCTTACTCTGGTCTGATGACTGTTTCCATCTAAGAATAGGTTTCACATTAACACAATCAAGTGTTATGGGATTGCCATTCTTCTCAAGGTTAACCACAATTTGTTGTGATCCACACAAATGGCTTTGCATAGTCAATGAAACATTCCTCTCATACTCTCTGCTTTCAGCTAAATTCCATATAACATTAGTACGAAGAAATTGTTTGATATTGGTAAATTTTAACTCAACAATCACAAACTCCACTTTCCAGGAATGTCAAATTGAGGAGAAATGGTGTATATATAATGCAAGTAACATGAACATTTCAAAGTTCATCCTGAAATAAAATATTATTGGTGAAAGCAATATCCAAACATCTATCTTATTGAGTGCCATCAATTTGAGTACTACCCATAGCGAGTCTATGAACAATAGATCTGAATCCTTTCCTAGCCTGTGCCATCCTCATAATCTCTGACACTCTTAAGCTCATTGCCATAGTTACCATATCAACTCACCTGGTTGAGTGTTTTCCTCTCTTTTGCTGTCTCCTCAACTTTCTCAAGCATGATGTTCCTCTCTAATGAATAGCCTCTCCTAGCAACAAGCCCAAATTATGTGAGGTGATGTTTAATCATCTTTGCCTCCAAGAAGCACTCTGGCTTCCCCTTCTCCAAGACCTACTTGTTTGTTCTTCTGGCAATCCATAGAATACTCAGTGCTTTTCTCCAACACCACAGTTTAAAGGTATCAATTCTTTTTCTGTCATCCTTATTCACTGTCCAGCTATCAGCAGCATAAGAAGGGATTGAAGAGACCATGGCCTGAATAAGGGACACCTTCGTCTTCAAACTAACATTATTGTCCCTCTATAATTTGGAGTGGTCCCTGACTGCAAACTTTCCCAGTGCAATACGTCTCCTGATCTCATGGTACCAAGTGCATTGTTTGTGGATCCCAGTAAAATGAAGTCATAGACAACTTCAATTTGCATCTAGTATGATGTTAAATTATGATGTATGCCAACCATTTAGTATGATGTTGAATTATGTTATACACCAACCATTAATGGCAAAGATGGAAAACATGAAGAAGATCTTCTTACCAACTTCTGCAGTATGAAGTTAATCAAATATGTAATCAAGATGCATTGATAATTGCTAGTGATTAAAATGTGAAATGTGAAGATGGAAAAATAATTATTGGAAAATACGGCCTTGGAAAGGAAATGGCATCAAATGTTGTATGAAACAATTCTCCAAGACCAGTAACTTATTTACTGCAAATACATTTTTTTAACAACATAAATGGCAGTTATGTACATAGACCATCCGAGATAGAAAAAAACAGGAAAGAACTTACTGTATCTGTGAAAAGAAACAATGAACTTATTACACAATAGTCAAAACAAGGCCAGTGTAACCTTTGGTCTGTTCGGACAACAGTTTCTTGGTTTTGATAAAGGCTTTGTATGGGAGAAGGATGGGCAGTCTCCTCCCATGCAACTAACTGTCTCTGAAAACCTGCTAGAGGGTCAGTTATGGGTCAGTTCCGACTCGATGGGACACAGCAACAACATGAGAATAACTATGTGTGTGCTAAAATGTCCATTCTTCTTAACATCAGCCTCAGATTATCATGATCCACACAGTCTGCCTTTGCATAGTCAATAAGGCATAATTAGACATACTTCTGGTGTTCTCTGCTTTCAGCCAGGATCCATGTGACATCAACAATGATATCCTTGAGGCCACGACCTCTTCTAAACCCAGCTTGAAATTCTGGAAGTTCTCTGTCAACCATTTTTTTACATTTTCTTCAGAAATATGATATTGTTTGACAATTTCTACTTCTGTTGGATCACCCTCCTGCTGAATAGGAACAACTATGGATCTCTTCCAGTCATTGGCCAGGTAGCTGTCCTTCAAATTTACTGGTATAGACTGGTGAGCATGTCCAGAGCTGCATCTGTCAACTGCAATGCATCAATTAGTGTTCCGTATGCTCCTGGTGGTTTATTTTTTACCAGTAAGTTCAGCTCAACTTAAAATTACTTCTTTATTATGACTCTTGTTCATATAGTACTTTCTGAAATTTATCAGTGTCTCAAAAATTCTTTTTTGTACAGTGACCTTTCTGTGTTCTTTCCTTCTTATTTTAATGCTTTCTGAATGATTCAAGATTTCACCCACAGTATCTCTCAGTATGGCTTGAATTAGTTTTTCAGTTCTTAAAATTTTATAAATACTGAGAAAATTTTTCACTTTTTCTTTCCCAATTCCAGTTCTTTGTACATTCCATTACAATATTTTATTTGTTAAAAATACCAATTCCACCATTCCAAGTTATGCAAACTGGAACAAGATAAAATTTCTTGGTCTCTTTTAAAAAACGGAAATAATAATAATACTTATAGGTTCATATTACAAATAAGTTGATTAAGATATATAAGGAATTACAAAAGCCCTTAGCATTATGTGTTATTTTAGGTTTTTGTTTAACAGTAAATAATTCATTTAAAATGGCTGTGGTGTCTTGGTAATTATTATACTTCCTGAGGAATTCTTGATAACTTAGAAAATCTAACTGCCAAATGTGTGGGCTGGTTTTAGAAGAGGTCATGGTACTAGAAATATTATAACTAATGTTAAATGGATCTTGGCTAAAAGAAGAGAGTGCCAGAGAAATGTCCGTGTTTCATTGACTTTGAAAAGGCATTTGACTGTGTGGATCATGACAAACTGTGGCTAACTCTGAGAAGAATGGGAATCTCAGAACATGTGATTGTGCTTGTGCAAAATCTATACTTGGACCAGGAGGCAGTCGTCAGAACAGAGCAAGAAAACACTGCATGGTTTAAAATAAGGAAGGGTGGACACCAGGAAAATGCCCTATCTCTGTATATTTTCAATCTATATATGGAACAGATCATCTGGAAGTCTGGGCTCTATGTGGAGGAAAGTGGCATTTGGAATGGAGGAAAAACCCATCAACAACCTGCACTATGCAGATGTCACAGCCTTACTTGCTGAAACTGAGTAGAACCTGAAGCACTTACTGCAGAAGATCAAGGACTTCAGCCTTCAATATAAATTCAAGCTCAACATCAAGAAAACAAAGATTCTCACCACTGGGCCAATTTGCAGCATCATGATAGACAGTGAAGAGATAGATTGTTAACAACTTTATTTTGGTTCTACAATCAACACTTTTGATACCAGCAGCCAGGAAATCAATAGATGTATTGCCTGGGGAAAATCTGCTGTCAGGGACACCTCCAGAGTATTGAAGAGCAATGATGTCAGTCTGGAGACTAAGGTGCAATTGATCTAGGTATGGTCTTCGAAATTATTTGCTATACATCAGAAAGCTGGAGGATGACTATGGATGGTAGAAAGAGAATGGACACCTTGGAGCTGTGGTACTGGAGAAGAATGTTGATTATATCATGGACTGCTAGGAGAAAAAACAGGTCCATCCTAGAGAGAGTGAAATCAGGATGCTTTGTAGAGGCAAAGAGTGGTGAAAGGAAGAACCAGTCCTTGGAAAGGGACATTATGCTTGGGAGGGTGGTGGGACAGTGCAGGAAATGAAGACCATCAATGAGATGGATTGATTCCGTGACTAGGGTAATGGAGGTAGGTGTATTGGAGACAGTAAGATTGGCTAAGGATAGAGCACGGTTTGGAGCTGTTGTACATAGGATCGCTATGAGTCGCAGGTAACTTGAAGGCATATAACAACAATAACAACAACTTCTATTTTATTTCTGAATGTAATTCAAATTTTATGCACATTTTTTGCTTATTGTGTCTAAAAAATAATTCAAATTTTATTGTTTTTCTACTTTGAAAAGATTGATTTTTTTTTTCCTCAACTCAAATATCTTTAAGTTTTATGAGAAGCTAATAGGCCTCCAATGGAATCCCTGAGTAACATAAACATTTAAAATGCTCAGCTTCTAACCCAATGGATACAAGCTTGAACCACATGGAGGCACCTTGAAAGAAAAGCCTGGTAATAAACTTCCGAAAACTGTCTTTGAAAGTGCTATGGACTACGGGTATATTCTGACAAATACGGGGTTGTCATGAGTGAAAGGAGTCCCTAGGGCAATAAGCCTCAGGGGCCAGGCCTGCAGCTTGTATGAATAAGGCAACCCCATGTCCTGCCAAAGTTCAGTATATTTCCTCTTAGTTTTAACACAAGGCTTATTCTTTGCCCCCTTTTTTGATTCCCCATAGCCTCCTTTCTACTTTCCACACAGAGCAAGTGGCTAGGACAGCTGTGCCTCCATTCCAAATAAATGACTGATAATCTGATTTTAAGTGGGCAGGGCTTTCTTCTGTTGTACATACAGTCCCAGATGAACCAAAGACTATTGCCTTGAACCTAGAAACAACAGTGATATTACTTCTTATGATATCATTATACCATATGCCTCTTCTGTCCCGTTAAGTCTTTGTAGAATTGTCTAATCCATTTGAATTGAATTGGTTTTGGTGTGCTGTTATTGTTCATTGTCACTGAGGTGGACTGACTTATAGCTGACTATATAGTGGGTTTTCAGAGGCTAAAAGTCACACAGGAGGAGATTGTCTATCTTTTTCCCAGAGAACAATTAATAGATTAAAGCCACTTGGCTTTGGTTTGGCAGAGCAACTCTTTACCCATTAGGACACTAGAGAGTCCCTTATTCTTGTCTATATCTCTCTATTTTGTTGATTAATGATATCACAAGATACAGCAAGGTTCAAAGTAGTTGTCCATAAGTTTGCTATGAGTTATAGTTGACTCAATGGCACATAACAACTAAAACAACAAATTTTCTTTTAAGTATTACCACTTAACATATCTTGTCTTAAAAAGTATAATTTCTTTAACAATATCTTGAAACTTACTACATTTTATCTCCTTTTATAAGAATTTAACCAAATATATTCTATATTTAATATATAATAAATTGTATTTTATAAAGTAATATTTGTATATTCCTATGACTCGACGGCACTTAACAACAACAACATTTGTATATTACCTTTATTTTATAGATGAAAATACTGTGAAACAACCTTAATATATTAAACTGATTATGTAATACTTAATTTAAGTTGTCCTAAAAATATATAATAACTCATATAAATTCTCTTGGTAAGAAAGGTATCCTCTTTCAAAAAGATCTATTTTTTTTCTATCCAATATTGCCTGTCAGTTTATGACTATGAGACACTAAATGTCACTTTCTTTCATGTCTTCCTATAAATGCTACTTGCAATGGTCAAAAGGGTACTTAAGATCATGTGGCATTGGCTGGTCCAGAGATTAGCGATTACTGGGAAGAAGTGGTGAACTGAATTAATTGGTTGCTGACATATTGACACTGATAGACATCCATTACCTTTTAATGGACACTAATGTACAAAAAAAGCTCCTAAGTAAATTGGTCCTTCAACTCCTACTGGTAGCACAGTATATTAAGTGCAAATCAATAGGAAAATGTTGGGAATTTGATAGAAATACCAATGACTTTGAGATGAGTTCCCCAAATAAATGTCTATCCAACAGGTATCCAAAATTCTCCTTTGCAGAATATTTTTCTTTCCTTTTCCTCTCTGTAGTTAATCAACTGATAATTCCTTACCTATTGCATGCTGTGTGCTTTTCTGAGAAGTTGCACGTTGAGGTCAACTGTTTTTAAACTCTCAGCAATCCTCACCCACATAAACAAGATTTTCAAGGTTCTCTGGCAAGAGGACACATTTACAGAGAAAATATCTTTTTTAGCTCATCCCAAAACAGTTACATCTCATCATTTTGCTCTTTCAATAAAGTTGAAGTTTTCATGACTTAGCCTCATCACCCCCAAATATCAGAACTCTACAAGTATAGAAACTCTACAAAATAGAATTCCTAATTTTTTTCAGTATTTTAAAAAGTTGAAATATATGTTTACATGCATACATGAACAAATAAATAATTAGATACTGTGCTGCTAATGGTTATATATCATGAGAGATTCATGACTGTGTGATGAAAATGGGCTCAGTAACTTTGATCCAGAAGTCAATTTAAGAAAATGTGGCCTTCTTTTCTAGAAATTTCATCCTGAGATTAAAATATACAGCAGAACAAAAAGAACATGGCAACATATAGTTACAGAAGGAAACAATTTATAGATAGGCATATGTTTATCTACGTAATGATATGTTTCTGGGATCCTTTCTCCCATATATTGTGTCTTTTCAGCTAGTCTATATATGGAAATAACAATCCAAGGACAGAGTCACAGATCTGGACAACAGAAGAAAGATGAGGACATGAAAAGGCTATAGGCTATAACTGAGAGAAAAATTAAGGAAATCAGGTGTGTTTTTCACCTGAAGATCATGAGTGGGTTCAGGACAGGACCATCTAGGTTGCCCGTAGCCAGCTTCTCAATCCTCTTTGTAATAGCTGACAGAGACAGTAGAGATGGCAGAGGGAGTGAGTGTTCATGCTGACTCTTTATACCTTGTACCTGACAATGTTATTAAAAGCTTCACTGGCAAGTTAGAGCTACACATTTTTATGTTATCCTGCCATGAAGTATGAGTACATGTGCTATCACAAATGCTTTCATCTTCAAGAAAAGAACAATCTATTACTGAACAGTATCTTTACAGAGGCTTCGCAATCAACCAGTAGCATATAGTGTCATGCCTACCACTCAATCCACCAAGACTGGATCTCATGTCTTTGAGTCAGATTTCGATCATTTCCTTCTTTCTGAAAATGTCACCCAACATCTTGTTAGACTGATCACCTTGCTTCAATTCTTGATACGCCTCTTGATTTAGAGTCTTCTCTGCACTTTTACACTCACTGTCATTCTTCAAACCTGGTTTTCACCAACTATAAATTAGAGCAAATTATTTCACCACTTGGGACTGCATTATCTTCTTTGTAAACTTAAGGGCTGTATGAATTATGGGGTCATATGAAATCTGTGAGTGTGCAATAACTCTAGAAATTATTAGTCTGTATGACAAAGAGTCAAGGACTCAGTTAGGTAAAATCTAGAAGTATAAAGAAAACTAATAAGACAAACAAATAGGAAGAAGTTTTTCAAATGATTCCAGTGTGATTTTTTTCATTTACCATGTCAGAGGCAAGGTTTTTGAAGCTTCATCTCAAAACATACTTTGAGCATGTTACCAGGAGGGATCCATCATTGTAGAAGCACATCATGCTTGGAGAGGTGGAGAGTAAGTGCAAGAGAGGGAGGCCCCAGATGGGATTGATTAAAACAGTGACTGTGGCAATGAGGTCAGAAGTGTCAGAACAGGCGAGGTTGGCTCAGGATAAAGCAGGATTCAGAGTCATTGTTAATGGGGTCACAAAGAGTCATAGTTAGCTGTAACAACAACAACACGAGAGAGTTTAGATTACGTGAGAAATAGAAAACAACAAGTTCAATTCTTTCTCATTTCTTCAACACTTCCTAATATCTTAATTCTGAACCAAAGAAGGAGGCAAAATAATTGTTCTGCCATCACATCTGTTTTGACGCTACATTCTTGTTCCACACATCATGCAGGTACAGTGCCTTATGGGAGAATTGTTAGGCAGACCTGGGCTGACAAACTCCCTGACATCATCGGGGTTAAGTTACAGGAGAGAAACAACAATTCCAACACTACAGGCTTGAAGGTGCCAGTAATATGGAAGGTATTGTGTTGATAACTTATAAATAGAGTCTCAATCCTTTTTCATTATAAACTTATATGAAAGACATTATAATAATTACTTTTTACACATGAAGAGACACTAGCACATCAGAGTAACAATCTTCCAAGGTCATATGCTAAGAACTTGTACAAATGTTTCTTTTTATTTAATTTCTATTTTATAAAAGAAAGAGAGAGAAGATTATACAGAATCTCCATTATACATCATATCCAATCTTTCCTATTATTAGTAATGTACAGTAGTATAATAACTTTTTATAATTAATGAATCAGTTTTGATGCATTATTATCAACTAAAGCCTATATTCAAATTTCATTAGTTTTGAATCAAAGCTCTTCTATTTAACTATCCTTTCCTGGATGCCATATAACATTCAGTTGTCATGGTCCCTTCAGCTAGTCTTGGCTATGGCATTTTCCAAGACTTTTCTGTGATGATCATTAGCTAGTATTTTATTGCATATTCCTCCACTGAAATTTTTGTGATTTACTTAGGATTATATGTAATTATGGATTTTAGGGAAGAAGACCACAGAGGTAAAGTAAAATTCTTATCACGAGATAAAAAGTATGTATTATCATGACTTAGCAATTTTGAGATAATGTTTGGCAGGTTTCTCCACTGTAAAATTGTTGTTTTGTTGTTTTCTTTTCTTTCTTCGTCGTAGTCTTTGGATTGAAGTCATTATGAAATCTAAACTTAAGGAGTGTGGAGTTAAAGTCTATCTCTTTGAAGGTGAAATGTTCATCTAAATTGCTTGCAATTCTTCTGCACAAGACATTTGTTTTCTCTCATTCATTTCTACTAATTTAGGCATGTCTTTAATCATCATGATTGTTGCTAGATACCCGGAGTAGAGTATAACTCATAGCAATCCTATGAAAAGTCAACCTGAACTCTGCCCTGTCCTATGCCATCCTCATCATCTCTGACATGCCAGGGCCCATTGTTGAAGTCAGCTGTCAATCCAACTTGTTGGGGATCTTTCTCTACTTCACTAACCCTCCATCTTTCCAAACATGGTGTCCCTTTCCAAGAATAGTCTCACCTACCCATATGTCCAAAGTATGAAAGACAAAGCTTCACGATCTTTGCCTCCAAAAGGCACTCTAGCTGCATTCTTTCCAAGACATACCTATTTATTCTTTTGGCAGTCCAGGGGATAGTCAGTACTCTTCCTCAGCACCACAGCAATTCAAAGACATTGTTTTTTTTTCTTTTGTATTGATTTTGCAACTCTCATATGCATATGAAGCAATTGAAAATATCATCCATAGTTAGGGTCAGGTGAAAATTACACTAGCACATAGAGAAGGCGAAAAAATGGAAGTATGCTGAAGAAAAAGAGATGGGAGAAATTTTCGTTTTAATAAAAAAGAGATGAACAGAGGATTTCAAAGGGCAGCTCATTAAAACAAAGTATTATAATGAAATGTGCAAAGAGCTAGAGTTAGAAAATCAAAGGAAAGAATATGTTCAACATTCCTTAAGTAGAAAGAACTAGGGGAAAAATCAAGTTTGAGTTGCAACACTGAAAGATGCTATGGGGAAAATCTTGACTGATTCAGGAAGCATTAAAAAAAATAAGATGAAAGAAATATCCTGAATCAATGCACCAGAATAAATTGCTTGACATTGAATCATTTCAGAAAGAAGTGTATGATCAAGAACCAAAAAGTAATGAAGGAAGAAATTCAAAATACACTGAAGTCATTGACAAAAAATAAGTACCTAGTTATTGATGAAATAAATACCAACTGGTATGTTTCAACAAACAGATACAGTCCTGGATATACTCACTAGCCTATGCCAAAAAATTTTCAAGACAGTTACCTGATCAACTGACTGGAAGAATAATATTCACTCCAATTCTCAAAAACGGTGGTGCAACAGAATGTGGAAATTATCAAATAATATCATTCCTATTATGAACAAGCAAAATCTTGTTGAAGATTCTTCAAGAGGAGACAGAACAGTACTGAGAAGGAACTGCCAGAAATTCGAGTTGGATTCAGAAGAGACTTTGGCACCAGGATATCATTGTTGATGTCAGGTGGATCTTGGCTGAAAGCAGAGAATACTAGAAAGATGTTTACTTATGTATTACTGATTATTCAAAAGTGTTTAACTATATGGATCATAACTAATTGTGGCTAACATTGAGAATAATGGGAATCCCAGAACATTTAATTATGCTTACGTAAACATAGATAAGCCAAGAAGCAGTTGTTGAAACAGAGTATGAGAGTCTCTCAAGGCTTAAAATCAGAAAAGATAGGCATCATGGTTGTACCCTGTCTCCATACCTATTCAATTTGTATGCTGAGAAAATAATTTAAGAAGCTGAACAATTTAAAGAATGTGGAATCAGTGTTGGAAGGAGACTCAACAGCAATCTACATATTGCAGATGATACATTGTTTGCAGAAAGTAAAGACTTAAAGTACTTATTGCCAAAAATCGAAGACTTTTGCATTCAATATGGATTATACTTCAGCATTAAAAAACAAAAATGCTCACCACTAGGTAAATAGGTAACTTTAAGAGAAATGGATAAAAAATTGAAGTTGTCAACAACTGCATTTTGCTTAGATCCACAATCAACATCCAAGTTAAGAGCAGTCAAGAAATCAGAAGACATGGGGAAAAGTCTGCAGTCAAGGACCTCTCCAAAGTACTGAAGAGCTATAATGTCAGTTTAAGAACTAAGATACTCTTGATCCAAGCTGTAACCTTTTTCAGTTACTTCCTATGCATGTGAAAGTTGCACGATAATTAAAGATGACAGAAGAATAATCAATACCTTTGAATTGTAGTGTTGAGAAGAGTACTGAGTAATCCATGGACTAGCAAAAGAACAAACAAGTCTGATCTTGGAGAAAATGCAGCTAGGATGCTCCTTAGAGGCAAGAATGATAAAATTTCATCTCACACACTTTGGGCACGTTGTCAGCATTGGCCAGTCCTTAAAAACTGATATTGAGTTGTGTAACATCAAGTGTCAGAGCCAGAAAGGAAGACCCTCAGCAACATGGATTGACACAATGACTCTAACAATAAACTCAAGTATATCAGAGATCATAAAGACAGTAAAGGATAGGGCGAGGTTCTCTTCGATTGTTAATGTGGTCACTATGGGTTGTAATCGAATGGATAGCATCTGCACTTGATCTTAACCAAAAGGCAGAGAAGCGATAACTGCATGGCATCCAACAACAGAGTACTTTAGTCTTTAAACGGATATCATTGTTCTTCAGCATTTTTAAGAGGTCCTTGACAGCAGATTTCCCAATACATCTTTTGATTTCTTTACTATATAGAATACAGCAGATACTCATAAGTCCACACCAAGCTAAATGTCAGCCATCTTCATTCTGAAATGGCTGTCAATTGCCCTTAAGAGCTGTCTGGCTTGGAATAGGTTTTCTACAATATGTCCTCCAAAATAATTGTTTTCCACAAGATCTTAAAGGTCAGCTTCTAGCCTCCATGGTCTTCTTGGTTCACAAGAGCAAGTCTGCCCAGTAAGTGTTCTGCATACCAGGCCAACTTCCAAAGAGCTCACCTTATCAGATGTGGAAAGTCATTGAAGCAGTATCTGTTTTCTTACTTTCTCAATAAAATATTAATTCCATTAACAGTGACAACGTGCCCAACAATAAAAATTGCTTGACATTAAGGATGATTATGTGGTACAGCTCTAAACCATAGTCTATGGAGCAGTTGGTGGGTAAGACAGGAAAACTTCGTAAAGGAGAATATTGTGGTTGGCATATGTGTACACACTACACTCATCAGTGTTTTTCTTCTTGACTGGAGACCAATGCTGAAAATGTATCTACCACATTAAGACCAACAGCACAAGCTTATGATAACTGAGCAGAAAAATAGAAGTTAACGACACCGAAAGAGTACTGTTGACTACCTGAGGATGAGCTGGCTGGTTAAGAAAAACAAAATCCCTAGTAAATTTGTTGTTTTCATTAGTAGGTATTTTCAAGCTGCGTCTGACTTACAAAAGACTTCATCTCAGTTTAGGTCTCTATATTGTTTTTTCATTTGTTTTGTTTGTTGTTGCTGCTGAGGGGTCTCTTGTTTATTCTCAGCTAAATGGAAATTCTTCTCCAGTACATTAAATAAATAATTCCTTTTTGCTTTTTTAGAACTTTCTCCTAAACATGCAGATCTTATCACTCAATTTTCATTTCCTATAAAGCCTGATCAACCAGTGATCGCCATTTTTACATCAAATAACTAACTTAGTGTTTGTCAAGTTTACAAGGCAATTTAGACTTCCTCTCCTCCCCAGAAATATAGAATATAGTAGTCATTCCATAAATAGTAGTTAAATGAATAAATACAATCAGATGAGGATTCTATTCTCCAAGGGGAAATAATAACTATATTTTACCCGAAAACAAGTGAAATTGATTTAACTATTCTGTTTCATAAAATTTTACAAAATCTTAGATTTCTTCAGTTTTGCATCTTCTTACTTGCATCTGATAATGGTCACTTTACACTTTGATGACTAAGTCACATCTGTATCTTTCTAAAATAAAGGCACCTGGATCATTACAGTCATCAACCCACAACCTAGGACCTCCTTTGATTGACTCCTTTGTTCTCTAAGCCTTCTGGATGTCAGCGGTCTCACTGAGGATAATTTTAAAGTTTAACTTAAGGAGGTGCCTTTAAAAAGGGGATTTTAAAAAAAGGGGACACTTTATAGTCTTGTAGGGTGGAGAAAAGATGTAGACAAAAGTAAGACTGCTCACGTTTGTCTTCTATGTATGTATCTGTATTTGGGAGAGATACAAAGAGAGATGGAAGAAAGAAAACAAAAGAGGAAAATGGGGAGATCCAGGGAGGAGAAAATGAGAGAGAAGATTCAATTGTAGAAAAGTTAAGGAGTATTGTCATTATTTTTATTTTTTGTCAAAAATAAAAGAAAAATGGGAGGGAATTTAGTTTGGTTTTATAACAATAAAATGCTAGTTAGTATTGAGTGTAGAGCCAAGTAAACTAAAACTATTAGCAATCTCAATCTCCTTACCTGATGCTGCCAGTAGGCCCAGTGGTGAGAATCTTTGTTTTCTTGATGTTCAGCTTCAATCCTTATCTCGTATTCTCTACTTTCAGCTAAATTCCGTATAAACATATCTCCAATAGAGA
Source organism: Elephantulus edwardii (assembly GCF_000299155.1). NCBI lineage: Eukaryota > Metazoa > Chordata > Mammalia > Macroscelidea > Macroscelididae > Elephantulus > Elephantulus edwardii. Next base: position 1,828,701 of record NW_006399780.1, on the reverse strand, counting down.
AAGAATCTGGTGGATTCTAATTGACAATCTTTTGATTACTTGACAGCAATCTAATCGCTATACCACCTGGAGTCCTTTAAACTACCTGTGTTCTTATTGTTGTTATGTGCTATCAAGTCAGAACTGACTCACAGCTGACTCCTTAGTGGGGTTTTAAAGGGCTGTGAATCACTTGAGAGGATATTTCCTATCTTTCTCCCGAGGAGCAACTAGTGGATTTGAAACACCTACCTTTTGACTCACAGTACAACTCCTTACAAAGGAGGCTACCAGCACTCCCTCTAATCACCTGTTATTACTGTTGGGTACTATTGAGTTGGAACCAACCCAGAGTTGACCCTTTGTGGGTTTTCAGAGGCAGTTAATCCCATGGGAGGAGATTGCTCTTCCTTCGGAGAACCTGGTGGATTTGAACCACATACTTTTGGCATCACAGCACAGCTTCTTATCACTAGGCCAGCAGAGTTCTTTATTTCTCAAACAGTACTAATACCATCTTGTCTAAATTTAAAATTCCTGGATTTTATTCCATTCTTTCAACTACCACCCCTTGACTTGCATATACATGTTTTATGAATGTTTGATATTTAGTTAAATTTATTCTTTCTGCCCTAATCTGTAGCCTTGATTTCTGAGCTCTTAAAGAACAAAAATTGTTTTGTTTCGAGTACTTTAAATAGTGCCTGCAGAGGAGACATAGGCAATAAAAGCTCTTAATAATAATGGAATTATCTTTAGTACTCAAGGTATTACCTCCAATAACTTAGGCCCATGTGATCATGAGACTTCTCCATTGCCTCCTGCAGTCAAATCCATTTGTGATATCATCTTACCCCCAGCATGGTCCAAAGTCATCTTCTTTGTTATGCATATTATCAATTCTCAAAATTATACAGAGTTTAAATATTAATTTGCCTTTCTGTATATTCTAATTCTAGAACACCAAGGGAAAAAATTGGTGTTTGTTGATTGTTATCACATTATTTAAATAGAGCATGTATTTACTTCATAATATAGTCATTTTTCTCAGTTGTATATGTAATAAATACACTTGCAATCCATAATTTTCTATGATATTTATCTGGATGATATAAACATTCTTTTGAATAATAATGCTTTATGTAACCTCCCATGACAGTTTGTCTATTAAAAAGGAAATTAAATATACAAAGGTATGGGGAAAATCCCTGTAAAGCAATAATGAACTTAGTAAATTCAAGAAGTGAAACGAAATAAAGCTTCTTTGAAGCCTAATCTTCTCTTTCTGTTTCTTATAATGCATTGGTTATTACCAGTACTATGACTGGAGGGTCCATGTATGCATCCATATATCCACAGATCCTCCCTGATTACAAATGGAAACATAAAGAGCAGAGGGGGTGGGGGAAGCAGGTCAATTTACTGAGCTGATTTTATAGAGAAATGATCTACTTCTGTGAGCTGTATCTGTTATGAGTCTCCTAAGTTATCAATTATTTACTTTAAAAATAAATTTTACTTTCAGAAATTACATTTTCAACTGACAACGCCATTTCTGATTTAATATTAACCAGCCTTCAGTTTAATGACACTATTTTCTTATATATGGAGAATCCTTCTCTCAAATTCTGGAGCGATACAAAATTTCCATTAGTCTTTTTTTTAAAAAAAAAAATCAGTATAACAAGAAACAGTTGTATTCAAATTCTCGATATTCAAAAGTATGCTTAGTAATAAAAAAACCAAATCCACTGCCATTGCATTGGTTCCCACAGTGACTTTCCATCCGATTTCTGAGGGTGTAAATCATGGCAGTAGGAGACTGCGCATCTTTTTTCCAGAGATTTGTGGATTCCAATTTTCACACTCTTGGTTAGCAATACGTTATACACTCTGCTACCAGAGAGGCTTCATACTAATTTTTAAATTACTCAAGTGTTTGTATGAAACTTTTTGAAAATTACTAAAAATTCCTAAATGAGTTTGGAATTACTTCCGTTAAGTGATAATCAGACCTTAGAAAGAGTAGAATCAATTGGTTTACAAGACAAACTCATGGGGGTTTTGCTTGTTCTGTTTGTAATTATTTCTGGCAGAAAATCTTCCTAAAGTTTCAATTTAATTGAAGGGAAAAAATGTATTACCATAATAATTTACTAATTTTTTTAAAAGGATAAAAAATTTAAAGTTTAACTCATGGACTAAAGTAGCATTTTAAATTTTCTATGAACAATTAAAAAAAGCTAGATCAATAGTAATAGTCATTCCTCCAATAAACTAGAATTGTGCCACTCCCCCCGCGCCTCCCCCCCAAAAAAAGATCTATTCATGACTTTTCATTGGTAAGGCTCTGCTTTGAACCACATAAAGTTTAGTTCCCTGTTTAGTTTAAAGCATGAAAAGATAGTACATATTGCAGCTATAAAGTTAAAGTCATCATTTTAAAAGCCCTCCTGGTAATGCCTTTAATATCAGCAGTCAGAAAACCATTAGAGTAATTACCAATCCCCAAGAAACCTTGTGGTTAATCATTTCTGAAATCACTCTGTGAACAGCTCTAGACTCTTCATCTCCCCATTCCTTTTCACCAACAGTGCTGGGCACTAAGCGGAAGAACTCAGCTATAAAGCCAAGATGGAAAATATGCACAAGGCAAACGGAAGTGGCTTTTGCGCTACTTTGATTAAAGTAGAGCAATGGATTTGTCATAATTAGATGCTTGGTGTCTGTTATCTGGGTATTACAGGGAGGTGAAATCTCTTTTGCCAGAGTATCCTTTAGGGCAAGGTTCTTCACTACTACAGAGAAAGAGTCATTAACACTGAAAGATTTAAAGACTGAAAAGCTTTGAATGATGAAAGCTATGGTGTAGTGATTTTTGTTGTTGTTTTTCAAAACAGGCTTTTACTTTCCATCACATGACTGAGTGGGTACAAGGAAATATGGTAGACTACTAATAATGAGATTGGTTTTTCTTGTATCTCTCTGGATTTAATTGGACAACTTTAGAGGCAGAAAGTGGGAATCTCACTACTAGAAATGAAGAATGAGAGAGTCTAGCACAATTCTATTTGAACCAGATGTTCCTACATGTGTCAGATTATGACCTAGACAAGAACAGCCATAGTGAGGAACAAGAGACAACCCTGAGACAGAGCTTATCAAGGAATACTGTCTTACAGAACCAGATCCAGAGCTGGGGCACTTCACCCAAGCTTGCTGGAGGACCTGGGGGAAAGATGCCATAATTCTCTAGACAAAGAGAGCTTTGCAACACTGACCTAAAGCCATGAGGCTAAAAGTGAAAGGGCCCGTGAGCATTTTTGAGAAGCTGTCCTAAATGTAGAATCATGGCTTTTCACACACTGAATTGTAACCTTTTGACTTCCCTAATAAATTTCATAATCATAAGTATGGTTCTTTGAGTTCTATGTGGCCATTGGAAGGGATTTGTTAATACAGTATTAGAAAAGTGATTGCCCTGAATGACTGGTGTTAGAAATGATAGTATTATGGGGGGTGTGGGCCATGCTTGATATCATGGGAATCACTTTTATACTATAAATATTGTAGATGGGGACTGTTCACTCTTGTGGAGTTAGTGGATGTGAGAAGCAGTCACCCCATGCTAATTGCATGCTTTATTACAAAGGATCAGTAATTTTATAAAAAGGAGTGGACCTTTTGGTCTCTAAAATATATTTCTATGCATCCACTCAGCTATTATCATAACAAACACTCAGGATCAACATATTGGTGTGGGATACCATTCATATATTTTACATAATAGAAAAAGCATTGTTGATAAATGCAGGAAGTTAAGAATTACATTCTGAGAATACTCTATTTTAATTTGCAGTTTATTTACGTTTTTTAAAATTGGTGCTAGCTTATTTGATAGCTCCAGAAATTGGAAAACAGGACTGCAACTTACCATTCTTGATCATATTGTATACAAAACATTAAAGAAAACAAAAAGATAAATTATACCACATATACACAAGCTAGGGAGCTCTGATGGCCTGGTCTGCAGGAAACTTCACTACTAACACAAAGGTAGCTCCTTTCTGGTTGTTCAAATCCACTACAGCACTAAGAGAGGATAGGCAATCTCCTCCACAGCAATTTATAATCTCAGGAACCCAGTGAAAGGCCAGCTATGAATTGGTCCTTACTCAACAGAGTATCAAGATGAGTTATCAAGGATCTAGAAATTAACCCATGTATCTATGGTCAGCTGATGTTCAACAAGGAAACAAAATTTATCAGATGGTGAAACGACAACCTCTCCAACAAATGGTGCTGAGAAAACTGGACTACTACCTCCAGAAAGCTAAAGCTGGCTCCACACCTCTGACACTACAAAAAAATCAACCCAAGGTGGATCTGAGACCTAAGAGTAAATGAAAAAACCATTAAGACCATAAGATACAAAGTGGGACCAAGCTTAGAAGGCCTAGCCCACAATATAAAAAGGCTGACAAATACAGCCAGAAATATCAGGGGAGGATAAAATTGATGAATAGGACCTTCTAAAGATTAATCCCTGAGCACATCAAAAACTTTTTCTAGCAGGGTGGAATGAAAACTTAATGACCGAAAAAAATATTTGGCAATACCATATCAGGCAAGGGTATCATAACAAAAGTTTACAGAATATTACAGTGCCACCACAAGATAAAGACTGATAGTCCAACTACAAAATGGGCAAAAGACATGAAAATAATTTTCACAGGGAAAGACATTTGCGTGGCTAATCGACATATGAAGAAATGCTCAAAATTACTGGCAATTAGGAGAGATTTGGCAATAAGAAATGCCAAAATCACTAGTAAATCAAAATCACAATATCACACCCCAGTAGCAGTGGCAAAGTTTAAAAGGAGAGCAAGAAATAAACGTTGGAGAAAATGTGGAGCGATAAGAAATCTCATACACTATTGGTGAGAGTGCAAAATGGTATAACCATTCTAGGAAGCAGTTTGGTGTTTCCTCAAAAAGCTGAACATAGAAATTCCACTGATAGGAATATACCCAAGGAAATTGGAACTGAGACACAAACCGAGCTCTGTACACCAATGTTCAGAGCAGCATTATTCACCATTGCAAGAACATGAAAACAGCCTAAATGGACAACAACAATTAAATGGATTGAACACTTGTGATACTTTCACATGATGGAATACTACACAGCGATCAGGAGCAACAATTTCCAAAATTACTACATAACTTGAGAGGGACTGAAAAGCATTATGCTGAGCAAACTAATTCAATTCCATAAAGACAAACACTGCATGAGATTATTATTGTATAAATAGAAAGACTGCTACTAAAATGTGAATGACAATCCAAGGTGTGGAGAGCAGAGGGGAGAGGATGGGCTGAGGGAAAATCATAAAATCACACAATTTGGCGGATGGTGGGAGGGTGGGTAAAGGAAATGAGAAAGACCCTGCAGGGATCTGGAAAGACAGGGTAATGGTGGGTATAGTTCAATGGTGATTAATTTTATAAAACATGTTAGGTAAAATGTGAATGAAGGATAGTGTGAAACACAATGTGTACAAACTTGTAAGCAAACCAATATAAAATGTTGTTATGTGTCTCCAAGTCGCCTGTGACTCATAGCAACCCTATGTACAACATCCGTAAATCCTGCCCTATCCTGTGCCAATCTAATTGTCTCTGACACACCTACCCTTATTACCCCATGCACTGAATCAATCCATCTCATCTAAGGTCTTCCCCTCCTGCGCTGTCCCTCCACCCTCCCAAGCATGATGTCCCTCTCCAAAGACTGGTCCCTCCTTGCAACATGTCCAAAGTATGTCAAACAAAGCTTCAGAATCCTTGCCTCCAAGAAGCAGTTTGGCTTCACCCTCTCCAGAACAAATCTGTTCATTCTACTAGCAGTCCATGGTAGATTCAATACTCTTCTCCAGCACCATAGCTCAAAGGCATCAATTCTCCTTCTATCATCCCAGCTCACTGATGCATAGCAAGTGATTGCAAAGACCATGGCCTGTATCAGGCACATCTTAGTCTCCAGACTAACATCATTGCTTTTCAATACTTTACAGCGGTCTCTAACCACACTTTCCCATCGTAATACATCTTTTGATATCCTGGCTGCTGTTGCCAAGAGTGTTGATTGTGGAGCCAAGCAAACTAAAGCTGTGAACAATCTCAATCTCTTCACCATCCATCATGATGCTGCCAATTGGCTCAGTGGTGAGAATCTTTGTTTTCTTGATATTGAGCCTCAATCCATACTGCAGGCTACAGTCTCTGACCATCTGCAACAACCACTCCAGGTCCTCCTCAATTTCAACAAGCAGGACTGTGTCATCTGCATAATGCAGATTGTTGATGATTCTTCCTCCAATCCTGATGCCACATTTCTCCTCATAGAGCCCAGTCTCCTGGATAACCTGTTCTGCATAAAAATGAAGAGAGACAGGATACAGCCCTGGTGTACACCCTTCCCAATTTTGAACCATGCAGTATTTCCTTGCTCTATTCTGATGACTGCCTCCTGGTTCAAGTATAGGTTTTGCATTAGTACAATCAAGTGCTCTGAGATTCCCATTCTTTTAGAGTTAGCCAGTTTGTTGTGATCCACATAGTCAAATGCCTTTGCATAATCAATGAAACACAGATAGACATTCCTGTGGTACTCCCTGCTTTCAGCCAAGATCTATCTAACATTAGCTACAATATCCCTAGTACCATGACCCCTTCTAAACCCAGCTGGTACTTCTGTTAGTTCTCTGTTGATGTGCTGTTCTGGTAGCTTTTGGATAATTTCCAGCAGAATCTTGCTTGCATGTGATATCAATGATATTGTTCTATAGTTTCCACACTCTGTTGGGTCACCCTACTTTGGGATGGGAACAAATATAGATCTCTTTCAGTCAGTTGGCCAAGTGGTGGTTCTCCAGATTTCTTGGCACAACTTGGTGAGCACATCTAAGGGAGCATCTGATAGTTGAAATATGTCAATTGGTATTCCATCAATTTCTGGGGCTTTATTTTTAGTCAATTCTTTCAAAGCAGTTTGAACTTCTTCCTTTCACCAGAAGTTCTTGCTCATATGTTGTTTCATGAAATTCTTCTGTGTCTGCCAATTCCTTTTGGTATAATGACTCTGTATATTCTTTCCATCTTCTTTTAGTATTTCCTGGATCATTTAATATGCTGCCCAAACCATCCTTAAGTATTGCATTTCAAGGCTTGAATTTTTCCTTCAGTTCCTTCAGCTTAAGAAATGCTGAGTTCAGCCCCTTTGATTTTGACTCCAGCTCTTTGCACATTTCATTATAATACTTTAGTCTTCCCACGCTGCCTTTTGAAATATTCTGTTCAGCTATTTAATGTCATGATTTCTTCCCTCTGCTTTGGCTTCTCTGTGCTCTAGTGCAATATTCAGAGTCTCTTCTGACATCCATTTTGGTCTTTTCTTCTTCCTTTGTCGCTGAAACTACCTTTTCCACTCTTCCTGGATGATACTCTTGATATCTTCCCATAGCTCATCTGGTTTTAGCTCATTAGTGTTCAAGGCCTCAAACCTGTTCCTGAGGTGGTTCTGAAATTCAGGTGGGATAGACTCAAGGTTGTGTAAAATTCTATCATCCTATCTCTAGCTTCATGTCTGTCACCAAGTCCACGCTTTCCAACTATTGATCTTTTTTCTCTGTTCCCAACTTTTGCATTCCAGGCCCCCATTATTATTAATGCATCTAGAAATTTAGAAAAAATAATGGGTTGGAATATTTGTTTTGTGGGTTTGTAGTTTTGTTTCAGTTGTTTATTTATATTTTTAAACATGCAAGTTGATCATATACAAGGACAAGTATTTGAAGGTTACATTTTAGTAATTTCTTCTCTTTATTTTGTCTTTTTACTCTTTCTTACAAAGCCTGAGTCTTCGCAATGCTTGCAGGACCCTTTAAATGCTTACAATAGTCAAGGGTCCACCTGTTTCTTGATGCTTTACTCTTCTTAAGGCTGTCAACATGCTCATTGTCTCAAAGCCTTACTGAGCAACTAGCTTCATAGCATGGTAAACAACTACATGGTAAGACATTAATAAACAGTTAAAAGTAAGGGGCAGGGCATTGCTCTTCCAGTGACAGAATTCTTCCCTTCTATACAGAAAATCTGCCTGTTATTCCCAGCCAATATACTTCCTATGTATCCAACAATTATTTATCAGTATTAAAATTACATACTGTGGGCATATTGCTAGGAGGGGCTATTCCTTGGAGAAGAACATGATGCTGGAAAGGGTGGAAGGTCTGTAAAGGAGAGGAAGACCTTTAACTAGGTGGATTGACACGGTGATGCTGCAATGGCTCTTTTGTGTCAGGAAGTATGAGGATAGTACATACAAGACAGTACAGAGTTCAGATCTTTTGTTCATAGGGTTACTACGAGTCATATTCGACTTGATAGTATCTAAGTACAACAAAAGCACAGACTTAGCAGAGCTTCTGAACTTATACAAGAAAGGTAGCAACCAACCCCTGAAAATCAGCTGTTTGTCTGAAAATTAGCTGTTTTCATTGGAATACCCCATGGAGCACAATGATCTGATCCATTAACATTAATAAAGTGTATTTTGATCCATTGTGTATGACATTGTCATGAGTTCTGGGCTAACGTGGTAGCAGCTCACACAACAACAGCGTAACGTGTTTGCTTCATTCTTTAATCCTTTGCTTCCTGACTTTTAGTGTATGTGAGTTCACTTCAAGGTTAAGCCTGTATCTAAAGTGGATGATGATTGAAAATTTAATTATTTAAATACATAGATTTTTCTCTTCCCTCTGAAATCTCCAGTTTAAAACTTTTACATCTAATCCATAATCTTCAGTATGGTTTACATCTCAACATCAGGACAAACATCTTCACTTCTGGACTGATAAGCAACAGCATGTTAGATGAAGAAAAGATTGAGATTATCAATAATTTAATCTTTTGAGATTTACAATCAACACTCTCGGTGCAAACAGGAAAGCAGGAGATTTGTTGCATTGAGTAATCAAGTGTTAGGGACATCTCCAAATTACTAAGGAGAAATGATGCCAGTTTGAAGACTAAGGTGTGCCTGATTTAGGCCACAATCTTTCCCATCACTTGCTATTTCTCTGAAAGCTGGACAATGAATAAAGATGACAGAAAAAGAATTTATGCCTTTGAATGTGATTTTGGATAAGATACTAAATATCCCATGAACTGTTAAAAGGACAGCTATGTCGAGAAAATGCAGCCAGAGTGCTCCTTGGAGGCAAAGATGACAAAAGTTCTTCTCTCATATTTTGGACATGTTGCTGGGAAAAGTTATTCCTTGAAGCGGGGTATTGTGCTTAGAAAAGTGGAGGGTCAGAGAAAGACCATCAATGAGATGGACTGACCTGAGATGGACTGCAGCAAGGGGCTCAAGTGTGTCAGTGAGGCTGATAGGACAGGGTTCAGACCTATTGTTCATAGAGTTGCTATGAGTCATGCTCAACTCAACGGCACCTAACAACAACAATCCATAGTCGTAAGCCTTCAGCCTCAGCTTCCTCATGCATAGAGATGAGAAACTTCTTTCCTCTCTAATTTCCCATTCTGGAAGTAGAATTAATTCAATTCTGAAAGTTATGATTCATCATATATGAGAGTCCTGGGAAGCTTTTAAATTGTCAAGGCAGAGGCAATGCTAGATTACATCTGCAACATATAAGTTTATGTAGAACTTTCCTAATCCAGATAAGAGAAAGGGCAAAACAGTAGAGAGTGGAATAATGAGGCCCTCAGTCTCACATTAGTGAACTCTTCTTTGCTTAAATGCCTATGAGGGCAGCAAAGGCTTTTCTTTTTAAACAAACACTAGTATGTGAGAGGACTGAAGAGAGAATTTCAACTTTCAAGTCTTCAATGAAGAAATGAGAAGTAACAGAAGTTTTAAAGTAAAAATTGTCATTGCATGTAGTTTAAGCCTGGCATAAGAAAAATGTTTTCCCCCATTACTCTAAGTCAGTACATAGCAGTGTAATGTAAGTGTCTTCCATTTTCCCCTATTTCACGCTAGATTTGCCCAATAGATGAGTGTACTTAAGTAAATAGCACAGACAATTTTAATAGGACAGGTGCTTTGAATGTACATGAAAGGTCATTCTTATTATTTCAATTAACAACATAAGCTACAAAAACACATGAGGGTGAATTAATTTAAAGCTTCCATTTAATGTTACTGATGAGGACATCTTTAGGCCTCTTGGTTGTCTTGACAACTCCAGCATATCCAGCAAGCAGAAGCCAATCTCTGTGATTTCCCTTCTCAGCATACAAACAGTTCAGATAGTACATTAGCAAAGAATATGATGTCCATGTAAATGTTGAAATATTTGCGTTGCCATAGAGATAAGAAGAATGGCAAAAATACAGGAGTACTTGACATACTCTAAAGCAGACTTTTAATTAAAAGAAAAAAATCTCAATTGACAATGCCAAGATGGCCACATGCACCATAGGTCTTTTATGCCCACTCACTACGTGCAGAAGCACCACATCCAAATAATATGGGAGAATTAAATAATTCTGGCTGGAGAACCAGTGAGGAGGCACAAAGTCACTGAGGGGTGCAGTAGCCACGATCATTATCTTTTTATTGAGCATAGAAAAATAAAAGGAAAAATTATGTAAATATAATTTACCTTGTTACAAATTTCTTCAGAAATGGGAAACCAAATTAGTGACAGCTATGTATGTATGTATGCATGTATTTTTTGCCATAACAGTGGAACATGGAGCATTGATAAGAATAAACTTGAATAATGTCATGATCTATTTCATTGTCTGCCTCCACCCCCACCCCGTGGAAACAGATTGTACAATTTTTTTAAAGGAGAGGTGGCCTGTTAAACAATGTGATGTGACTGTCAAAGCAAAAGGTGGTGATGATGATGAGAGAACATTTTCGCATCCTGTTCTGAATAGTTACAGAGCAGTTCTTCTAATAATCTGTCATTCTAAAGCATTATTGTGGAAAGAATTTTGCTTTGCACCAAAGTTAATATTTCATTTTTATGATAACTTTAGAAATTTTTATGCATTTCCACCAAAAAGAGCTGCTACTAATGATTCCTAAAGATGTTATAGTGTTAGACGTAGCAGTGCTTGTAACTGCTTGCAAGATGGTATCCCTGATGGACTCGTGGGGAAAGGTGGAGGAAGTGAGGATTAAATGCAAATGGAAGGGAGTGTACTTGACATCACCATTGCATTTAGTACTAACTGTTCATTCTTCCTGGTAATTATTCCATCCTTAATTTGCTGTAGTTATTTTTTCATCCATGGACAGTTTTCAGAGTTCTAGTCTCAGTCTTTTCCTCCTCTGCATTTACTTTGTATAATCTTAACTAAGTTTTCATAATCAGCTGTCCCCTAACTTGATATCCACTATATTTTTTAGTCTAGAATATTCTTGATTACTAGATGAACTTCTCTAGTCCTATATCTCATTCAAGACTTGACAAATCACTATTTTCACTATGTATCTTCCCTTTCTGCCCAGTAAATTTGCTGTTCTCCACTTCCATGCAAATAGAAACCTGAGACTGAAGGCTTAGATTATTCCCAAAGCACCCTTTTTTCCATTATATGGGTATGATAAGTAATCAAAGTACAACCATCAAGATGCTGGCCAGCATCTTGACCAGGGTGTGGATCCATGATTAAATTCTATAAATCAATTTATCTTCCCATGACTTTGAGGTCTACAAAGAATGAGGCATAATAGAAACAAGGGATGGGAGTTTATTTATTCTTCCAGAATCATCTTAGCAAGAGTGTTCATGATTTAATATTACCTAGGAATCCCAGAGCTTTCTTAACTTCAGTATTTTTCAGTTGCTGGTTCTTAAATCTCTCCTTTAGTACAGATTTAATTTTTAAAAATTGCCTTCTCTCATTTCATGTCTTTAGATACCTCGACTGTTGCTACCATTGTGTTAATTGGAGAGCCAAGTAAAATGAAATCATGGGCATATGGAAGTATTTTGGGTGATTTAAAAATGTTCTTTGATTTCTTTTGCTTCTTTTATCTAACTATATTTTGTGAATTTCTAGAAGTCAGATGTGATATAATTATATCATTTTTTCACAATAAAAAAAATTGCCTTCTCAAAATTGCCATAACTTATTTCTGTTACTCACAACATAATGGAGGAATGGCGGCCTAGTGTCAAGAAGCTGTGCTGCAATCCTGAAGGCACGCAGTTTGAGACCACCAGCTGCTCCATGAGAGAAGGATGGGCAATCTCTTCCCAGGAAATTAACTGCCTCTGAAAACCATCAGAAGGATCAGTGATGGACTGGTTCTGACTCAACAGCACACAACAGCAACAACACACACAATATAAGAATATGTAGTTATAAAGATACTGATAGGGGATATATGTTGGAAGACATTTAACAGAATGAAAAGAAGAAAAGGAGATTGCAGAGAATCTTCACAAATGATGTCATGCAACCATTTGAAATTAGTTTCCCTCAAAATGAGTTTGTTTAGATAAAGCATTTGTGCTTAACCCTTCTTTCTGTAGGAAGCCAGGTAGGGCTCACAGATGAAGCTACTGTTCTTATATGTCATCAAGTCAGAACCAATCCCTAGTTGACCCTCCAGCAGGTTTTCAGAGGCAGTAAATTGCATGGAAAGAGATTCCCCATCTTTCTCCCACAGAGCATCTGGTCAATTTGAACCAGCTGCTTTTGAGTTGGCAGTGGACTGATTCCTTTGGGGCGAGGAAACCAAAAATAAATGATTTTTCATATATAAAAAAATAACTCCTTGCCAATGAGTCAGAACTAACTTGCAACTAACCTCCAGTGGGTTTTCAGGGGTTATAATTGCATGGGAAGAGGTTGCCTATCTGTATGCCACAAAGTAGGCCACCAGAGCTCCATACATATATTGAATGTATGTACATATAAATGTATTCAAGTCTATATATATTTATCATACCCATATGCATACAAGGAAGTCCAGTGAATACCACTATCATTCAGATATATGCACCAACAACCAGAGCCAAATAAGAGGAAATTGAAGATTCCTACCAATTTTTACAGTTGGGGATCAATTGAACATGCAATCAAGATGCACTGATAATAACGGGTGACTGGAATGCAAAAGTTGGGAACAGAGAAGAAGATTCAGCAGTTGGAAAACATGGAGTCGGTGACAGAAAAGGAGCTGCAGATAGGATTATTGAATTTTGCACAATGACTGACTTATTCGTTGCAAACACATTTTTAAGAGACATAAACGCAGGTTATACACATGGATCTCACTTGATTGTATGCATAGGAATCAGATTGATTACATCTGTGGAAAGAACCGCTAAAGAAGCGCAATATCAGCTGTGAAAACTAGGCCAGGAGCTGATTGTGGAACAGACCACTCATATGCAAGTTCAAGCTGAAGCCAAGGAAAATGAAACCAAATCCACAGGAACCAAAATATAACTTTTAAACTATCCCACCTGAATTTCAGAACCATATCAGGATCAGGTCTGAGGCCTTGAACAGCAAAGACCAGATGAGTTGTAGGAGGATATCAAGGGTATCATCCAAGAAGAGTGCAAACGTTCATTATAAAGACAGAGGAGGAAGAAAAGACCAAAATGGATGTCAGAAGAGACTCTGAATATTGCACTAGAGTGCAGAGACACCAAAGCATAACGAAGAATTCAAAATACTGAAGAGCTGAACAGAAGATTTCAAAAAGCAGAGTGGGATGACAAAGCAAAATATTACAATGAAATGTGCAAGGAGCTGGAGTCAGAAAATCAAAAGGGCTGAACTCACTTTGCATTTCTTAAGCTCAAGGAACTGAAGAACAAATTCAAACCTTGAGGATCTACAAAGTTATTGTACTAAAAGCAATTGGCAAACACAGAAGAATTTCATGAAACAACATATGAGCAAGAACCTTTGGTGATGAAGGAAGAAGTTCAAGCTGCTCTGAAAGAAATGACAAAAACCAAGGCCCCAGGAATTGGTGGCATACCGATTGACATATTTCAACTAACAGATGCTGTCCTGGATGTGCTGAGTTGTGCCAAGAAATCTGGAGGACAACTACTTGGCCAACTGACTGGAAGATATTCATATTTATTCTCATTCCCCCAAAAAAGTGACCTGGCAGAGTGTGGAAATTATTGAACAATATCATTTATATCACACATTGGCAAAATCCTGCTGAAGATTATCCAGAAAATAGCTGAATAGTACATTGACAGAAAACTACCAGAAATACAGGCTGGGTTTAGAAGAGAATGGGGCACTAGGGACAATATTGCCAATGTCAGATGGATCTTAGCAGAAAGCAGAGAGTTCCAGAAGAATGTCTGTGTTTGACTATGCAAAGGCATTTGACTGTGTGGATCACAATAAATTGTGGCTAACCTTGAGGAAAATGGGAATCTCAGAGCACTTGATCATGCTTATGCAAAACCTATATTTGGACCAAGAAGCAGTCCTCAGAACAGAGCAAGGGAACACTGCACGGTTCAAAATCAGGGAAGGAGTGTGTCAGGAATGCATCCTGTCCCCGTGCCTCTTCTGTATGCAGAACAGATCATTTGGGAAGCAGGGCTTTATGAGGAGGAATATGGCATCAGGATTGGAGAAAGACTCATCAGCAATCTGCCTTCTGCAGATGACATAACCCTGCTTGCAGAAACTGAAGAGGACCTGAAGCCCTTGCTGCAAAAGGTCAAAAACTGTAGTCTTCAGTATGGATTGAAGCTCAGCATCAAGGAAAAAAAAAGATGCTCACCACTGGGCCAATTGGCAACACCATATTAGATGGAGAAGTGATTGAGGTTGTTAACAATTAGAGCTTGCTCAGATCCACAATCAACACTCTTAATACCAGCAGTCGGAATATCAAAAGACAAATTGCACTGGGAAAAATCTGTTGTCATGGACTCTCCGGAGAGCTAAAGAGCAACAACGTCAGCCTAGATAGAAAAGTGCACCTAATCCAGGCGATGGTCTTCTCAATTACTTGTAATAATTCAGAGAGTTGGACAATGACTAAGGATGATAGCATAAAAATAGATGCCTCCGAGTTGTGGTGCTAGAGAAATCTTGAACATGCCATGGATACTGCCAAGAAAACCAATAGGTCTGTCTTGGAGTGGGTGAAGCCAAGTATTTCCTTGAAGGTTATGATTTTGAAACTCCACCTCACTTACTTGGGGTACAAGGCCAGGAGAGATCAGTCCTTGGAGAAGGACATCATGCTCAGAAGGGTAGATGGACAGCGCAGGAAAGGGAGATCCAGGTTGAGATTAATTGATACAGTAACAAGGGACATGGGAATTGTTGTGTCAGAGTTACTGAGACTGGCTCAGGACAGGGAGATGTTCAGAGCTGCTGTACATAGGGTTGCTGTATGTCACAAGCACTCAATGGCATATGAAAACAATAACATACTAAGGTAATAAAATACTTTGGAAGCAGGAGTGGTATCCACTTCCTAAACAACATGCCTCTGGAAACTCTATGAACGTTGATAAATGTTGATAGTTGTAGAGGGGCTTCAGGCCTTTTGTTCATAAGGTCGCTATAAGTCATACTCAACTGGAAGGCAATCAACAACAGTAATTTATTATATTATTTATTAATTATATAAATGTATATAGTATTAATGTATATGATCATACATTTATACATATTTACATATGCTTATACACACACACACACACACACACACACATAAATGTGTTTGTATATATATTTAACTCCATTTTACTGAGCACTACCCCTGTGCCTAGCCAGCCAGCTGGGAGATATCCAATTTGTCCCCATTCCAAAAAAGATGATCTAACAGAGTACAGAAATTATCAAACAGTATTAATATCACATAGAAATAAAATCCTGCTGAAGATTATTAAAAAATTGGAAGAATCTGTTATCAAAATCAATGTATTCAAATTTTGTAAATAAACCAGTAATAAAAAAACAAAACAAAGTAAGATTAGAACAATACATCTTTTGAACTGTCAGAATTTAAGCTTGGATTCAGAAGAGGTCCTGGAACAAGTGATAACTTTGCTGATGTTAGATGAATCTCGGTTAAAAATAGAGAATACCAGGAAGATATTTACTTATTTTATTCACGATGTAAAAACATTCAACTGTTGGAATCATAATAAATTATTGATAACATTAAGAAGAATTAGAATTCCATAAAATTTAATTATGCTCAGGAAACAAAAAACAAAAACAACTGCACCTAAACCAAGAAGGAGTCAGTTGAACAGTTACATGGTTTAAAATTAAGGAAAGAATGTGTCCTCTTGACTTTCTGCAAGTAAGATTGTGCCATCTGAATAATGTAGGTTGTTGAATAGGTATGGAGAAAAGATATAATCCTACATTGTGCAGATGGTACAATCTTGCTTGCAGAAAGTCAAGAAGACTTAAAGCATTTATTGAAGAAGATCAAAGACTATAGTCTTTGATGTGGACTACACTGCAACATCAAGAAAACAAAAATCCTCATAACTGAACCAGTAAGCAACATCACAACAGATGGTGAAAAGATAGAAGCTACCAAGAATTTCATTTTACTTGGATTCACAATTAGCATGCAAGATAACAGCAGTCACGAAATCAAACGAAACTTCGAACTAAGATACACCTAACCCAAGCCACAGTATTTTAAATTTCTTCATACAGATATGAAAGTCAGACAATAAATAAGGAAGATCAAAGAAAAATCAATATGTTTGTGGTGTTTATGAAAGGTATTGCATATCCCATGTACTGTGAAAGAATGAATCGGGCTCAGAAAGTCAACTAAGATACTCTTTAGAGACAAGGATGGTGAAACAACGTCTCATATGGACACGTTGTCAGGAGGTGCCAGTCCTGGGGGAAAATGCTTCATGTTGGCGTAAGAAGGATATTAGTGGGAAAAAGAAAGCCTTTACAGAGATGGACTGTCACAGTGACTGCAACAGAGGTTATGAAGATGGCATAGGAGACGGCAAGATTTTGGTCTCTTGTTCTTCAGGCCACGAGGACTTGGGTGTACCTACTGATGATAATAGCCCAGGTACTGTGACACATGTAAAGAAAGGTAGAATATCCGCATGAGCATCCAAGATTCCACAGGTAAGAAGGGAATCTTATAAAGTCCACTATCCAAACAGGGAAACTATGGAATAAGAATATTCTTCCATAGAGTGAAAATGAGCAGGATATGATGGTTGTGACTGAAGTGGCAAGAGAAGGTTAAGGAAGGAGTAAGAAAAGGTTAAGAAAAGAGTAAAAGAAAGTTAAGGAAGGAGTAAGACAAGAGTCCAGAATTAAGGTTGCAGAGTGGAGTGTACTTGGGGGGGGGGGGGGGGGAAGGGGGAGGGGGACTGTATACCAATTATTTTTCTTTTACTTTTCAAAAAGAAAAGCGAACTGGGGTGGGGAAGGTCTGGGCAGGGAGAACAGTGTAACAATGAAAGGATGGAAATAAAAAATCTCTGTAAATGTTCATTAAAATTAATTAAAAATAATTAAAAAAAAACCAAAAAGGCAAATATGGGATAATGCCACTGTTATAAAACAGGACTGACATGGAGGCTGGGGGAAAGTAAGAAAAGAGGGGATAAATAATGTACATGGCATTTGGCATTGAAATAGAAGAGGGAGAGAACTGTATAAAAGGAATATATGGTTAGGTGTTATTGTCATGACAAGAGTCTAGACTGAAAGCTGCATAGTGGAGTGGATGGTGGGGTTGAGTGTGTGTGGATTGAGGTGTTGGGTTTTTTGTTTTTGTTTTTATTTGTTTGTTTGTTTGTGTTTTACTTTCCAAAGAGAAAAGTGACCTGGAGGGTAGAGATGGGGAGGGAGGGAAGTGTGTAACTATGAATGAATGGAAAGCCAAAGTGTCTATAAACTTAAAATAAATTTTTAAAAAATAAAAAAAGGAGAAGGTTAAGGAAGGAGTCAGAGTAATGAACTGGATCTTAAGGCCTAAGTTTGAAAAGACGAAGAGATTGGGATGGGGAGAGAATTCATGAAGACTGACAAGTGATAGAAATTATAACCAAAGTATAAATATCAGTGTGGGATATGATTTTATGAGGCACACCAATATACATGGGATAAAAGATAACTTTAGAAAATCAAAAACAGAGAATTGCTGTGACAAACGACACGCAGATTGCAAAGGATACAGGCTGAACAACCATTGGCACATATCAATCTTAACCAGGCCACATTTTCTTTGGTGGTCAAATACAGGTGATTCCATATCATTTGTACCAGAACAGGCCTTTTGGGATAATAAGAATGTGTTCAAAGATCCTACCACTACATCTGACATATAAGAAACACTTGATACCACTCAACAATTGTTGTCTTGATATTATCACCTCTCCTTGTGTCCTTTCCTTTCCTGTTCATGGCCACTTTCTGAAAGGGGAAAAAACAGCTATTTCCTCTTGATCTTGCCATTTAGTAACTAGTGTAATGTGACCTGCTCATCTTTCAAAGTCCAGATCACCTGGTGTGACTTGTTCATTAGTCCATACTATGACAGAATAAATGTGTAGTTATCCAGCGCCACCCTAGGAATGCTAACTCCAAAGTTTAGATCAAGCTTGGAGCCAACAATAGCTGCCAAATACTGCTTACACCACTGCAGTCATTTTAAGGATGATGACCCAAGAATTAATGTGAGGAGATGCTTGCTGTGCCTGGTGTTTGTGAACAACTGGCAGCTCTCCAGAAAGCAGTCAGGGTGAAGGGGGGGGGCGGGTTGGAGGTAGAAAACGCTCTTGTTCCTTTCCTGTCTTTGTGGTTGCTTCATTCTGCTCCTCGTTGTTTTGGGCATAATTGGATGATGATGGGAGTGTCATGCTGAAGTGTGTGGTCAATGTGGGTGAGTAGTTTTGGAGATGTCTGCTTGACAGAAGTGGTGAGTGAGGTACCCTTACCTCCCCATGGGGTTCAAGCTCTGCCAAGTCCTTTGGCCAGGAAAGAGAACTCTGCATCCTGGTGGGAATAATTGCACAGCTGAATGTATGCCAAGCCAAATCTGCCTTTAATGAGACTGAGCTTAACCATGAACCATGTCCAGCAAAACCTGATTGGAATCACGATGCTATCCTGGGAAGCTCTCCATCCCGTGAGGACAAGAGGAGAAGCTGGGCAGCTTCCTAGTGTTGAAACGGATGCCAAGTTACAGAGGAGATGAGTTCTCCAAAAGGCTCTCAACCAATCTAGTCAATCTCACTTTTTTTCGCTTTGGGAGTGATAGTATAGGAAAGTATGCTTGGAACAGAGCTACAGAAATCCTGAGAAAGAAATTTATAGACACAAAGTAGAAACTGAACATATTCTGACATTTCCAACCACTTAATTTTAGTAGTTTTGTTGAAGGGATTCAGGACAATCCCATTGTTTATCAAAGTAGACAGTGCTCTGCAGGATTTTATTCTTATTTTTCTCTTTTTTATTATTATTGCTAATTTTAATGAAAGTTTACAGAGAGTTTGGATTTCCATTCATTCATTGTTGCACTTTTCTCCCCACCCACCCCTCTCTTCAGTTCCCTCTTCTCTTTAAAAAAGTAAACCCCTCCCCCCAAGTCCACTCCATTATATGCAGCCTTAATTCTAGACTCCTGTCATGACAATAATACCTAATCACATATCCCTTTTCAACAGTTCTCTCCCTTATTTGTTTCAATGCAGTATACATAATTTACCCCATCTTTCTTAGTCTACTCCCAACTCTCCAGTCCCATTTTACAACAGTGGCACTATGCAGTATTTGTCCTTTTGTGACTGAGATATTTCACTCTGCATAATGTCCTCCTTGATCACCCATTTTGAATATTTCATGAGTTCCTTGTTTTTCAATGCAGTGTAGTATTCCATTCTGTGAATATACCACAGTTTCTCTATCCATTCGTTTGTTGATGAGCACCTAGGTTGTTTCCAACTCTTTGCTATTGGAAACAAAGCCACGATAGACATGGGTGTGCATTGCAGGGTTTTCAATGGCTAATCTTTCCTAGAAGTAGATCACAAGGCCTTCTAAAAAGCTTCTAGGTGGACTTGAACTACTAATCTCTTGGTTAGCAGCTGAGTACATTAACCGCTCCTTCAGGGACTCCATAGCTCTAGATGAAACATTCTCACCTGATGAAGTGTCATTTCACAGAAACTAATACATTTTATATATTCCTTCACACCAAAGTAGGAATTGCAGGAATTGAAGGCATAAGTACAACCAGACTTCAATTCTCCTTTTTTTCCCGTGCTGTATTATCTTTAATTTTGTCCTCTTCATTCACATCACCTAGAGTTCATTTCCTCCTCTACTCTGTTTTGCAGCCAATCTCTTTGTTTCTTTCTTCAGCAATAATAAGGTGGATACCCTTTCCTTGAGGAAGAGAAAGCCATGGGTTACTGTCTTTGCCAACAACAAAAATATTGGAAGCTGAGTGGCAGAGCTGTTGTCATTATCATCTTTAACATGAACCACATCAAAGGGGTCAGGATGTCTCTCTTTGTTAGTGATCACATGAGTTTTTCGCAGGTTAGCACCTTCAGTCACCACACAGATTACCAGTAATAAACTTGATGACATCAGTAATCTTTCTAGTCTCCATAACAATCTGAATGGTGTCATTCAACTTGATGAGAAGATCAGGGTAACCAGACGGTTTGAGCATCATGGACCACCTGAGAAGGGATTTCTTTTGTGCTCACAAAAATCTTTCTTACTTTGCACATCTTGAACTTTGCCTCCTCAGGTGTAATGCAGTGAACAGCAAATCGACCCTTGGTGTAATAGATCAAACGGAAGTTCTCTCTGGTCTTGTCAATGCTGATCACATCCATAAAACCAGCAGGGTAGGTTTTCTTCCTCATCACTTACAGGCAGTTATTTTGAGAATTAAATTAAGTAGTGTATATAAAGTACCACAAAGAAACAAACAGGCAAACTCACTGTCATGAAGTCAATTCCAGCCCATAGCAATCCTCCATCAGGTACTGAAGGCTGTGATATTGTCAGGAGAAGACTGCCCACTTTTCTTCTGTAGTTGATTCAACTTGCACACTTTGTGGTGGTGGTTATTATGTACTACTGAGTCAGAACTGACCTATGGTTGACCCTCCCAGTGGGTTTTCAGAGGAAATTAATAGCATGGGAGGAGAATGCCCATCTTTGTTGCACTGAGCATCTGGTAGATTTGAACCACATGCCTTAGGGTTGCTAACACAACTCCTTATCATTAGGCCACTAGAACTCTGAAAAAATAAGGGCTTAAAAAGAAACAGCAATGTTGGGAAGGCCAAGTCTGAGTTCCACTAACTCCACAAAGTAGAACTGTCCCCATCAATAACATCTAGTATATAGAAACTGATCCTGTGGTGAGACATAGTGTGCTATGCTGTGGCACCTACTTCTATTAATCACAGAGTCTAAGAATTTTTGCAAAAGCAGTGGGGGTTTATTAAGGTAATAAGGGGTAGGGAGCTGCATGAGAATTAAAAAAAAAGTCCAGGTTCAATCCAGCAACTCAAATGAACCTCTGGTTTCCTCAGTTGTCCAGCAAACCTTGTCTCATTGCTGTCTTGAGTCAGCTGGAGGCCATGTCCTCAGGAAATGGCTAGATAAGTCAATTTCAAAAGTCCCAACACCACAACAGTCCAGTACATTATGCACTACACTATCAGCACCCTTTGTTGTCATTGTTATTAGACACTATGACTCTTCTTCAGAGCAACCCTATGTACAACAGATAGAAATTGTACAATTCTGCACCATTCTCACAATCTCATCTTTTTTGCAGACACTGTGTCAATCCACCTACTTAAGGGTGTTCCTTTCACAGATAATCTACCTTTCCAAGTATGATCCTTTTCCAAGGACTGGCCCTGACAACATGCCCAAAGTACGTGAGGTCCCACAATCTTTCCTTCTAAGGTATATTTTGACTGGACTTCTCTCAAGATAGATTTTTCTATCTTTTCGCAGTTCATTCAAAACTTTCATTTAGTTAGTACTCAATAATCACTAAGTATATAAAAAAGAAAGATGGTACACAATCTCTTTCCTACCTACTATCCTTTCCTATAGTTGGAAAATTTATACCTTAATCCTTAGGATAATAAATTTGAAGCCATATTATAGTTTAGGGAAACTGTGGAGAATGATAAGTTACTCCATAAAATATTTGTTACATGCTATCTCACCTAACAATAACATTCTCAGTTAATCTTACTATATTCCTGCCAGATAGATGTCCAAATGTGGTCACTTACAGATGAATTAGCTAAGTGACACAAGGCTATAAGAACTCCATGCCACAGTTGCAATTCAAACAAGAACTGTCAAGTTCAAAGTTCATGCTTATTCCAGTTTTTGTTTCCTCTGCTTGTACTAGATAGAAGAATAGAGAAGATGACCCTAATTTTACAAATCAAATTCTGGTCCTAAACACTGAAAGTACTAAATGATAAGTTATTGCCATTTAAGGATATGGTAAGCAATTTGATGTTTGAGCACTGGCCAAAGGTGGTAGAATAAAATGAAAATAATTTTTAAATATTTCTGAATGTCTTCTATTACTCTTTCAATTATTTACTTCACTGAACATTTGCTCTATCTTTTACAATGCAAATATACTGTTAAGTTTTGCTAAGTTTGCCACTATCAAAATTAGACTTCTGCAAGCTTTTCCTCAACTCTTTGGAGTCAAATTTCACATTGGCTGGAATGAACTCTGGGGTTAACATCATCTTTTTTTCGTGGAAGTGTATATGCTGTGAGTATCACAGGGCCAGGACAAAAACTGCAAAAAGAAACTGCAGGTCAAGGCCATTTGGAAGATTTCAAAGCAATACTAGCAGGGCCAGGCTGAGGACAGCAAGAGAATGACGGGCAAGCAGGAGGTTATCTTTAAGGAACATTATAAATTAAAAAAGTGGGTTGAAACTTGAGAATAACATGCATATTTCAATTCAAATGAGGTCAAGATTTATTGAGTTCATACAATGTTGAAGCAGAGAGCAAAGATAGTGTCTTCTCCGTAAAATAAAGCTGTAACAGACACTTTAGTCTGAAAGATATTTTTAAAACTAACTGGGGATTAAAATATCCATCATATCCATAAATTTGGGCCTGGGAAACTTTCACTGACATTTCAAAGATTGTTCAAACAGAAGAGTGGTTGTATTTTGTTCTCTCCCCTACCCCATTCTTGTGCTACTGTTAAGAGAAAATTAAATTGGAGAGAAGTAGGAACGAAGAATCAGAATTGAATCAAGACATAACAGATACCCATAGATAAAGAGTTTTGGTGCCTTAGTGGTAAGGAGTTGCACTGCCAACCATAATTTAGGCAAGCAGTTTGAATCCATCATCTGCTTCATGGGAGAAAGATGGGAAATATCCTTTGTGAATTACTGCTTCTGAAAATCCACTGGAGAGTTCATTATGGGTCAGTCTGACTATACAGTACATAGCAACAATAGTTAAAGGTAGTGGTACTTCAGTGGTGGAATTCACTTCTTCTAGGATAGAAACCCAGGTCTTATTCTTTGCCAATACATGTAAGACACACTTACCTCTACTTGTCAGTGAAGGCTTGAATTTTTCTATGATGCTGAACCAATTTCAATGAAGCCTTCCTACTAAGGCAGAGCATAAAGGAAGGCCTGGCAATTACTTCAACAAAGCAGTCAATGAAAACACTACGGACCACAATCTGATCGGAAATTGATCATGAGTTTAATATAGGACTGAACAGCATTTTGTTCCATCGTGCATATTATTGCCATCAATCAGGAGTTGACCTGAGGGTACCTAACAATTAAAACTACTATGAATTAATCTGAAGATATACTTATCAATTTTAGACTTGTTGGATAATAACAACCCAATCTGGAAATGCAATACTTACAAGTTTGGGGTTCTTTCTGTTCATTCATATTGAATCTCTAGAACCATTTTGTGAAGGTGGTAGTAATATGTCATTGTTGTTGTTGTTGTTGTTGTTATGTGCCGTCGAGTCGCCTGTGACTCATAGCGACCCTATGTACAACAGCCCTAAACTCCGCTCTGTCCTGCGC
This sequence comes from Elephantulus edwardii, assembly GCF_000299155.1. Classification (NCBI taxonomy): domain Eukaryota; kingdom Metazoa; phylum Chordata; class Mammalia; order Macroscelidea; family Macroscelididae; genus Elephantulus; species Elephantulus edwardii. The sequence goes on along the minus strand of NW_006399780.1, from coordinate 1,804,570 downwards.
CAATCGCACTGTCTCTGATACTCCCATCCCAATTATCCCAGTCACTGAATCAATCCACCTCATAGAGGGCCTTCCTCTCCTGC